>NC_072781.1:23868177-24216932 GCF_022539595.1 Amphiprion ocellaris | reverse complement strand
ACTACCTGTCCAGAGCCAAACAGCAGACAGAGTTCGTGACGAGCTAAAACATACAGCACCATGTATCAGAGAAAGTGCCAGAAAATTCTCTCCGGGCCTGGTTGAGACCAAAAACAGAGCTAAAATAGAGTGAATATTAGATGTACCTTCCTCAGGTGGTGGCAATTTAATGCAAATGTTCCAATTCACTAACATGTTAGCCATTAAAACTAACCATATTCACAGCTTGTTATTAGTGCCAAATTGGCCTACATTTTTGTACTGGATTGCAAGCAAACAAGCCATATACATAGATACACCAATCAGGCATAACATTATGACTGCCTACCTAACATTGTGTAGGTCTCCTTGATCCTGCTAAAACTCCTCTGACCCAGTGGGGCATGGATACAGGACCTCTGGGGATGTCCTGTAGCGCTGGGATGGTGGCAGTGGATTCTGTGGGTCCTGTGGGTTGCAGGGTGGGACCAACGTAGATCAAGCTTATCCTGTTACATCCCACAGATGCTCAGTAAGATTTGGATCTGGGGAGTGTGGAACCTGGGTGAACAGTTTAGCTCTGTCGTGTTCCCTGGGCCACTCCTGAGCAGTTTTTGCAGTGTGTCGGGGTGCTTTGTCCTGCTGAGGGTGGAAACTGTCGCCATGGGAGGCAGTTGCTTAACCTGCAATGTTTAGGAGGTTGGTAGATCCACATGAATGTCAGGACTCAAGGTTTCCCAGCAGAACATTGCATTATAACAAGATGATCAATGTTATTCACTTCACCTGTCAGTAGTCAAAATGTTGTGGCTGATCGGTGTAAACTTCAGGCTACTTGTGTCTGAAATATCAGTTGGCTTGTGAACTCGCAACACTGAAAATTGATGTGAACATCGAATTTCAGAAACAACATCCTGGTCACTCAGGAGGATAATCCATACACCTCATTGTGAGCTCTTTCTTTGTTTCTGTACCCCTGTGGCTTTGTTATGCAATTACTGTAATGACCACAGGAGGGTATGTGTCGTCAGTGACAACAGATCCATAAACCGCCTTTGCACGATACTGCACAGTCAGCAATTGTATGAGGTCAGCTTCTTAATGAGCATTGAAGCTTCAGGTAGGAAATGAGATTTTCTCGTACAGATTCAGAGGCCCAAACACAGCTGTGATAGAGAACCAAAGCAGCTACCATCTCGAAATAATACATTTAAAAATACTCTAATTCCACAACAGAAGGAGCTATTATTTCATTTTTAGAAAAAAAATTCTTACAATAGTAAAGTTGGTAAAGGTGGTAAAGGTGGAGACTCCATAGATTCGACCTTTTTCCAGCACATCCCACAGATGCTTGTTCAGATGAGATCTGAGGAAATATGAGGCCAAGTCAACACCTTGAGCTCTTTGTCATGTTCCTCAAACTATTAATGAATGACGTTTGCAGTGTGGCAGCGTTCAGTATCCTGCTGAGCAAGGCCATGGCTCTTTGGGAATACTGCTGCCATGAAGGGATGTATGTGGTCTGCAGCAATGCTTAAGTTGGTGGTAGGTGTCAAAGTAACTCAGAGTAACTAAGTCACTCGTTGGGGGCTTATTTTTCACTGCAAATCATTTTCCATGAGACATTTTGCATTTGTTTCATTAATCCATTTTTCCCCTGTCATTCACTCTTGTCCTATCTGGTCTGAGCAAACACTGCTTACAGTGTACCTGAGAAGTCTCTTAATTTTTGTTATGTGACTGTGGGACAAAACTGAATCATTATCAGATTCTCAGTCGCACCAACAAACCCTGAGTCTTTTTGTATTTTACAGGATCTGGTGGAAACATTTTATTTTTTCCAAATTTTTAAATGAGACTAATGTGGAATAAAATGTTTTTGATGAAACATCAGAATTTTAAGCTTAGATTTGGATAATCAGAAATGCAGGTCACATATGATTCACTCCAAAAACATTCAAAAGTTGAAAATCCAACAATACTTTCTGTTTTTACAGTTTCTGGTTCAGAATCCGAATCATAATCAGAACTGCAAAGGTTTTATTGACAAGTAGGTTTTCACATACAAGGAATTTGACTCAGTGTTTCACTGCATAGCAGTAACATATAGATACAAATACAAATGTGTTGGCAGTCAGTAGACAATAAGTATAACAAAGTAAAGTAGAAAAGCAGTCAGAGAGCGCAGCACTCCGCCAAGGCTGTTCATTCCCCCATATGGCATTGTCAGAAATGCAGCATTTTTTTGTAGAAATGCAGCATTTGTTTAATAGTTATTGATGATCAGAAATCACAGCAACATAGAATCTGGTCATTTAGTATAGATGTACCCACAAACAAAATGACCTTGTGCTGAGCACAGGCGTGTGTTATGCGTGTGTACGTTATGTATGGATACTGAATGGCATGACCTAGATATGTAGCGGGCGGCGGGAATTGATAGGACTCAGAAACACGACCACAGTGCAACCAATTGTTCCTTGTGTGATTTCCGTTGGATAAGTCCCAATAAGTCCACAGCGGTCAATCTGTAGTAGGATCGCAATCATGTGATCGTCAGCAGGCAGCTGACGTAGCGTTCACTTGTAGTCATAGTTACAGTGACGCCATGCTGCTATCTCACAATGATAGCGTAATCATTAACAAATCCGTGGCTCCAGACTATAAGCCGCATCACTGCCAAAATTTTATCACTTGGTCCTTGTGTCATTTCTGACCTTCCCTGAAAATTTCATCCAAATCTGTTAGTCTGTTTTTGACTAATGTTGCTAACAGACAAACCAACGCTGATCATCACATAACTCCGCAGTGTCCCTGAGTGATAAAAAAGCAGTTCTGATACATGGTATAATCGGGTGGATTTTTTTAAAGGCTCTGACAAATTTCTACTGCAGTAGCTTTTCTGTGAGACTGCACCACACAGGCCAACCTTTACTTCCTATGTGTATCAGTGACCCTGTAGCCGGTTCACTGGTCGTCCATGCTTGGATCATTGTTGATCGGTACTAACAACTGCATACCAGGAAAACCCCACAAGACCTGCTGTTTTACCCATTGTAATGACATAATCATTGTTACTCACCTCACCTGTCAGTGGTTTTAATGCTGTGGCTGATAAGTGCTTGCTTACAAATATCCAGACAAAGAAATATTTAAGCTGTCAGTAAACAATATCATAATATTCCCTTCCCAAACACAGCTCTTAATAAGAATTCTGAAAAAAAAGTCCAGCAGAAAAATATCAGGGGTTCATTTTGATTCAGATTATCACTCTAATAAGGTGGAATTTACCATAAGCCTGAATCAAGCAGTGCAAGCAGAGGGCATGCACAGTAAGCACACTGAGCAGGCTACAACCTAACTCAGTATTATGACAATATCCTAGCTAATCCACAGGTCAGATTTTCTAAATGAGAGCAATAAGCTCTGAATGCTGTGACTGAGACAGTGTAAACATGACTCACACAATTCTGCAATGTTGTGCTGTTATTGTTTCAGAAACTCAGCTAGAAGAAAGGAATCACACTGAATATAAGAAATGCACAGACGACAATGCTGGAGAGAAAACACAGTCTGTCTGTGCTGTTACTGTCATTTGATGGATGTTTATTTTTGGATATTCATGTAATTTGTCCAGTAGTGTCTTATTGTTTGCTGTTTTGCTCACATTATGTGGTTTACTTTGTATTTTTTCATGCAAATATTTTATGTTAACCTGCCTGTGATCCCCAACAATGAGCCAATGAGGCAGCTGGGGAGGCCAAACTGAAAAAGAGTATGTGGTTGGAATCCAGTGCCCATACTATTATAGTATGTAATATGCCAGAATACAATTTAGCATGTCACAATACATTGTATGTCAAAGGTAACATGCCAGAAACACCAGGATGGATCCCTACATCCGGTTAGATTTTGCAGCATGTAAGCCAGCAATGCTTTTATAGGCATTCTGACCTATAATCCTCTGCACAGTGCAAGTTATGTCACATGTACATCAGTGTATCTCACTCAAAAAATAACCCTGAGCTGCTGCACACAGACAAAAAAAAGTGTGAAATAAGTCAAAACTGTTTTTATATTTTAGATTCTTCAAAATAGTCACCCTTTGCTTTGATTACTGCTTTGCACACTTTTGGCATTCTCTGGATAAGTTGGTTTTCACTTCACAGGTGTGCCTTGTCAAGGGTAATTTGTGGAATTTCTTGCCTTCTTAATGGAGTTGAGACTATCAGTTGTGTTGTGCAGAAGTCAGGTTGGTACACAGTTGACAGCCCTATTCCTAGCCTGGAAATTTGCAAAAACGTTGAATGTATCCCCAAGTGCAGTCGCAAAAACCATCAAGCCCTACGACAAAACTGGCTCTCGTGAGGACCGCCCAATGCTAGTTATCAACTCGTCAGCCCAGTGTTTCTCCAGCTACAAGCCTGTTCATATAAAAGGGTCAGCACTGGCACCAGATGTCCCATCACAGACATTCAGAGCTGCATATTTCTCAGAGAACAAACTATAATTCTAAACATATATGAGGAATTTGAAAATTCAGCTGCTGCAATCAAAGCCAGGAAGGAAAGCTGGTCATAAAAATGACTGTGTTAATATGTTAACTGGCTTATCACTATTACTGCAAGTAGATCTGACTATTATTAGGCCATAATTGTGTACTTCATTTAAATCTTATAGTCTGTAAGATAATTTTAGCCTTGTTCATTCCGCTGTTGCCCTTGTGTGTTCAACATTCTTAGGAGCAAGGAAAGAGAAAATAGGAAAACATAATTTGAACTGCTGACAAGGTTAACTGCAAATCTTAATAGGTCAATAAGTACAAGGCTTTAGTGCTTTAATCAGTCTCTGTTTTAGGATTACATCACTGTACAAAAGTCTAAAGAACAATGAAATGGCACAGAAATTTCTTGCAGCAGGAAAGAAATATAGAAGACAAGCGTTCCCTGCACTGAGAATCTGTATGTTTCATATCTGTCAGGGGGAATAGGGGTTTACAGTCTCTAAAAACCCTCTCACTCTCCACACATATTTTCTCATACATAACCTTCAGGTTAGGTGGGAAGCCTAAGTTACTATGGTGATATATCCTGATAAGAGGCAGCATCATAGCGCTGAAAACTCAGGGTTAAACCTGAGGTTACCTTGATATCCTCAAATCCTGCTTTGTATTTAGGCCTCAGGTTACTGGGGATGGAGCAAGAACAAACAGCACTGGAAGGAGATTCAATACTTAAGGTGCTCCTCTTTTGTTTTTCTGCTTCAGAGACTTTTTATTTTCTTTAATTAGTAAACTTCTAAGCTTTTTTAATGAAGTGACATTACTTATGTTTCTCTACTTTGGCATTTTTTCAATGTTTAACCAGGTACTTTTTAAATATTTCTTAAGGTGGTTTTTTTTTTTAACGATCCTAGGTTTCCTAATAGATGGCAATGTCAATTTGATCATTGTTTTAATTAATTTTAAAGAAATGTCATTAGTTTGAGTTAGTCCTTTTGTAGTTTGTCCCTAAATGAGCTAAATGGTTAGCTAATACTGGACTGGCAGTCATCTGGCCTCTTGCAACGAAATGAATGAATTTTTGCTATCTCTTCTAAACTCTCCTCCAAAAGTATTGGAACAGTGAGGCCAATTCCTTTATCTTTGCTTTAGACTGAAAATATTTGAGTTTCATATCAAACAATGAATGAGACAAAAGATCAACATTTCAGCTTTTCTTTCCAGGTATTTACATCTGGATCTGATACACAACTTAAAAGATGGCACCTTTTGTTTAAACCCACCCATTTTTCATGTGAGCAAAAGTATTGGAACATGGGACTGACAGGTGTGTTTTGTTGCCCTGGTGTGTCCTATTACACTGATTATTCAAACAATAAATAGTCTCAGTGTCTACATTTAGTTTCAGATTTGGGTTTTGCCTGTACAGACTGCATCTATAGTTAGAGGTGTAACCAACATGAAAACCAGAGAGCTGTCTATGGGTGAAAAACAAGCAATAATGAAACTGAGAGAAGATGAAAAATCAATCAGAGCCATTGCACAAACATTGGCCATAGCCAGTACAACCATTTAGAATGTCCTGAAGAAGAGAGAAACCACTGGTGGACTAAGTAACAGACGTTCAACGGGGAGACCAAGGAAAACAGCAGCAGTTGATGACAGAAACATTGTGAGAGCTGTAAAGAAAGAACCTAAAACAACTGTTAGTGACATCAGCAAGAACTTCCAGAGGGCAGGAGTGAAGATATCACAATCTACTGTTGACAGAAGACTTCATGAACAAAAGTACAGAGGCTACATCAAAAGATGCAAACCACTCATTAGCAAGAAGAACAGAGAGGCCAGGCTGGAATTTGCCAAAAAGTACAGAATGAGCCTCAAAACTTCTGGGACAAAGTTTCATGGACTGATTATACAATGATGAACCTTTACCAAAGTGATGGAAACGCTAAACTTTGGAGAAAGAAAGGATGTGCTCATGTGTTATTGTTTTTAATGCGTTGTTATTACTCCGTCAAGGAACGGCGGAGTCATGTGACGATCGGCATATGTTTGTGAATCTGTCTATCTGTGTGCAACATTACTCAAAAACGGACAAACAGATTTCGATGAAACTTTCAGGGAAGGTCAGACATGACACAAGGACCACCTCATTAGATTTTGGCAGTGATGCGGCTTATAGACTGGTTCCACAGATTTGTTAAGGATTTCCCATTGCGAGATAGCGGCCGGCATGGCGTAACTGTAGCCTAACCATGACAACAAGTGAACTGTCTGATGATGATTACATGATTACCATACTACTACTGACTTTTCGGGACTTATCCGTCAGAAATTATACAAGAAACAATTGATTAAATTGTGGGGGTGTTTCTGAGTTTCCCTTTCATTCTTACGTGAATTTTCGGACTTTTCGACAGCTTCTTCTTCATGTCAAGAAACCACTTCTTATATAAACACTTCCTGTGAAAAAATACGCCTTCAAAATAAAAGCATGTAGGGAACGGTTATTTTAACACTAGCAAAACAAAGCCTTGTAAAAAGTGATGAACTGATCAACAGACCTTTGTAAGAGTAATTTACACTTATGTAGGTCATGCAATTCAGTATCCGTACATAATGTACACATGCATAACACATGCCTGTGCTCAGGTCATTTTGTTTGTGGGTACATCTATATTAAATGGACACATTCTATGTTGTCGTGATATCTGATCATCAATAATAATAATAATAATAATAAAATGCTGCATTTCTACCAAAAAAATATGCTGCATTTCTGACAATGCCATATGGGGGAATGAACAGCCTTGGTGGAGTACTGTGCTCTCTGAGTGCTTTTCTTGTTTTTTCTGTCATTAATTAATCAACATTCACGTGTTAAAGCCCCAGCCATAATTTTAAGGCTATCTGTTCCAATACTTTTGCTCACCTAAAAAACTGGTGTTCTGTTACAAATAATGGTATCTTCTAAGTTGTATATCAGATCCAGATGTAAATACCTAGAAATAAAAGCTGAAATGTTGATTTCTTGTCTCAAATTCATTGTTTAATGTCAAACCCAAATGTTTTCAATCTACAGCAAAAATAAAGGAATTGGCCTTGCTGTTCCAATGCACTCTCCTACATACTTTTAGAGGGGAGTGCATTTATGTGAATGGAGATCTCTGCTCATACATACAACCTCTAAATGGTGATACTATGTGACATATTGTCATTAGTTTGTTCCTCTGCCCCCAAAATATCATTTAATGCGGCTTTATCAATGTACCTGAACAGTTCATGATGTGAAATATATCATGTATCATTAATCACTTCCATCATTTTACGACATACAGTAAACTCGTATTTGATCCTGGTGGAAGATGTCTTCTTTATTTTACCAAACTTTCAGTGTAAGAGCTTGCCTCAGCACCAGGTTTTCATTAAATAGGAAGGAAAAAAAAGAAAATTCTGCTGCTTCATCTCCATAAACAAAGAGCGATAAATCAAGGTTGTAACTTTGACTTATCACATGCTGCCCTGTTTGCCAGGTGACATTTGCATGTGGACACAGAAGGAGAGCAGGTGATGGTCCACAGCAGAAAACTCGGTGCCGTAAAAGTGTTCATACAGAACCTCGATTAATCCCTGCCGCCATCTCTCTCCCATGGTTCCCATGAGATTTTCCTTTACAAGTGTGGCTGTCTGGTTTGACACTGAGATGAGAGAGTTATACTGCCTGTTATCCTTGCTTTACTATAAAACAATGTCAGGATTTAGATTGAATTTCCTCGTCCAGGTGACCCTCTGTTGGGAGCTGTGGATGTGTTTCAGTGGACTCTCTCCCCTGAGGTTGCTGCTCACAGCCCATTTAGTGATTCAGTCCAGGAGAGCTGTCACCATGAGAGGAGTATCACTCCCTCTCCTTTGCACTCATGAATTCACATGAGGCTGCTGTGCACTGCCTGTATTCATCAGACAGTCCCAGTTTGAGGAGTTCCTCCACACACCTTCAAGTGTCTCAGCGGAGGACTGAATTCTTTCTTCAACACATTGATTTTAAACATGGCAGTAATTGTCTTTCATCAGGAAATATATAATTCTAATGATGGGCAAGAACTTCCTCTTAGTATCCTCACAGAAAGTAAACTTTGTGCATTTTATCTTTTTTGATCATGGCAGGAAAATCAAGATTAAATTGCATTGACATTACAGAATAGCTTCACATTTTTCAAGTTTTTCTTAAAATAACTGACCAAAGTAATGCATCATCACCACATTTCAGTCCAGAACATATATAATTAGACAGTTGCACATCTTTGGTACATCCATCCATTATCTATACACCGCTTAATCCTCATTAGGGTTGCGGGGGGCTGGATCCCAATCAGCTGACTTAGGGTGAAGGAAGGGACACCCTGGACAGGTCACCAGTCTATCACAGGTCTACATATAGAGACAAACAATCACACTCACATTCACACGTATAGGCAATTTAGAGTTCAGCATGTTTCAGAGCTCAGTATGTTTTTAGACTGTGGCAGGAAGCTGGAGTATCTGGAGAAAACCTGCGAATGCACAGGGAGAACATGCAAACTCCAGAAAGATCATGGGAAGGCTGGGACTGTCACAGTCACAGGCAGAGGCTGTGATTAGGTGGCAGTGCTCTCTCCTCCTCCGGTCTGTTTTTTCTGTCTCTAGGTGTGGCAGTGGTGGGCAGCAGGTGTGGCTGATTACCAATCAGCTGATTGGGTGCAGGTGGGAGTCGCTCATCAGGCTGGCTGGGCTCACTATAAAGAGTGACTCATCTTGTCAGTTGGTGCTGGACTGTTTCCTAACTAACAGTTAGTGTTGCAACTAGATCTGTCTGAGCCACTACGTTTCCTAGTTCTGCATCTAACCCTGTTCTCTCTGTGCAGTATTGACTCCTGCCTGCTTCTGTTTACCGTCTCTTCTGGTTGGAAAGCCACCTGGCTGAGGCTTCCTGGCTCAATGAGGACTGGGGCCTTCTCCAAGGAGTCTCAAGAGACTAAGGAGGACTTTGGCTGCTGCCACGCCACTACAGGAAAGCCATTCCACTGGGAGCTGGAGCCACTGTCGCAGTCCACTTACCTGCAGCCTAGGATTCCAACTGTTGCTGCCGAACACCTAGAACAAGAATCATTGGTTCCGACTCCATACCAAGGAGAGACTATTCAGCTAAGTTCTTGTTCTAGCAGCATCAGAGAATAGAGCATTGTTGTTTTGTATAGTTGTTGTTCCTGCTTGTTTAGTGGGATTCTGGGATTAAAGTTTGGGTGATTTGTGTGATTTGTGTGTAGTAGTTAAAGTTTTGTAGTTTTCCTGCTTGGAGTTATCAAGGGTGGGTTAACTATTCTGTATGTAGTGTTTACGCCTTCCCTCCAGAAAGTCTTGTTTTGTTACGCTTACTGTGTCTTCTAAGTTACTTCCGTTTCTGGTAATAGAGTTCTGGTTGTAGTTTTTGGTTTAGCCATTGTACAGTAAAATCTTGTTTAAATTGAGTCGCTCGTCTGCTGTCTCATTTCCCTGCTCTTGAGCCTCTGCACCCTCCGCAACAGGGACATGAGATCTTCTTGCTGCAGGGTGAAAGTGCTAACCACCAAGCCACTGTGCAGTCCTCAGGCTCTTTTAGCAAAAATAAAAAATGGATACTACATTAAAGTACAAAGTCTCAACTTTGGCTTGACATGAGTGTTTTTTGGCAGTTGTGTGATGTTCCAGTATTAGCTCATTAAGGAATTAACCCCCATGCGGCTCAGAAGTGACTGAGAGTTGTGGTTAAAGTTGAAGCTGAGTTGTTGGTTAATGTGAGGAGTAAAAGGAAAAAACATGAAATCTGATGCATCAGATGGTTTGTCACACGGAATCATCTAAGAAAGCATTGATTGACAATCGACCTGCAAATCCTATCCACTATACTGTTTATTCTTTGTCTTTTATATGCACTACCAGTCAAAGGTTTGGGCACACCTTCTCATTCAGTGGTTTTTATTTGATTGTTTTCTACATTGTAGATTAATACTGAAGATGTCAAAACTAGAAAACAATACATATGGAATTACGGTGTAAACAAAAAAATGTCAATCTTCAGTATTAATCTACAATGTAGAACATAATACAAATAAATAAAAAACATTGAATGAGAAGGTGTGTCCAAACTTTTGACTGGTAGTATAAATGTGTGTGTGTGTATATATATATATATATATATATATATATATATATATATATATATATATATATATATATATATATAAAATGTATATATTGCTTATTTCAATCTCCATTTCTTGTGTGTTTTTATTTCTCTTCTTCTCATTGTTTCATTCAGGTGCTAAATGCATTTCACTGTGCCTTATAACATATATGTGTGTTTGTTATAAATAAAGGTGTTGAATTGTTAATCTTGATTGGACAAAGTATTTATCTTTCACTGTCTCTGACAGACTAACTTCAAGTGTCAACGCACCTAAAACCCGCAACTGCAAGTAGTTCTTCACAGGACACCTATTGATCTGAACCACTGTGGGTTGACAAGCACAAAACTTGAAACCTGGCAAGATGGATTCTCTCGTGATCTTGCAAGAACCCAGCTGTCTCACAAGATAAGTGATCATACATGTGAAGATGACAGAAAGAAGCCCCAAAAAAGCAGAAATCCATCAGAGAGATATCAAAGGTGGTTGGTCTGCCAAAATCAATAGTTTAACAGTTCAATCTAAAAAAAACAACAAAAAAAAAAAACTGGTGAGCACAGAAAAAGTGGGAAAGGGGGAAAAAAAGCTGGTAGAGTGATGAGCATGCGTCTTTTGGATGATAAGAAGAAAATCCCTCCACGACGGCACAGCAAGTAAAAGGAAAGCAGTCTTGATTTGCTGTGCAGTCCTGAAGGAGTTGTGGAATTAAGTTCTTTTCTTGTTTGAAATACAATCTCGAAAATACGAACCATCTGCTGATATCTGTGGGTCAAATACTTCAGGCTGTCAATGACTGAACTGGGCCTCTGACAAAATATTAAATATAATGCTTTTATTTAATTTCGTGTGTATCTGTTCAACTACTCTTAAACTCCTAAACCTTGTTGTGAGGTTTGTGATGAAGTGCTTTTTACGTTGTCAACCTGCACAAACAATCACACACACATTCACACCTAAGGACAATTTAGAGTTACCAATTAACCTCAGCATGTTTTTGGACTGTGGAAGGAAGCTGTCTACCGTGCAGCTCTTAATGCAATATCTGTTATTTTATTTCACAACAAATGTGTTAAAGCTGATTGAGATTTAGAGATTTCTCTGTGTCAGATTTTGTAGGTACACACCTTCATGGCAGAGACAAATGGCAGACTACATGTTGGTTGCTGATCAATAAAAGAGAAAAAGAAAAATAACTGCAGACTGTGGCTCACTCTAAGAATGCAGTGGTTTTCTATCCTTTGCCAGGTCATGTGTTGAAGAGCACTGAATACTCCTACTGGTCAAACTCACTGACACAGTGTGGAAGTCACACAGAAGAAAGAGAAAGAGTAATTCAACGTATTCATGCAAAATCCATGTGCATGCATGAACACACACTTAATTCTAGCCCAGCACTTCACTAATGGCTTCAAATGTGTCAGAGGCTGAAGTGTTGTCTGTCAGTTAAATTGGTAGACTTCCTCTTGTGATCTCCAGAGCAGGTTATAACCTCTGCTGAGTGCACACATAACAGACAGAAGGAACTATGGACAGTTTACATCATTCTTGTTTATTTGTCTGTGAGATGGGGGCCAACAGGGCTTTTCATTTTAATCAGTGCAAGATTCACAGTGATGTTGCAATTCTTTAATACATGACCAAATATTTTCATTATTTATTATTTAAAACTACATGTTAAGAAAAACTGATGCAATTAAAACCATCACAAATCAGTGGCGCTATGAGCCTGCCAATGTGTTTGTGTAACAGTGAGCAAATGATTCTATATGTTCTGCTTTGCTTATTTTGGATAAAGTCTCACACAGCTGAGTGCTCGCTCTGTGTTTTTACATGGATTTTTCTGAATCTGATAGATGCTGAGCATAGTGATGTGGTATTTTTCACATGTTGTCCAACAGGTTAATAGGTTTATTCTGCTTCAGTCATCGGAAGATTCCACGAAGTGTCTGTGATTCTAAAGAGGAATTAAGCCATAGTTCAGTTAAGAACATTGGCGAGATGAGAGCAGCTCCTGACATATTTTTCTAGAGGATCTCCACTTGACTGGCTCATTAGCCTTTAAGCTGTTCTCTTCAACTCCAAACTTGGACACTCGCCCATCCTACCAATCTGTTAGGCTGCTGATGTATCTGTATTCTCCTACAGCGGTTTTACAGAAGAGTGAATAGGGGTCATGTTATTTTTTTAAACAGCCCATTGCATCCTTCTTTGGAGGGAAATGATTCAGTCTTCCTTCTCACACTGTATATAGACATGTCTGCCCATGACACTGTGGGTTTCAGAACCAGGCTTTTTGAGGCAGCTTCTTCCCAGGAAGGTGGTGCAACAATAATATGCACTTGGTGTGTTTTCATCATGGAGTTTTCTTTGGCACTTAATAATACAGCTTGTAGTTTACAGTTTTCTTGTTTTAAATGGGTGACAGTAAAACATTTACCGGTTCCTGTTGGTTCATGAATGGAGATACAGAGAAAGAAAACAAGGGAACAAGTCTTTTTAAAGAATAGGAGAAAGGACTACCTAAATTTAAATGCTTACACTACCGCTCAAAAGTTTGGGGTCACCCAGGCAATTTCATGTTTTCCATGAAAACTCACACTTTTTTTCATGCGCTAACATACTTGCACAAGGGTTTTCTAATCATCAATTAGCCTTCCAACATAATTAGCTAACACATTGTACCGTTAGAACACAGGAGTGATGGTTGCTGGAAATGTTCCTCTGTACCTCTATGTAGATATTCCATTAAAAATCATCCGTTTCCAGCTAGAATAGTCATTTACCACATTAACAATGTCTAGACTGGAGTTCTGATTAATTTCATGTTATCTTCATTGAAACAAACTGCTTTTCTTTCAAAAATAGGGACATTTCTAAGTGACCCAAAACTTTAGCATGGTAATGTATAGTTCAAGTATTTTTGTAAATAGTAATGCCTATGTGGAAACTGGTTTAACATATTTCACATGTTATGATTTGCTAAAAACTGCAGGGTTTCAGTGAGGTCACAACAGTGGATTTGGGAAAATGATGTAGCACCATTGTCTTTTCCTGAATAACAACTGCATTAAAAGTGCATCAACCCATAAAATGGAATTGTCACATGAATATGCAAAGTATATAGTCCTATTTCTCTCAGATTGCATCAGACAAGATTGATATATGTAGGTAATGATGTAACATTGCATCAGTTCTTATTTTCAGCTATATCAGCACACTGTAAGAACTGCAGTCATTTATTCTTTCTGTCAGGATGCTGTCTGGTGAACTTTTGTTTTCCATTTAAAAAAAAAACTGAAGCAACTTGAGGACATCTGATAACATTTTAGGAAAATGTGTATACTGTTGTATAAATACTAAAAGTGCTCATTTTGGAATATCAATATAATAGCCTCCTATCAATTATAAGTCAATTTTGCCTCAACTACTAATAAATATCTTCTGTTTATATAACTGTATATAACATGTATGACTGGTAACACAAATGGTAGTCATACATGTAACATTTCTTGTGTTAGAAATGTGAAATTTTGAGATGAGGCCTTTTCTTCAAACACCAGTATTTATCACTATAGCATATTTTTGTCAGGTTTTTCTAATGACTTAACCTTAGTTGGTAACAGTCATGATTTCTAACTTACTATTATTAAGTAAGATGAAGGCCAAAACATTTGTTTTAATTACAATGCAAAGCAGTCTTAACACTGTGAAAAACATAAGCTCATAGCTTATTATGCCTCTGTAGAGGGAGGTGTACTGTAAATATTTTGCTATACTTCATAAATCATTGACTAGTCCTGAATCATTCCAAGATTTTTATCTAATTTGTTTGACTTTCATACCCCGACACAATATTACTTTACTCCAGCACCCAGTCCCTTGATGACAGGAGGTCTAATGAAAAAGACTAATGAGTTGCATTCTGGGAAATGTAGGATCTGTTGTTTATGGAGCTTTACCCGATGCTAATAGTCAGGAAATGCACAGATTTTTGGTGGGGACACCCTGGACAGGTCCCCAGTTCATCACAAAAAAACACAAGAAAAACTCCAATTAACATACCTTGCATGTTTTCAACTGTAGGAGGAAGCCAGAGGAAACCCACAAAGACACAATGAGAACATGCAAACTCCACAAAGAAAAGGCCCCATAGTGATAAGTAGATCCGAACATAGAACCACAGGTTTTTGAGACCAGAAATATTATGAAGATGCTTTCAATATTAATGGCATGAATAATATTAATTAACCAGTAACTGACAAAATGATGTATAATACTGTTTATGTTTTCCTTTACCGAAATCTAAAAAGATATAAGATGAAGACATAAATTAATTCCAGCTTTCTGTCCATCTGATGTTTCACATTCAGGAACTCTGCTTCGCACACAACCTGTTGCCAGTAATGACCTTTTCCTATTTGGACGACTGGAAAGTGGGCCACGTTGTGTAATACCGAGGAAAGAAGTGAAGAACATCATGTCTACCCGGTCCCCATGTGGCCACAGTGGGATGAAGGGGGAGGAGGGCTATGTGTGTGAGGTGACACATGGTTTTTCTCAGCACAGACAGATCAACATCTTCCTGGCCCTCACAAGTCTCCAGGCAAACAGCTGAGACTGGCCTCATTTCAGGAGCTCCACCTTCGCCTGCCTCGCCCTTCCCACTGCCCTTTTGACATGATTTGCGTTTGATCTTCAATTTGCAGCACGCTTCGTTGGAGGAACGGGGAAACTTGTGACCTTGTTGTAAGGAGCATTAGGGAGCTGCTAACCCTCAAAGAATCTGTGAGGTTTCAATGGAGATCCTGTTTAAGTCACATGATGTTCTCATGATGGTTCTTCTACTTTTCCCTTTATTGGAGAGTTAAAAGGAGGGAACAAGCAAAACAGGTGCAGAAAGACAGTTTTCTGTAAAATTTTACTCATTACAATAAAAATGCACAATCAAGAAAATCAAGAATTTTCATAGTTTTGATAATGAAATGAAAAATATGTGCGTACACATCAACACAAGCATACTAATGTTAAAACAGTAATGTATATCTACTTCCAAATATCAAGGGCTTTGTTCATTTCCTGCAAAAATGTCTCCGGCAAAGATAATTCTATGTTTTTTTTCCTGTGTTCTACCAATTATTTAAATTTTGTATAAGTATAGTTTATACAATAAATGGCTCATAGTGGCCAGAATATCAAATGGAACGTGAAAAAATAAATGTTTCTGAGGAAAGACCTAAGGAAAAGTCTTTTCAACTTTCCTGTAAAAGTTGCATAATTTTTCAGTTGACTTCAAGACCTAGAAATGTCAGTCTTAGCACAAAGTACACCATATGCTTACACGTGAAGCAAACATCCATGTTGTACATGTGCATAAGCATGAGCAAGCACACATGTGAGCATGCACACGGGAGGGAGGGGATGGGTGACGGTGGGGGAGTGACGACTTTATTGGAAGTGTCTGCAGCCGGAGACGTGCATCAGGGGCATCCAGTCTAGATTTCCAGCGGCGCTGAAGGTCCCAACAGACAGCCAGCTGCTCCATCACACTCCTCACCTCAGGCCATGCTCATTTAGCCACACTGAGATACTTCTCACAGTCACATTGGGAGCTAACATTCATCTAATCAGTGTTTTCACCTTTGCTGTCATGTTTACTAACCTCATTTGGTCATTGCTATTCATTTATACCTCACTGATCCACATTTGGGTCCGTCATTACAAAATCATTCTGTGCAGCTGAATTCTGTTCAAACGCATAGATCTTTGTTTTAAATTCTGGTGGATATCTTGAAGTTTCTGAAGATACCAAATGCGTCAATCTGGAAAATGTTGCATAAAGTACACTACCGTTCAAACGTTTAGGGTCACTTAGAAATGTCCTTATTTTTGAAGGAAAAGCAGTTTGTTTCAATAAAGACAACATTGAATGAATCAGAAATACAGTCCAGACATTGTTAATGTGGTAAATGACTATTCTAGTTGGAAATGGCTGTTTTTGATGGAATATCTACATAGAGGTACAGAGGAACATTTCCAGCAACCATCACTCCTGTGTTCTAATGCTACATTGTGTTAGCTAATCAAGTTGAAAGACTAATTGATGATTAGAAAACCCTTGCATAAGTATGTTAGTGTTATGATTCTGCTTCTGTCCCTGTTCCTTCTCCCTCTTTCTCCCCCTTTCCTTCTTCCTCGTTTTTCCACGTCTGTTTTGACCTGTCTGTCTTCCTCTGTATCTGTCATCTCTCTCCCTGTCGCTCTTGCCTCTGTGTCTCGCTCTCTCTCTCTCTCTGTCTCTCACTGCCTGAACTGCTGATTGCTGCAATGAAAGTCAGGTGTGACAATCAGCTCACCTGTTCTCCACCTCACCTCCAGCTATTTAAGCTCTGTGCTGTGATTAGCTCCCTGCTGGATCATCGGGTCTATCCCATCAGACTTAGGGTGAGGGCAGGGGCTGCCTGGACAGGTAACCAGTCTGGTGGAGGGCAACACAGAGAGACAGACAAATGAACACACTCACATCACACTATGGTGTCTTCAAGTTAAATGTAAAGTAAGCAGTTGATTTTTGTTAGTCTTAAGAAGGGAAACTGCCAGAATGAAGTCTGCCTACCAGCACCTCAAAAGCTCTCCAATTAATTTGTCACGATTCATTTGTTTAATCTGAGTCAGCATTAAAATACATTACATCTGCACTCTTTCTAATGGCCAGCAAGGGGCAAATACTCTGGTTACAAAAAGAAGTCTCATTGTATGAAAGTCTATATGTAAATGATCCTGCTTCTCACCTCATCTGTTACCTCAGTAAACATTTTTTAATGAGTTTATGGTCTCATTTGCTAGTGTTACATCTCCTTCAATACAGCATGATCATGGTTTCTTTTCAAGTAAATTAGACGATAAACCCAGATATGTTTAAGCGAGGGGCTGCTTTGTGATTGACAGGCCTCTAATGTATCACTGTGCATAATGTCCTCAGGTTCTCCAGTCAGATTTACCTCTGGCTTGTTATGTCTGGTTTCAAAAAAACAAGATGGTGAAATGCTAAACTGAAGGATTCCAAACAATCATCCACAAATTGATTGACACCCCTCTGTCAGAGCCAGTCTGTGAAAGAACTGCAAAGATTATATACAGAGAGTTTTCTAGGTATGGATATAGAATGTCAATACAACGGACGGCAACTGCACTTAAAACTTAACCTTGGCCACACCTGAAAATCCAACAAAGATTGTACCACCAGATTTATGGGATTCTCTTTGTGCACATAATTCTGCCCCATGTTAGCATGTAGTGTCAACTTGCTCTATGCAAAAGCAGGCTAACAAGAAGTAAGACACGAATAACTTTTTCCTCATAATAGGAAGTGATCCGACATTTACAGACATGCCCCTGGAGACTGGTTTGGAAAGGTCAAGCCACTGCAGCACCAGTGGAAGCCTGTTCGCGAGAGTGTCACATTACACCCAATGAACAGCATAATGCCATGTTCCCGGATTCAGCGTAGTGTTAAAAGGTTACAGCAAATGAACAGTTTAACACCAAAGTCATTTATCTGTGCAATCGCAAAGGTTGCTGCAGCTTCATGGGACTGTTGCATATTATTAACATGTGCAGGGAACATTTGCCATTGTGTACAATTACAAAAGAGCAATTAGCATTTATATAGGCTGCAAGTGTGGCAGGGGAACATGATTAAGATAACTACAAGAGAGGTAAAGGCTGAGGTCTGATTACCACAGACAAGTGTGACTTAATGAGGACATTCAGTTATGTCTCACTTTGCTATTATGCCAGTTTCCTCCACAGGATAATTAACTTCTGGTGTTGAACATGAAATCTAATAGTTTAGAATGAATATCAGATGAAGGCAAGAATTTGAACTTTCACAGCTTTTCATTTTTTATTCATGAAAGAAATGTAGTTGCTGAGGTTGTGATTTATACTCCTGTGGTCTCCAAGAGTGGCATAATCAGATTGTTTCCAGCTGTCCGTGGCCTTGCTTCCATCTTCTCCTGCTTGACCAACAAACTAATGGAGATAAATGCCAGTCTATTTCCCTTACCTGTGCTTTCCTGGAAAGGCGCTGACAATTATCATTCGTCTCCTGATGGGGGGTTGTCTGGGCCTTTCATGTGCCAGATAAGAGAGCAGGCAAATAAACTGCGAGAGAGAGACGTGTAATGCCATTTGGCAGACTGGCATATGAAGAAAGGTCCCAGAATGAGTGTCATCAAAACAAGTCACCAAAATCTTTTTTCTTAGTTCCATCACCTTCCTCCTCTCTCAGACCAGACAGACACAGTGAGGGTCATGGCTTTGATGTCTGAAAGGTCCACAGAGTGGGAAAAATTAGCTGAGGCAGAAATGATACTGACACTGTCATAGGTCATCTCTGCTTCACATACCGGAGGCCTGCAAAGTCAATAGGTGTTCAGTCAAAGGGAGAGAAATCAGTGTCGAGTACAAAGCAAATATGATTTCAAATGACTCTCCTTGGTTGATTTGCTCAACTGAGTAAAGTCAAAGTTCCTGCTTAAGTCTGAGGAAACTTTCATATCTGCTAGAAAATCAGAGTAGTGTTTTCAGGACAGTGTGAGCTTGTGGTCTCCTAAATGGACATTCTGCAATCCTGCACATTTGAATTATTAAGGTATTTTACAGTTGGGTTATGATTTCTATTAATTACTATATGGACCTGCATGTAAGATAGCCCTGATTAAAACACACATCTTTTCCAAGTAGTTGGTTTTGGCAAAAAAACTGGAAAACATTGTCAGACTAGTCAAATATGTCAGGGAAAGTCAGGTCAAGTCAACATTATTTCTGTGAAACATTTGAAACAACAGTCATTGAAACAACAGCGCATTCAAGTAGAGTAAAAACTGCTGTTATCAATTTACCCAATGTGTTTTAATGTTACAGTATTAAAACTCATGCTACAGTATTTTTTTATTCTATGACTTTACTCGAGCAATAATAATATCACAGTTGAAACATCACAATGTTGCATAAAGTACATACTTGCCTGTCTGGTCTGCACAGTGGCTTGGTGGTTAGCAGTTTCGACTTACAGCTGGAAGATCCCTGGTTTGCATCATCCTAATCTTTCTGCATGGAGTTTGCATGTTCTCCCTGTGCATGCGTGGGTTTTTTCTGGGTACTCCGGCTTCCTCCCACAGTCCAAAAACATGCTGAGGTTAATTGGTAACTCTTAATTGTCTGTAGATGCGAATGCGAATGTGAATGTTTGTCTGTATATGTAGCCTTGTGTAGGTGTTTGAATGCCAGAATTTTGTCCAAAGGCTGTTTTTCTGTGTGGGATCTCACAGTTCCCTCTTGAGGAGGCCCTGATCCTGAGGCCGCTGACAGAAAGAATGCCTTTGTAAAGTTAATAGCATGCTTTTAAGTTTCGTTAGGTATCATAATGTATTGTTTTGTTTTTTCTGCACCCAAATGAAGTTTAATAGGTCTTGCATGTGAGGAGGCTCTTGTTGATGAGTTGCTGCCGTGGGAGTCTTGAAATGGATAACATTTGATGGCTGGTGCTCTGAGTGTGGTGTGTAACCTGGACTGACTGACCATCGTGAGACGAAGGAGGTGAAGGTGCCATCTGGATGATTTGCTTAATGGGAGCACAACAGCAAGGGGATGACTGGAGAAGACTGGAGGAAGTCACAGCTGAGGATGGAGCAAAACACATAGAACATATACTATAGGCAGAGTTTGGCCAATGATAGTATCAAGGTAACAGGCAGAACAATCTCAAGAGGAGCAGAGTGATGAGCCGGAGTTAATGTACTGCAGCAGGTGATTAGTGGAAGAAATTCCGGTGTGCCAGGTGACTGACTGCAAAGAAGAACCGCAGGCTACACCCGTACATGCATGCATAAGCAGGATAAACAACTAGGTTAAAAGAGACAAAAGGGAGAGGAAGAAACAGAAAAGAGAACAGAAACAATGACAGTATGACTCATAAAGGCACTAATGCCATTTTTCTTGCTCTAAATGTAGACAAATTAAAGATTATTATATTAAAGGAACTGTTTAACAGTTAGGATAAATGCTTTGACAAAAGACAGATGACAACATCAATACCAGTCTTATAGCTGTCCATCAAACATGAAGTTGCAACCTGAGGGATCCCTCCTATGAAGCAAGTTTAACATAATCAGGTTTTCTTTGTGTTAGCTGGCTCAGTGAAACCCCAGTCAGAGATAACAGGTATCACAATGGTGGTAAACCAGTCTATCACCTGTCTTTGTTAAGCACAACAGGCTCCAAATGAACTGACTATTTAGTCACACATAATGGACCAATCACACGCTGCCTACTTCAGCCAAGAGGAACAAGCTCTTATAATGAAGAGCTATGAAGACTACAACAATCTATGATGGTTTAATGTACTGTCAATGATGGAAGACGTAAGCTTATTCATTTATTTAAAAGAATAAGTGCGACTGCCTATTTCTAACACAACAGCCTCCCATTAGAGTTGTTAAACTTCAAAGTTCATATAGTCAGTTGTGATGCTCAAGAAGTGCATTTCAATCTGACATTGTTCCATAATGAAGGATTTGTTGAATTCACTATTGTTTTAGGCCAAATCAAAGGGAAATTCTAATTATGGATCGATTATTCTCTGTAAAATGACTAATTAATTTTCAAATCTGTTTTCTCTTAGCTGCAATATTTGCAGTGTAAAACAGATTTGGCAGCAACCAAACATGTAAACATATTTATGCCTTGTCTGCATCAACAGCTGAATGTATGTAGGTTCCATGACACTTACAGTGTGTGCAACTTCACCTGCAAAACTTTATTATTAACATGCTACTTAACATGTTTGCAGACATAGCATATTCCCTTGACTAAAAATGTGTGGGTTTTTCCAGAATTGGAGGACATTTTACATCCCACTCATCAAATTTCAAATAATTCATGTAAGAAATACTAAAACATACAGTTGGTGTGTAAATTTATTTGTCCTGATACTAAATCTATGAGAACTAGGAGAAAAGAAAATTTGAAAATATTTTTAAAAATACAGAATAGGTCTGGAATTCCCCCTAAAATGCCATTTTTCTCTTGTCCCATCCCGATAACGACCAAATTGAATCTTAAATAAAACAGTTTAACTGAAATTTAAATCTCCTTTTTTTGGTCTTGTTTTTTCATTAATGTCTCTTGTAACTGTGGGAAAAAAATGTAATTAATATAATATTTTAAATAATAATTATTATGCATGGAACGTGTGTCCCACAACATGCATGCAACCCTGTTAGCATAACCTTTCTAGCTGGTAGAAGAAGAAAACAGTGAATCACATGATATGCTGGAATTAACATCATCAAACAGTTTTCCAAAAGAATGAGTAGAGCAAAAGTATATCCTGTCTTCTATTTTTCATATTTTCATAATACTGTCAGCCTTGATTGAATGTCTCACTACCTCATGCAACTCGGTTATGCAGAGGGTTGCCACCCGTCCCTTAAAATACGGAAACGTCCTTTATTCGACAATTAATTGTTGCGTCCCGTATTGAATCAATACGGGACGCAAGTTGTTCCGTATTTTCGTAAATGCCCCGTACACGTCTGTCACACACTCATCAAAACTGCATAATGAATAAAATAAAATACAGGAAATATTAAGGGCAGCCAATTTCATCTTCGTAGGACCCACGCAGCGAGGACCCGATGCCAGGTCCAGTGGACAGACTCCAGACGTCTCTGTGTGTCCGGTCCTGTCTCTGGTTGACAAGTTACAGACGCTGCTGCACCCGCACGTTTAAAAATTTCTACACCTGAAACTCCACCACGTCTAAAGAAGCAAAAACGTTTGCAAATGTACAGACTGGAGTGGGAAGAGTGGAACCCCTGGCAGTGGATACAAGGCAAACTGTTTTCTGTTGCTCATGGACTGGCTGAAGTAAGGCAGCATCAGGAGACAAACATGGAGGAAATATGAGAACAGAGAGAACCCAACCAGCAGGTCACAGTTTATCATCATCTAATCATCTCCTGAAGTCGATATGGTAAGTGGACATCATGAAGAGATCACCTAGATTTCCTACAGTATATGGGTGTGAATTTACCAGAGGATGCTTATAATAATGCTGATGTGGCCGTACACTCTACACTATTTTAGTGACTCAGTAAATGCCTAAGTTGGTTAGTATTTTTTTAATGCTTTTTAGTTTTTAATAAACATTTATTTAATAGCCTATATGTAATCAAACATGACCTTTGCCTAAAAAGAATATTATTTCATTGCACAAGTAAAAGTATAGTCGTTTTTAAAACTGTTCAAATGATTATAATATGTTGCTAAAAAACAAAAACAAAAAACCCCAAAAAACACATCATAGTAATATGTCAATTAAAAAAGCCTATAGTATAGCATGTTTCCCAACAAACGTCATAGTATAGCATGTCGCCCAACAAACGTCATAATATGGCCCTTGGTCCAGAAAATGTCCATAGTATAGCACGTCACTCAGAAAACGTCATAGTATAGCTTTTGGTCCAGAAAATATCCATAGTATAGCATCTCGCTCAAAAAACGTCATAGTATAGCCTTTGGTGCAGAAAATGTCCATAGTATAGCATGTCGTCCAAAAGACATCATAGTATAGCATGTCACTCAAAAAAGTCATAGTATAGCCTTTGGTCCAACAAACGTAATAGTATACCATGTTGCTCTTAAAACGTCATAGTATAGCATGTTGTCCAAAAAATGTCATAGTATAGCATGTCGCCCAAAAAACGTCATAGTATAGCATGTCGCCCAAAAAAGTCATAGTATAGCATGTCGCCCAAAAAACGTCATAGTATAGCATGTCGCTCAAAAAACGTCATGGTATAGCCTTTGGTCCAACAAACGTCATTGTATAGCATGTCACTGAAAAAACGTCATAGTATAGCCTTTGGTCCAGAAAACGTCCAGAGTATAGCAGGTCGTCCAAAAAATGTCATAGTATAGCATGTCGCTCTAAAAACGTCATAGTGTAGCCTTTGTTCTAAAAAACGTCATAGTATAGCATGTCGCTCAAAAAAGTCATAGTATAGCCTTTGGTCTAAAAACAACATCGTATAGCCGTTGGTCCAACAAACGTCATATTATAGCATGTCGCCCAAAAAATGTCATAGTATAGCCATTAGTCTAAAAACATCATAGTGTAGCATGTCGTCCAACAAACAACATAGCATAGCATGTCATTCTTAAAACGTCATAGTATAGCATGTCACTCTAAAAATGTCATAGTATAGCAGGTCGCTCTAAAAATATCATAGTATAGCCTTTGGTCTAAAAACGTCATAGCATAGCATGTCGCCCAAAAAACGTCATAGTATAGCATGCCATAAAAAAAAAAAAAAATCATGGTATAGCATGTCGCTCCAAAAACGTCAGAGTATAGCCTTTGGTACAAAAAACGTGATAGTATAGCATGTTGTCCAAAAAACATCATAGTATACCATGTCGCCCAAAAAAACGTCAGAGTATAGCCTTTGGTCCAACAAGCGTCATAGTATAGCATGTCGTTCTTACAACGTCATAGTATAGCCTTTGGTCTAAAAATCGTCATAGTATAGCATGTATTCCAAAAAACGTCATAGTATAGCATGTCGCTCTGAAAACGTCATAGTATAGCATGTCGTCCAAGAAACGTCATAGTATAGCATGTCATCCAAAAAACATCATAGTATAGCATGTCGTTCAACAAATGTAATAGCATAGAATGTCGCTCTTAAAACGTCATAGTATAGCATGTCGTCCAAAAAACGTCAAAGTATAGCATGTCGTCCAAAAAAACGTCATAGTATAGCATGTCGCCCAAAAAATGTCATAGTATAGCATGTCGTTCAACAAACATCATAGTATAGCATGTCGCTCTTAAAACGTCATAGTATAGCATGTCGCCCAAAAAACGTCATATTATAGCATGTCGCCCAAAAAACGTCATAGTATAGCATGTCGCCCAAAAAACGTCATAGTACAGCATGTGGCTCAAAAAACGTCATGGTATAGCCGTTGGTCCAACAAACGTCATAGTATAGCATGTCGTCCAAAAAAACGTCATGGTATAGCATGTCATCCAAAAGACATCATAGTATAGCATGTCGTTCAAAAAACTTCATAGTATAGCATGTCGTTCAACAAACATCATAGTATAGCATGTCGTTCAACAAACGTGATAGTATAGCATGTCGCTCTTAAAAAGTCATAGTATAGCATGTCGCCCAAAAAAAGTCATAGTATAGCATGCCGTTCAACAAACATCATAGTATAGCATGTCGTT
Organism: Amphiprion ocellaris; assembly: GCF_022539595.1. Taxonomy (NCBI): domain Eukaryota; kingdom Metazoa; phylum Chordata; class Actinopteri; family Pomacentridae; genus Amphiprion; species Amphiprion ocellaris. The sequence continues at coordinate 24,191,947 of NC_072781.1, read as the reverse complement.
CAACAAATGTCATAGTATACCATGTCGCTCTTAAAACGTCATAGTATAGCATGTCGCCCAAAAAACGTCATAGTATAGCATGTCATCCAAAAAGTGTCATAGTATAGCATGTCGCCCAAAAAACGTCATAGTATAGCATATCGTTCAACAAACGTCATAGAATAGCATGTCGGTCTGTAAACATCATAGTATAGCATGTCGTCGAAAAAACGTCATAGTATTGCATGTCATCCAAAAACGTCATAGTACAGCATATCGTCCAAAAAACGCCATCGTATAACCTTTGGTCTAAAAATGTCATAGTATAGCATGTTGTCTAAATAACATCATAGTATAGCGTGTCATCCAAAAAACATCATAGTATAGTATGTCGTCCAATAAACACCATCGAATCGCCTTTGCTCTAAAAATGTCATAGTATAGCATGTCGCTCTGAAATTGTCAAAGTTTAGCATGTCGCTCTTAAAACGTCATAGTGTAGCATGTCGCTCTTAAAACGTCACAGTATAGCTTTTGCTCTAAAAATGTCATAGTATAGCATGTCGCTCAGAAAACGTCATAGTACAGCATGTCATCCAAAAGACATCATAGTATAGCATGTCGTCCAAAAAACGTCATAGTATAGCATGTCGCTCTTAAAACGTCATAGTGTAGCATGTCGCTCTTAAAACGTCACAGTATAGCTTTTGGTCTAAAAATGTCATAGCATAGCATGTCGCTCAGAAAACGTCATAGTACAGCATGTCGTCCAAAAGACATCATAGTATAGCATGTCGTCCAAAAAACTTCAAAGTATAGCATGTCGTTCTACAAACATCATAGTATAGCATGTCCTTCAACAAACATCATAGTATAGCATGTTGCTCTTAAAACATCATAGTATAGCATGTCGTTCAAAAAACTTCATAGTATAGCATGTCGTCCAAAAAACGTCATAGTATAGCATGTCGCCCAAAAAACTTCATAGTTTAGCATGTCGTTCAACAACCATCACAGTATAGCATGTCGTTCAACAAACTTCATAGTATAGCATGTCGCTCTTAAAACGTCATAGTATGTCACCCAAAAAACGTCATAGTATAGCATGTCGTCCAAAAAACGTCATAGTATAGCATGTTGCCCAACAAACGTCATAGTGGAGCATACCGTCCAAAAAACGCTATCGTATAGCCTTTGGTCTAAAAATGTCATAGTATAGCATGTCGTCCAAAAAACATCATAGTATAGCATATCGCACTAAAAACATCATAGTTTAGCTTGTCGCTCTGAAAACTTCATAATATAGCATGTCGCCCAAAAAACGTCATAGTATAGCATGTTGCTCCAAAAACGTCGTAGTATAGCATGTCACTCGATAAACGTCATCGTATAGCATGTCACCCAAAAAACGTCATAGTATAGCATGTCGTCCAATAGACGTCATGGTATAGCATGTGGCTCAAAAAACGTCATAGTTTAGCATGTTGTCCAAAGAACATCATAGTATAGCATGTCGCTCTAAAAACGTCATAGGATAGCATGTCGCTCTAAGAACGTCATAGTATAGCATGTCACTCTAAAAATGTCACAGTATAGCATGTCGCTCTAAAAATATCATAGTTTAGCTTGTCGCTCTGAAAACTTCATAATATAGAATATTGCCCAAAAAACGTCATAGTATAGCATGTCGCTCTAAAAATGTCATAGTGTAGCATGTCGCTCTAAAAACGTCATAGTATAGCCTTCGGTCCAAAAAACGTCATAGTTTAGCATGTCGCTCTAAAAACGTCATAGTATAGCATGTCGCTCTAAAAATATCATAGTATAGCCTTTGGTCTCCAAAATGTTGTTTTGTCCCGGCTGTCTGAAGTAGGTGAGGAGCAATACCAAAACAGTCCCAACGCTGGTTTCCAGAGGGTTAGACGAGTATTTATTTGAAAGAGGAAGTTTACAACAACACAACATGTGAGGGGGTTAAAAGCAAATGGGTGTTAGTAAAATAAAATAAATAAACAGAACTAAAAGTGAACTTCATGTTGACATTGATGGGCATTCCAACCAGGAACAAAGTAAAAGATAATCAATAAGAAAAAAAAAACTCTTCCTGTTCACCTCTTCAAGCCCAAAAACACACCGCAGTAGCACCCTAAACTAAAACTACTAATGGGTTTCCTGTTTTCCTTTCTGAACAATTCAAAGGTCCCTCTCTATCTCCCTACACATCCACCAACCACTGGAACACATCTCCAAAGTTCTGCCGGGCCAGCTCAGCTTCCCCTCAGAAGAAGTTCCGCCAGATGAAGGAGCCTTTTGAGAGGCAGCTGGCATCGTGATTGGACTGTACTTTGGTCTGTTCCAATCCAGCTTCAGCTCCAGAGACGGCAGGCGGGACGAGTCAACGGAGGCTGGGTGGACGAAGGCATGCAGCTGAGTACAATCCAGAAAACAACAGAGGAGGAGTGCAGCTGCCCAGGACCAGAACAAGCAGAGTAGGTCTTTTAGAAAACATCATAGTATAGCCTTTAGTATGAAAAAACGCCATCATATACATCGTATATTGTACAAATAACAAGTCAAAGGAAAGAGACATACATTGTAGAATTGTAGTAATTGTGGGCTGACTGATTTACTGATTGTCAGTCTTTTATTTTTTACTGATTTACGGTAATAAATACATTTAAAAATGGCGCTACTTTGGCTCTGAACCTTTATCTGCCTGTGGTCGCTCTGTCTTCTGGAGTGATTTGATTGGTTATACGTCATGAATAAAACTCCTTTAACTTAACATCTGTAAACAAAACAAAAACGTGTCAACATAGTTTCCTGTTAGAGTTTGTGTTCTTCTAAATTTAACTCCAAGATTTTAAATACTTTCATTTACTGTAAATGAATATCGACTCCAAATGTCTCAGTAATAATCATTATCAGCCTTAAAAACCCACAAAACACCCCTCTATACTCGACCACACTTAGTACAGTCCGGCTCCCCCTTCTATAAATCTGCTTGAAATCATCCACTTCCTGTTTGTCAAAGTGGCCTTCTACCTGGACAGGTTTTGTTGGAGCTCATGCAACAAACATTTTGGGTAACTGCACTTTAATATGGATGGATGACACTGAATTAGAGTCTGTTTTAATGAGACTGAGTTAAGATGTGTAGCTGTCATTAAATAGGAAATTATTTCTCAGAATTCAGAGAAAAGTCTGAAATGTTTCTAGGTTAGGCTTGGTACATGTGGGAACATGTACTTTGGCTCAGCTAAAGCTAACTCTCTCCAATTTCTGGATCTCTTGAGTTGCTTGTTAAAATATCTTGCTAGAGGTGCTGAAGCTCAGAAAGTCTGAGATGTTTGTTCAGAATAAGCTCATTCTAACGTCTTATCTGAACTGTCCTCTTTTGTTTTAACTTTCCCCAGAGCAGCACTTCCAGACTCAGTCTCATTTCTGTAGAGATTAAACTTCAGTGTCATTTATTGATGTTAAAGTGCAGTTTTTCAAATGTTTGTTGCACATGCTCCCGACCAAACCAGTCCAGGTGGAAGACGAAGTGAAGAGAAAGCTCCAGAGGATGAATATCACACATTTACATTGGAAATAAATGTCCTTTAATTTGACATTGTCATGCAAATGATGTTCAAATCTTTGAGTGTTTTGTTGATGTTGGTTTCTAAATGTTTTTTGACATTCGGCCCCAAAGATTAAAACCTTTTACGGCTCACAAGCTACAACAATTCACACATTATCAACTATCTTTCTGACTAAACTAAGATAAAAAGTGAAAAACTATCTGATTCCTGCATCATGAATGTAAATCTGTTTGGTTTTTATGACAGTAAACTGAATATATTTGGGTTGGACATTTTATAAACCAGAACAAGAAATTAATTACTGGAGAAAACAATCAACAGATTAATGGACAAAGAAAATGTGTTTTCCAGCATATATGGCTGAATTACTCCAACATCACAAGATACATTCAATTTTAATTCAATTTTATTTATATAACGCCAATTACAGGTCAAATTTGTCTCAAGATGCTTTATTTTTATATTTTTTTGTCATATTTAAAATATGACAAAGTAAGAAATTTAAACCTCTTGACTAATCCAATTTATTATTTGGTTTTTAAGACACTAATGGACAATTAAAATAAGTTTCTCCACTAAAACTAATAAACATGAGTTTAAATAGAAGGAACAGTTTTAAATACTGCAGTCCCACGACGACAAGAATAAAGTTTGTCAACAAAAACTAAATCTGCTGGTGGATTCCATTAAAGTACGAATAAATGATAATAAAGTGTGATACTAAAGGTTTGTGGTGCTAAAAATCTCCAAACAAAGATATCAAATTGAACATCTGGATGGAGGTTGATAAAAAATTGACCTCCCTTCATTTCTCTGGAGCCGACTCCATGGATTTTATGGATGGTGGTTAAAGACCTGCTCTTCTAGTGGTCTTCCTTCTAGTCGCTATAAAAAGTCAGTCCATCCTGGCCGACTTCAACACCTCTTCATGACAAGTTGTTCTGCCTCCGACCTGGTGGAAACTCCAGAAACTGGGGAAAACCCGTGGAGACTCGAAGAACTCACGGAGACTCGAAGAACTCGTGGGGCGGGGGAAGGTGTGGTGGGCGGTGGGGGGAGGTGGGGGAGTAGAGGGGGGAGGCCGCCACCCACCTCCCCACCTACTCTCCGCCCTGACTCCACCCAGACTCCGCCTTGGCTCCACCCATGTGGTCACTTCAGGAACTACGATGCCAAAGGGACGACGAAATTATTTCTTTGTATCTGATCTGTAGCTCAGTGAGTTAAGGATTTGCCTATGGAGCTGCAGGTCGCTGGTTCAAGACCAGACACTTCTTAAATTATTATCAAAATTCTGACAAAGACAAAGAAAAGTGCCGGTGGCGGGTCTTGAACCTGCGACCTTCCACTTGGTAGTCCTCTTCTTATCCCCCTGAGCTACTCGCTCAGATACTAATTCTTCTTTTTTTTGCGCATTTATCATCTATTTTTTGTCGTTTTCGAGTTTTTTTTTAACTCGAGTCGCAACTCGACCGTTTTTCTCAGGAGGTTGGACTTCAGCCTTTGTGCTGGAGGGTGGAACCCTCAGTTCCAAGACTTTCAAAGCCTCCACACCTCCCAAGTCCTCAGGACCTGAGCTTTCACACAGTCTGAGGGCTGATATTTTCTAAGTCCCACAGTAGTTCTCTGTTAGATTTAACTTTCAGACAGTCCAAGGACTGATATCTTCTAAGTTCCTGAGTAGTTCTCTGTTAGTTTGAACCTTCAGACAGTCTGAGGACTGAAAACCTAAGAGTTCTTGAGTACTTCTCTGTTAGTTTGACCCTTTAGACAGTCTGAGGACTGAAGTTTTAAAAGTTTCTCAGTACTTCTCTGTTAGTTTGAACTTTCTGGTTAACAGAAGCCTTAAAACTTGTGACCATGAGTCTTGATTTCACATTTAGACCATCCATCTGAGTTCTTCTCAGACCTTCACCTGTGGGTTTTTTTTGAAATTCTGAACAAACTTTGATTCTCTACACTGAACAGTAAAGTTTGTGGAGATCAGAAGGTAACATTAGTTTGATCAATGCCTTCAACTACTCGTAGACTTTATCTGGAAAGCAGTTTTCTGAAATGAGTTCTTAGTAAATCTATCCACAATCAAACCAAGAACATAGAAAGAGGAAACGTTTGAAGAAACAACTTGATGTTTTCATTGCAGACTAGAAAACACTTTGACCTTTATCTGTTTTTGCTCTTTTTGATCGTTTTATTGTCTGTTCTGTTTAATTTGATCTTCTAAAGTTTAACTGGTGTCTTTTCAAATGTTTTGTCTTTAGTTTGATTCTTCTTAAATGTTTAGTTTTGCTCTTTTCTCACCTTTTATTCTTTTCAAATGTCTGATTTGATTTCCAAATGTTTTGTCTTTTTAATGTTTAATTGTTGTTTTTTTTTTTTAATGTTTTATCGGCTTGTTTGAAAAATTTCCTTTTCTTTCCCGTGTTTAATTTTTCGATTAAATCTTTAAGGTTTTTCTTTTTAAATGTTTTACCACCTTTTAATGTTTAATTTTCTTTTTAAATGCGTCATTGTATTTTCTGTTTATTTCCTATTTAAAGTTTTATTGTCTTTAAGATTTAATTTCCTAATTAAACATTTAATTTTTAATTCAATGTTTTGTCTTTTTAAAGGTTTAATAATCTAATTTAATGTTAAAAATGTTAATAAATGTTAATAATTTAATTTAAAAATGTTTAATATTCTTCTTAATTTTATTTTTTAAATGTTTAATTATCTAAAATATTTCATCTTTAATGTTTCATATTTTTGTTCAAAAAATTTTGTTTAATTTCATAATTACATGTTTTGTATCTTCTGTTTAATTATTTAATTAAATATTTTGTCTGTTTAATATAACTTAATTGTATTTAATGTTTAATTTTCCTTTTAAAAGTGTATTAAATGTTTTTTCCTTTGATTTAATTGCTTTTTTAAAGTGTAGTTTATTTCTTTTTTTTGTCACGATTTTAACAACCTTAGAAATGAAACAAACCCTTAAATCACAATGAAAATACTTCTGTTGTCACAATCATGAGTTAGTCAATTATTCAGTTTATCAATTCAATTTTATTTGTTTAGCACCTTTCACACAGATGACAAAACTAAATAAGCAAAGAGAAAAAAACTACGCTAAAACTATGATTAAAACTCAAAAACATTTAAAAAAAAAAAAAATTTAACATCGTAATAAAATGTGTCCAGGGGATGGAGGGAGTTTATTGACGTCTTCTTGGGCTCACATGGGAAATCATTTAATATATAAACTTGATATTCAGTCTAAGGAAACTGCAGAGCGACAGAAGAACCAACAATATCTCCTGTTTTCTCCTTTAATGAGTCAATTCTTGTCCTTTCAGACCAAAGAACTACAGACTCTTCACAACCTGCTCAAACTCTTGGTACAGGACCTCACCACACGGGTCAAGAAGGTTTCCTTCTCATTTCTACTCTGAAGCTCACCTTCTCCTGCTCAAACTGCTGACAAATGTTTCTGCTGCTCTAAAGTCTGGTCTCCAGAACTTCCTAAAAACTCTCAAAGTCTCTTCTGCTGCAGGTTGCTTTGTAGAACTGTTCCAGAAAACCTCACTAAACCACATGGAGGAGCCTCAAGATAGTCGTCAAAATGAAACTGTACAAAAACCAAACTAGCACAACCCAAACGCTAAAGTCTCCTGCAGCCTACCAGAGAACCTCTGAGAACAGAGAATCAGGACAGGAACTCTTACCTTCTGGACAACCAACACTGGTTCACAAACAAGAATACAGAATGTGTCTGACCAAAAACCTCTAAAGACTCACTACAGCCAAGATAAAGACACAACTCAGCTGCAGCAAATCCACTAATCACTGCACACATTAGCACCATGTGCTAACTGTGGCTAAAGAACCTCATTTACCAAGACAACTATCCAGTACAAAGCCCTAAAACACTCCAAGAAACACATTAAAGATGATTTTACTGCTGGAAGCTGCAAGCCAACGCCTAAAGAACAAACTAAAGCAATGAAGCCAAACCCGGTTCATGGTGAAGAGAAGCAGAGGAAATGTTTGACTGAAGCTAAATAAAGCAGGAAGACACTGAGCTGCTCAGGTGTTCCTGATAACACCTAGCAGCCACCTAGACAGCCAATAGGAACACAGCTTACTGGAAGTCCAGAGGGCTGGGTTAGTGAAGGAAATTTAGTTTCAAGTTGAGGCAGAAAGTTAACAAAGAAAGTTGAAAACCACCTTCTGATACCTGAAATCTCTGAGTTTTCACACAAAGAACGCCTGAACATGTCAAACTGGTTTCATAGGTTTCAACCCTCATTGTAAAAACGTCATAGTATGGTGTGTTGCTCAAAAAACATTAGGACCCGGCTGTCTAGGGTCGCCGAGGAGCAACACAAAAACAGGACAAACACTGGTTTCCAGGGGGTTAGGAGGATATTTATTTGAAAGAGGAAGTTTACAACAACACAACATGTGAGCAGAAAAATCACAAAGTCTGTCTTTAGTTCAGCTGAAAATATTAGTTTTTGTCTTTTTTATTGACCAAACTTTTCAGGAAGTAGATGAAGAATAATTCAAGCTCTCATGTAGAAGTCCAACTTATTTTGGATCCTTGTGGAGAGTTTAATCTTAGAGTTTGTAAAGCTGTTGACTTTTTAGTCACATGGATTGTTTTGACATTTAATAACCGAGTCCTGAAATAAAATTACAGTTGTGGATTTCTGTCATTTAGTCTGGACTAAACAAATAACAGCAGCATAAATCTCAAACATCATTATGAGAAGTCTGGATTGAGGTTTCTCACTTGATAATGATCAAAACAAGAAATTTAGGTTGGTTTAAAGGAATATTCCACCTTAAATCTTTGAATGTTGACCTAAAAGGTTGGTTTCAGGAAGTATTCCACCTACAAGGTCCTCAAACATCCACCTTAAAGGAACATTCCACCAAAAATCCTTGGACATGCACCTAGAATGTTGGTTTAACCGAGTATTCCATCCAAAATCCTCAAAGAGACCTGAGGGGCTGGTTAAAAGGAATATTCCACCTAAAACCCCAAATACAGACCCGAAAGGGCGGTTTAAAAAAAATCCTTCAACGTAGACCAAAAAAGTTAGTATGGAGGAATATTCCACCTGAAATGTAGACCTGAGAAGTTGGTTTGGAAGAATATACCATCCTAAACATCCTTAAATGTTGACTAAAAGACGGTTTGGAAGAACATTCCACCTAAAATCCTCCAATGTAGACCTAAAAGGTGAGTTTAATGGTATATTCTACCTAAAATTCACTACTGTAGACCTTGAAGGTTGGTCTGATGGTATATTCCACCTAACATCCTTGAACATAAACTTAAAAAGTTCGTTCAAAGGAATATTCCACCTAAAATCCTTCAATGTAGACCAAAAAATCTTGGTGTAAAGGAGTATTCCCCCTTAAATGCAGAGCTAAAGGATGGTTTGGAGTAATATTCTACTCTAAAATCTTCCAATGTAGACCTAAAAGGTTTATCTGATGGTATATTCTACCCAACATCTTGGAACATTTACCTAAAAGGTTGGTTTAATGGTATATTCCCAGAAGAACCCTTGAACATTGGGCTTAATGGTATATTCCACCCAAAATACTTGTGCATATACCAAGAAGTCAGTGTAAAGGAAATGTAGACCTAAAAGGATTGTTTAAAGGAATATTTTAACAATTATTTTCATTATTTAATAATCTGTTATCACTCAGAACCCTGGCAAACTTATTTTCATCAGTTTTATTAGTGGAAGTCACAAATAAAGGAGCTCTTGGTTTTTCCCAGCGTTACTGAGTCCAAAGCTGCTGTTTCAACACAGAACGTTCACATGCATCCACAAACCTCTCAGCACTCAAACACCCACAGACAGGAGGCCGGCTGGGCCGAGGCTCGGCAGCATCCTCAGACCCACGAGTCGGGGAGTCGGTGAACTTGTTGGTCCGGTTTGAAGGCCTTCATGTGGTCCAGTAGAAGTCCACGTAGTCGGTGTTGGCTTTGAACCGCAGCAACTGGCCTCCATCAGGTGGACCGGCTCGTCCTCGTAGGGCTCCTCCTGTAGCCTTGAGGGGACCACAGGAACATTCAGTAGCTGTTGGAGTTCTTCCTGTCAGGCTCGTGGTAGAACGGCTCTGAAGAATCTTGTACTCGTCTTATCTGGAACAATCTAACAGCCTAAACTGTTAACAGCGGTGTAAAGAAGCAAACACAGGCATAGATTAGGACTCAAACTAGATTTATTTTAGAAAACAAATCAGCTTAGAGGCATTTGTTCACACGTGGCTGAATAGGAGGCCGTCCAATCAGATTTGAGGTCTTCACTCTGTAGGTTGTTTGTTCGGTGAGACTCTTGGACCTCCATCAGCTGACGTGGATGTTTGATGATCTTCCTCTCTAGTGCCAGATGATTCATCCATGAATTCAGCAGCTACAGACTGAAATGAAGCTCATGCTGCCGTTATTGAATTCCTGTTCCAGATCAAATGTTCAGAGCTCACCTTGAATGCAGCCGTCTGCTGTCTGGATAGTTTTTCTCATTGTAGTCTTCAATAAAGTCTCTTTCCTCATGTCAGGATGCGGTGAGACTCTTTCTCAGTCTCTGCAGACGTCCCTCATTGTGCATCTCCAGAGAAGAAAGAGAAAAACTGGTCACTGCTTCAGCATCACAAACGCTCTCCAGCATTGAGAGTGTTTTAGGAATTAATTCATTGTGTTGTGAACTTTGAAGGAGCAGAAACTTTACAGCTGCCAAAGATATGAGCTCCAATTCTGGATGTTTTAGGAAATGAATTTCATCAAATGAACACCTGATTTTTGCTGATAACTATCATTAAATTACTGAAGAAATCTAACATAAAAACCTATAAACTCTCAGGCAGCTTTTGTTAAAGTTTGTCTATAATTCTATCATCATGTTCTGGAACCAGGACTCTGCAGAAGTTCCTTCAAACAGATCCTTGTGTGTTTCTATTTCAGGCCTCAGGTTTGAACGTAAAGCAGAGGATTAGAAAGGAATGATTTTAATATTCAAATCAGTCCAGTAAATGTTTGGAGTAAAAATGATTAAAATTTTGATTTAGACAGATTTGTGTCAAATAATATTGTAGTGTCTCATTTAAATATATCCATATGAGTTCAGCGTATTTACATTTTATAGAATATTTGATTTCTTAATCTCAATGCTGTAGAGTCTGACCCCTAAATATTATAATAATGATGTAAATCCAAATAATAAATAATATTGTAGTGCAGAGTCATAAACTTTAATCAGTTAAACTTACATAATAAATATCGCTGTACAATCTTAACCTGAACATTCATATTATTGAGGTAAATTTACATAAATCATGATATTCTAGTCTTAACTGGAATATGTCTAACATGAATCTTTTTGTATTGTGCTGATAAACAACAATAACCCGACTTTCAGATAATATTAATTCACTGTGTATTGGGTAGTACAGAAGTAATAGTACAGAATATTAGTTCTTGTTTTATGTGTGATAATTGGCAGTAAACATTATAAGAAGTGGAAATTCACAGGGTTGTAATAGTGCTGTTCTTGCACAATATTTGTCACTTAATTGCCCTCAGGATGCTGTCGTTGAGCTACCAGTTTTACAGACAGGCAGATGTTGCAGCTAATGATGTTGTAATTCACATAAACAAGGAAACAAGTCCATCGTAATTTGAATGTTAACAGTCCAAAATGAAAAGGTCATATACAGCTTTCCTATTGGGTTAAAGAGCCAAAAAACCCCCATGAAAAATACTCCATAAAAGCGAGAGGTCGGTAGCAGCTTTCATTTGTTCTTACAACCCCCCCCCCCCAAAATATCTGTATATTTATAGCTATATAATATATAGCTATAAAGGACTTATCTTATCTCTTACAGTTTAGCCATGCAACATCAGTTACCATGGTGATCTGTCCAGGTTAAAACAGAGCTGCCTTTGTGATCATGAAAAATTTGACTTAAGGCTCAACATACCTTGCTAGCCCATCATCCTGCATTCGTAGTACAGACCCCAGCAGCTGGTTAGCTTAGCTTAGCACCAAGTCTGGCAAGCAGGGTAAAGAGCCAACCTCAAACTACCAAAAAATCTGCTCATGGACACTTGTAAAGCTCATTATTTATATGTCTGGTTTGTTCATCTCTCATAAAATGTGAAACATGCTAATTATAGAGCTTGTGAGGGGAGGATTTTATCCTTGTTTTTGTGTTAACCCTTTTAGCACTATAATACTCATTTCCTCATTTCCTCCCTCTCCCCACACGGCACTCAGTCATTACCGTAATGCATGTAATAGCACCAGAAAGCCCCGTTTCACAGCTTTCAGGGGCAGTTTGAATGATTAAAATTGCACGAAGTAGCGAGGAGTTACAGTAATTTGAAATACGCATGTGCTGTGGTGTCACCAGTGATCTCTGTGGTTTTAAAAGGGTTAAGTTTAGCTTAGCAGTATCCCTATGAAGTCTGGAAATCTTGTGACCCGATTCCACAAGCTTCTCACCTCAAACCATATGATGTGAATATATAATTTCTTCCATAGGTTTCACTCTGTGAAGCCTGTGTGACCGAGTCCTGGAGCATGCAGAGTGCCTAGGTAATTCATGGGGCTAAGCTGGTGGCTTCATATTTACTGTGCAGACATAAAAATAGTATTAATCCTCTCATTTAAATCTGGCCAGATCATCAAAGTGTTCTAAAATGAAAAACCTATGAAAAACCTAAAACAAGCATGTCTGCAGTATAAACTCTTTAAATGTTACTAAAAGTCATTAATTTCTACAAAACATACAGAAAATGTGACCTCTGTGTCCTCCATGTCAGCTACGGTTGTGATGATAAGGTAAATGCGCAAAGATATACATAGCAGCAAGCACATGCACACGGACACGTTTTCTTAGGTGATGACAGCAAGAATAAATTTCTGCGGAGTCTTTCAGGTTGCATGATCTATAAGGTCATGATAAAAAACACATTACTCATGTCACTGTTTTATCATACATTATCAATCTTTCGGTTACTGTGTTTTTTATGTATTGCTACAGTCTGTCAGATATGATTTTGTTTTGGTAAAAATTCTCATGTTTTAAAATAGAAGGGCAGGACAGGAGATGCATAAATCTTGAACAGAGAAGCTATTTCTGGCATCTTTTCAAGCTCACTGCAAGTTTCCTGGTTTGAAATGTTCTTGGATTTGAGAGATTTAATACAAAAAATGTTATGATTTGGATTGAGGCATCTAAACAAGATCATTTTAAAGTCTGTCTATTTCCTATTTGTCTCCATGTAGGGGAATACAATTACTCAGACGTACTCCTGTTCCCGTTTCCAACTTGAACCAGCTCTCGACAACTGTTGTAATGCTTGCTGAAATAGTTGTGTTTGTGGTAGGTTAATAACACAACAGCTGACCTCTAAGGACAGTTTTAGCTTGCAGGGTCGTAACCATAATATTTATTTTAGATAGGCAAATATGTACTTTATACAATATTGTGGGGTTTTAACTGTGATATTAAAATTGCTCGGATAACTTCATATAATAAAACATACTGTAGCATGAGTTTAAATACTGTAACATTTGAACTCACTGGGTAAATTGATAACAGCAGTCTTTTTACTTTACTGGAGTGCACTGTTGTTTCAAACACTGTTGTTATAAATGTTTCATATAAAAAATGTTGACGAGTTTGATTATGTTTTCCAGGTGTTTTGCCAAAATTAACTACTTGGAAAAGGTAAGTGTGTTTTAATCAGGGCTATCTTACATTATTATTCTGACCTGTAATTACTCAGATAATTTCTCAGAGTGGCTCTGCCTTTCATTGCAGGCCTCTTGTTGATTTTTATTGTTGCTTTCAACATATCACAAGGCAAATACATATTTAGAAAGGTTCAAAGCTTCACATGGGGATGTGTCTTGTGTAACAGCCCTTTATCAAATGGTGCCACTTTGTGCTCTTAATTACATTTATGTCTAAAGACAGCAGGTAACCCCTAAGGGATCGCTTTGGAGATTTGTCTGTAATTACTTGTGCATTGGCAGTAGTACAAATATAATAGCCCTGGAGACGGTCTGCTGCTTTTAGAGCGTACCATTCAGTGCAGCCTTGAGAGTAATCTGCTTAAAACCTTTCACAAAGTCATTACTCAAAACTCGGTTTAGGCCTGCATTCTTGGAAAAGCGTGGGGCTGCCGGGAGAATGGCAGAGGTCATCTCCCCGAGTCCACTGTGGCTGTTGAAAACTATTGATCTGCCTGATTGTGATTTCACAAAGAAGGAACTAATGTGACCCCTGTTTGACAGCCACATGCCAACGATGAGGGAACATCGTATCTGTCACATGGGATTAATCTGCCTCATGTATCTGCACCTTTTTTTAAAAAAAAAAAAAAAACTGAACGTGTTGAACATTTCACGACTGTAATGTTTCCAAGTGATTAATAGTAATATTTTGTATAAAGTCCATGAATGAATGAGAACTGTAATATGGTTGTTGATACCATCTGGTCATTCCGCTGATTCTCAAAACTTAAAACACATGACCTACAAGCTACAGTACATTCTGTTACCAAGAGAAGGTATGTGTCCCCAGCCAGACTCACCAGCATTACTTGGTTGAAAGACCAATTGAAAACAGGTTTGTTACTTTTTTCACTTGTTTTCCTGTGTGATATTGCCTGAAAACCTCCATTTGCTCTCAAAGGCAAAGTCCCATTGTTTTGTAAAACAATAAAGTTGATTTTATTGTGCAAATCTGACCTGAAGGTACAATAAAAATTGCAATTTTTGGCAGCAGCTGTCACTGTTCTTGATGTGTTCTTTTGTTTATGGCAGGTAGATTAAAGCAAAATGCTAGCTTTATTCTTAACAAATCTCTTCAGAAGACCAAAGCTAACAGTGCATTGGTCTGCTGTGCAATGCTTTCAGACTTTCTGACCCCAAGCACATTGGTTCTCCCAGAAGACTAAACAAACATTCACCTTCATTAACAAGGCAATGCAACTCCCTGAAACAGTTGGGCATGCTTGTTGTTGGCAAAGATCCTTCAAACAGAAAAAAGCTGGATGAGGACTTTTTAAGCCATGAATTAATGTACATTTGGTGTACTTGTGAGAAACCTATTTACAAACCACACTGTAAAACCCGATGAGTTATTGTGACTCAAGAAAGTTTTTGAAACTGATTAAATCGAAATTTTTAAGTAAGTCTACCTCATATTTTAAGTTTAGGGAACATTCTTTATTAAGTAGCCTGAAATAGCTCATTTTAAGTCAAACTTACTTAATTTTATAAGTTAGAGAAACATTGTTGATTAAGTCATATGTACTAGGTATTTGGGGTTCACTCTACTAATTAAAATAAGCATTGATAACTTAAAAATTTTATTACCCTAGCATGAAGTATTTAATATCTTACTAACAAAGTGTTTACTTTATGTTAACTTAAAATTTTTAAATTCAACCAAGTTATATAAACTCAGCTATAATTAAAACCTTTATATAATAACAACTAAAAATTACACGATTGTGCACTTAAATTTTTTTTTGAAACCGATTACATAAAATTTATTCAGTAACTCTAACTCAAAGTTTCTAACTTAACACATTCTGAAATTAAATAAAAAAAGGTTAAGACAGACAATTTAACTGCAAGTTACTTCTTTATTAAGTAACTAAAACATGAGGCAAACATCAGCCATAAAATTGTTTGGAAATGGAAATCCAATTAACTCTTCAAAAACAGTTGAAAGGCTGTAAAAAAATCACCAAAGACATGGAACTTCTAAAAGAGGGCAATATGCATAAAACCCTGTTACATTACACAAAAGCTTTTCATTGTAAAATTAATCTATATCATAACAGTCTTGGCATTGTGCATAACAAATACCAAAAATCCAATACTGCCAGACATCATTTTGGTCAAAGATATCAGACATCTACCTCAGTGTAAGCGTTATGCCAAAATATCTGAGTATCCACTAACTTGACTTCGAACAGTAACACAGGAATAATCTTCCCACAACAGTGCAAGGCCTATAGGTTTAGAGCACTAAAATTCACTATTGCCATAAACAATCTCATTCAGTGATTTACCATTACCACATTCTTTTTAGAATTTTTTGAACCTGGGCTGTGTCTCCGGTGGACCGGTAATGTCACTAAATGAAAGGAACCAGAGTCATGATTATCTTGATTGGTGCTATATGCAGTGACTTTCATTTTTGCCTGAAACCGAACACAAGTGTGTACAGCACTGTGCAGGACACTTGTTTTGCTGCTAACCAGTTCAGTTTGTCATAAGTATCTGACATCATTATGGAAACAATTTCTAACTTTTTTATTTCCATGACAACCACTTTTATTTGCATACTTTTGACAGATAACAGATGCCCGCACAACGCTTTACAAACCTATTTTCAGTTTGAGGCCAAACTGACTTAAATAACTCACTGAATACAGCACTGATCAATCTGATTTTTGTTTGTACAGCCGAAGTTCAAAAATCCACAAGTTATATTTTAAGCTGAACAACATGAACAACAATACTTACACACCTGTAACATGTGTAAAAATCCTTTCTAGGCTGTGTCCCAAAAGAAACAGAAGTGGACATTGAAACTCTAACACAGAGTTTACTCCATGGCTAAAAGGTCATTTTTAAGACTCAGCACTCTGGGCCTCAACTTCCCATCCTCCAGACCAATCAAGACTTTCTGGATAAAGTCAAATGTGTTGGACAACTCTTTTGGGTAACTTAGATGCAGGGCTTAAATCAGTGCAAACAGCATGACATATGCATCAGCCATTGCGGGGACATTGGCTGATGTTATTGGTTATTTTACATTGCAGTAAAACAGCTCAGATATTTGCAGCTACATATGTTGCACCTTCTATTTAGGATAAATTCATCCTTTCTAACCATGATTTCAAACAGCTTGTTGAAGGTAAGATTTTCTTGCAGCATTCTTGGACAACAAAATCAATTTCTGATGACAACAAGGCAGATTACACTTTTTACACCGGTACTGTCATACATTCTAAACAACAAGCTCACTTACGTGCCACATCTTTAGAAAGCCAGAGTCATCTTCATGTAGATAGGCAGGGAGAGCACGGAGGACAGCAGCTCGTCTTACATGGACGTCAACATGTTCCTTAAATGTGAGAACGTATTGTAAATTCACAGACACACAATACTATGTATTGTCATATCATACCTTTACAGACACAGATCAAATATAAACTATCTCAAATCCACTGCAGTATCTTTCTCAGGCATCAGGAAGTGTAACCCACTGACCTGGAGGTCATAAATCCCAAAGAGCTGACCCACAACTTTCTCCCAGTGCGAGCAGCTTTCTTCCTGAACAAGTTCTGAAGATGGGGAGAATGTCGATCCAACACAGCATAGAAGTGGTTCTTCAGGTTCATGTTTGTAATTCTGTGAAACTCAGCACAGATCTGCAGAGATATAAATCAGTGCTTAAGTCTGTGTTTAAGTATGTGTTTATCGGCTGTCTGTGGCCCTGTAAAAAAACAGCTTAACGTTTTGAACTATGATTTGATTGATAATATGCAGTTTCCACATCTAAATCTGAGTAAATCTGACCCAGTTATCACTGACAGATACATAAAGGACATAGTACATGTGCTAAAACAGGTGTACAAAGGAAAATCTATTCACCTGTGACTCTATTTTGAGGGCAGGCCACCGTTCCAGGATCTCAGCAACAGGTAGGTCATCATTGACAACCTCTTTGCGCCGCAGGGCAAAGGTGGTCTGCATTAACTTTGTAATATGGACAAGATTTTTGTCACTCACCTTCACTTCATCCACAATTTGCAGTCTCAGTTGCTCAAGGCTTGCAGCATCTTCACCCCTTGGGTAATTGGGGAGGAAGTTCACTTCTGCCTTCTGGGTCTTTTGATGTTACTGTGAGGAGATTGTTTCTCTGGGTTGTTTCTACTTCTCTTCCCCGAATTTACAGCTACCTCCTGAAATCCAGCCCGACTTAACTTAGTGCGGTAGTTCCCCATTTTAAACTTCAGACTATTCCATTCCATTTCCAACCGTACCACCCTGTCTGAGATCCTGGTTCTTTTTGACAAGGATGCTTAGTTACAAGAGCTTCTGCTACCACTGAAACTTCCCTATCACTGGGGTATGTTTTATAGCTACGCATTTTGGCAGCGAGAGTCTCAAGGATGTCATGCTTTGGCCCTTGAGCGTTTTCCCTGTTCTCACATATGTAGTATTCCCTTCACTGAGTATGAATTCTACCTCATAGGAAAACGTGGGCACTGGAAAAACCTGAGGCCATCTCTCAGCTCTTTCTGGAGTCATGGCATGGGGCAGTATTATTGTGTCATCTGATGCTACTGAGCTGTCATCACTCTCAAATCTTATAGCTTTTACTACAGCCTTCTGTGGAAGTTCCTCAATATCTACTAGTGAACATAGTTGTCCGTCAAAGTCTGGATCTTCGTATGACAGGCTGAAGTCAAAGTCAAGCTTAAATTTCTCTTTTATCATTATTTTTAAATCATCCACAGATTCTGGACGTGAGGATAACGTTGTCTTCCTCACAAGGTCTGTGGAGACATGGACATGTAGTAGGAAATTTTGTGCCGCCATCTCCTATTTTTAAAAAGAAAAGAGAGAATGCATTAATTTGTTGTTAACTTGTGTGAATTTAAATTTTCTGAACAGTGTTTCAAGAAAGTGAGGTGAGAAAAACTGTGATTCAGATTGTACATTGTGATTTCTTCTTCAGAAGATTATCATATGAAGCTCTGGCTGGATCTTACTGTAGTATGAGTCCCAATTTCTAAATGCATTTTAGTCCTCCACGTCTCTGACCATAATAAATCTTTTCTGTGTTAACAGTAAACGTCCATCAATGGAGTATGCCGCGAGACTTACTGTGTCATTTAGTTCGGTCAGCGGATGCACAGAGCAAGTGTCTGATGATGTCAGCTCGAATGATCTCAGATGCTCACTACACCAGCACTCGTAGTTCCTGCAAACAAAGTAAACAGAGTTATCCTCCTCCTCTCTGGCCTGCAGAAACAAACATACCATTTGCATACTCTGTGCCATTCATAGAGACCTTTGATGTACTGTATATGGTTTGGCTATCAGTCTTGGTCTCTATGAAGTCTTGCGCCACTTGAGGCAGAGTAGCAACTTGGACAGAGGTGACATTTGCGGCTTGTGTGTGAGGTTTGGAAAATGAGGGGGCATTGAAGTAATACGCCATCATGTGCTGATGTCTGGTAGCCAGAGTTTTCAAGATATTCTTGAAATTTTGTGCATCATCAACCATCTTCTTGAATTTTATCAAGAAGATCAGTTTCTTTAAACATTGCTTGAAGCATCTGTAGAATTGGAACGTAGACTGCTGTGTGTCCACTGATATTTACAGTATATTGCACTGGCATTACCAGAGGGTAGTTGCTCCTAATAAACGTTTTCCTCCGCTTAGTGGTGGACAGCTCTGCACCTTCTGCAGTTGCACTGACCAAGACATTACTTTTCACGATGGCTTCCACTAATTCATTAAGAAGAACATCACTGACAGACTGATCATGCTCTTGCAGTACCATGATGACTGAGTCTCTTACAAGAGGTTTAGACAATGAGAATATATGTACCAAACTGTCAACTATGTCTTGTATTGCTATCTCTGATACATGAAGAACACTGTGCATTTTCAAGAACAAAGAAGCCAAGTTCATTCTCAACTGAGCCTGCAATTCAACAATGTCATAACTACATTCATGAGGATTACAGACAGGAGTATCCAATTCAGGGAAATTCTGAGAGGGGCCAGCATCGTCCGATTCAATTTGACTCTGCATTGAGCTGTCAATGTGTGCAGTTTCTGTCAAGACTATCTCATTCTTGAAATCTGAGACATCGCCATCTGGATGATTCCTACTTTTGTGGGCATTAAAAGAGGAATACACATTTGTACGGTAGTGACAATTTTTGAACGGACAATCCACCATCTCATGCTGCTTCAAATGTGTTCTTAAATGACTGATTACAGTTTTCTCATTAAAAGGCTGCTTGAATCCACACACTGGACAGATGATACACATTCCATGTGATTTCCACTTTGCACAATAGTCTGAGTATGTAGCCCCATTAAGTGAATTTTCAAAGCATTTACTGACTGAAAGGTGCAGACAGTCATCATAGAGACATGGCAATGGGCTGACAGAGGAAACATTACTATGACGCAAACGATAGTGTTCAAACACATGTCCTCTTATCAAAGACAGCAGCACAGATTTTGCATTTCCAAGCCATTAGATTTTTTTCATGTGTTGAGCAATAAGTGTGTATTAAAGTTGATTGTTGACCTTCAACATACCAGAGTTAGACGACTGTACAGCAGCCAGCAATCTCAATTTTAGCCTGGAGAGAGAATTGAAAAGATAAGTTAGTTTTTATAGTTCTATTTTAGATGCTGAACAAAATCAATTGTTTGTCAGCAGCATACTTTACATATACAAATGCAGGCATATCAACAGCACCAGGTAAACAGATGACAAAACTGCTGAAGACTCAGCTGCGTGGATACACTTTAATCCGAGCAATGAGAAGTGGTGTGCCGTGTGTGCAGTTTTATATGAATGTGAGCAAAACTCACCTGAATGCTCTAAGTACAGGCGGCCGTTTGTGAAAGCCAGAGAGCGTGTGTTCAACATACCGCAGCTAACGTGTGTAGTTCAGTCGCCGCGAGAAAGCAGTTTTAACCGCAGTTTAATAAGCTGCGTAAGTATGAGTGTTGAGGAGCCGCCGCCGTGCTTCCGTACTTCTGTAAGTTACGTTGCTGGTGTCAGTGTGCGCGCGCGCTAACGGAAATATGCTCCGGTCCGGTGCGTCCCGCGCTAATATGCTATGGATGCTCCGGTGTGTGTATGCAGACGGAACTACCGAGATATTCCCTGTAAGCGAGACCCGGAAATCATCAAAGTATTAAAGAACATTCAGCCTCAGTCGAAAAATTAACCGCTCTTATTTTAAAAAAAAAAAAAAAAAAAAGTGTACCTTTAGTACAATCACACTGACTTCTTAAATACAAAACACATTCATAGTTTAAGGTAATAGTTCACTACCACTTATCATTAAATACGTTTGATGCATATATACATGTAGCACTGCAGTGAACTATAACAGTAAATGATCAGCGTGTACTCACCAGATTAGCACAGCCAATGCAAAAATCAATGGCGGTCAGTGCCGTCAAGGTGGACGCAGTCTGAGCAGATTCGGAAAGTCTCACGCCACAGCGAGATTCACCGCTTTAGCCTATGCTTTCACTTCAAAAACTCGTCCCACGCAGTCCCACAATGAATTTCCTTGCTGAAATAAATGTCCTTCTTCGATTTTAATGTAGTAACGACACCAGTTAGCCCAGGAGTGGCGATCTTTCCTCCTCCGAAGCGAGCTGAGAAAACATGGCGGATTTCTCCTGCTCGGTCAAGGAGAAGCACGTACTTACGTCCGTGACGTCACATATGGGATTTATTGTGAAAAGTGAGAAAACTAACAAAAATGAATTAAAACGCTAAAGTACTGTAAACTTAAAATTTAAAACGAGTACATATAACCCAGAAATATAGAGGTGAATTAACTTTTTTATTTTTTTTTGAGTGATTACAACTCTATTTTTTTTTAGCAAGCTTAAACTGTTCAGTCTTACAGTGCATGTATATGAGATCAACTCAAAATAAAAAGTTGTACATGTGATAATGAGGAATATGTCTCTGCAACTATGTTTCATCTGTTTGTACTCGTTTATGGACTAGAACACAGCTCTAGTAATGCTGTGGATATCAGACTTTGACTGACACACATAAATAGTTGTGAACTAAACTTTACATTCACTCAGCCATTTCTACCTCAACTAAGCAATTTTGGTAGTCATCCACAAGCTTCTGGCAAGTATCTGGTTGTACGTTTAACCATTCCTCTTCATAGAGTTGGTGCAGTTTAACTAAATCTGTTGGCTTTCTAACACAAACCCATTTTTTTCTTCTTTCCTTTAGCACAGTACACGGGTTCTTGATTGAGGTTAAGTCTGCACTTTTGGGAGACCAATCTAAAACCTTAATTTTATCTTGATTTAGACATTCCTTTACGTCTTTGTCTTGTTGGAAGATCCAACAGCATCCAAGACCCAACTTTCTGGCTGATGATTTTAGTTTTTCCAGAAGAATGTGGAGATAATCTTCCTACTTTTTCATTATTTCATTTACTTTGTGTAAAGCTCCAGCTCCAGTGGCAGCAAAACAGCCCCAGATCATAATACTATCACCACTATGCTTGATGATAGGTTTTTTTTGTCCTTGGGATTTAACACCTCACATTTTCTCCTCCAAACGTGTCATTTGTTATACTAACAAACAACTGTGACTTTCTTGACTTGTTCAAGTCAGTAATTTGCTTTTTCAGATCTGTGCTGAGTTTGTCAGACTTCTCCATTGTAGATTTTCTGACTGAGACTAATGAGTCTATCAAAGGGTTCTTATTTAAAAGGCTCAGAGGAGTCCACTGCAAGAAGTTAATTGTAATCAGTCATGGGAACTTAAGAGGCCACTAAGAAAATTTGATTAATAAATTAAAAGTTAATTGATTAATAAATCTATGAAAGAAACAAAACACACGATTGTGTTTTTGTGATATAGAAGCATGTGTTTCAATGATTCCACCAGAGACAATTAAAGATAATAGGAGTCATTGGAAACTCTAGACTGCCATGATATACATGGTCTTTACCAGTGTTTGGAAATTTTTGTTTATGGCTCTATGTGATGCATCTTATTGCTCCCAGTCCATATAAAGATAAAAAACAAACAAACAAACAAACAAAAAAACATAAAATATCTTAGTAAAACCACCAGAACAACCTCAATGTGCCTTTCCACTGTTTCTTCAAGTCTCTGGAATTTAATTGTAATGATGAACACCTTTCTTCCAAAACATATTCCCTTATTTAATGATATAATGACTGTTGTAGAGAGCACTGTCGAATACATTGTCCAAATTCTCCCATAGGTGCTCAGTTAGATTGAAAACTTGTTACTGTGAAGACTATAGGATAAGACTTATAGTATGTTTTACCAACTTTCAGTGACCCCTTGCACCTTTTAGATTGGGACAGTGTCATTCTGGAAGAAACAAGCTACTGGATCCCCTCACTGAGGTCATGGATTTAGTTTTATCCTTTAATTTGTCACACATCTGCATGTGATGCACAATCCCGGTCAGACCCTTTGCCTGGATCTTCCTCACATTCTGTGCTTTCATATGATAATGTTCCTTTGTGAACACTTGAACCTTGACCTCACTACATCAATTCTATTCGCCTTAATGACAAAAGCATAATCTGCTGATGCATGGCAACAACATGTCAAGACAGAGCGACTAGTTGGGCCAAGGCTTTCAAACTATTAAAATCTCTCATTTGATGCATAAGCACAAGCAGTCACAAATATCACTGTGTTTTGGGAATATGCTTGCAAATGGATGCAAATGATCTTCCGTATTAGTATTTGGCTTTGTGAAACTGTATGTTACTAAATCCAACAAGAAAATGTAATGTTTAGTCTCAGAATATAGATAAAGTCACACAACCACACTGTTTTGAGATAATATACAAGTTCCATTAGGAACCCTTATCTGCCAAAGAACCCTTTTTGAAAGAAAAAGCTATTTTGGGATCATTGAAGGCTGCATATAACCCTCAAATACTGAAATGTTTCCACATTTCAAATTATATTTTTTAATATCGAAGTATGTAGAGTCTGCATAATCTATTCAACTTTACTTGTGTTCTGCCTTAGTTGATAATTTTGCCATCACTTCATGTCATATAAAAGTTAACTGTATTGCCACTGTTACCTGGTAGCTCCCTCAAAAGTGAGATAGTATGTGTAGGTGTTGTAGGCTTTAGGTTAGAGACCACAGAGACAAGGGATGAGCTGAAGGGCAATTGTCAGCAAGATCCATCCATCCATTATCTATACACCGCTTAATCCTCACTAGGGTTGCGGGGGGGGCTGGAGTCTATCCCAGCTGACTCAGGTGAAGGCAGGGGACACCCTAGACAGGTCGCCAGTCTGTCGCAGGGCTACATACAAAGACAAACAAGCACTCTCACATTCACACCTACGGACAATTTAGAGTAATCAATTAACCTCAGCATATTTTTGGACTGTGGGAGGAAGCTGGAGTACCCGGAGAAAACCCACGCATGCACAGGGAGAACATGCAAACTCCATGCAGAAAGATCCCGGGAAAGCCGGGATGCAAACCAGGGATCTTCTTGCTGCAAGGCGAAAGTGCTAACCACTACGCCACTGTGCAGCCCGTCAGCAAGATCTAATTTTTAATTTTAAATAGTTTTTTTGCATTTTTTATTTCCTATTTTATTTATTGTTAATTTGCAGTATATGTTGCCCAATGCAATGCTGCCATAAAGACTAGCGAACAGTATAGTGCATATACACTGATCAGCTGCAACATGCAAACTTTGTTTTTTTTCCCTCATCAATCTGCACATAATACAGCACAGTAACAAAGCAATCTAACTAGGCAAAACAATAAATACCTTTATTCAAATAAATGAGATAAATAGAAACATGCAGTTTACACAAGTATACACACCCTCTGCTGTTACACTCTCAATTGTGCAACAGTTCTCTATCTTTCTCTATCTAACATTGCTCAATGATTTTTACACCAACCTGCATAGGTTCTGGACAGAATCTCCAGAAAAAGGTTCTACCCAGTGCACTATAGAGAGGTTCTCTGTGGAATCGCTAATGACACGTTTCAAGTGACTGTTCATTGTGTTGTTGCCTGCTCCTTATCTGCATAAAGTTAAAGTCTCAGCTACTTAATGCAAATGAGGAGCGTTGAGCAGTGGAGAAGTCTGATATCTCACAAAAATTTCGTTAAACCTCAAAAGTAGCTGTTGTTAAATGAAAATAAGGGGGAATTCAGCTACTGTGCAGCGTATCTCTTATATCTGCGCTCAAATGTTTTCTAAAACACATTTTCCTGAACTGTTTTGTAAAAAGGGGGAACGTTTCCAAGCAAGCCGTCATGTTGGTTTGATGTCTGTACACGAGTGGTTTCCATGAGGGAAGTATAAGCCACATGAATGCCAGGACATAAAGTTTCTCAGCAGAACATTGTATTCTAACAAGATGGTCAGTGTTATTCATTTCTCCTGTCAGCGGTTTTAATGTTGTGACTGGTGAAATTAGAACCCTCTAAAAGAGTTTCAGATGGAACCTTTATGAAAAGTTCTGCCATGAAGCAAAAAGGGATTTTCTTTCTACAGGGACAAATTGAAGAGCCATGTATGGTTCCATTTAGCACCTTTATTATAGAAAAACAATCTCAACTCCCAACATCTGAGGCCCAGTCTTTCCTCCACTGCCTCAATTTTCAAAATGGGTATATCATCTCAAATGTTTGATGTGGATGATATTGGAATTTTAGTCTGAGCAGAGGCTTGTTTGTTTGATAGTTACTGCATACAACCCTATGCTTTGAAATCGCAGTACACAAAATCCCTTTCTCTTTTTTATTTGACTTCTGATAACCAGATAGGTCTGTGAGTGAACTGTAGATACAACATCTACGCTCCCTGAATGCTCATTTCTTAAAAGCAATAGTTTTTGTAGGAATGTCTGTGTGTGTCTAATATTTCAGTTTAAGATTCAGATTCAGATTCAGATTACTTGATTGTCATTCAGGCAAATTACATCAGAGATGTACTGCAGAACGAAATGACGATGCAGGGTCAGCAATAAAAAAACACACACACATAATTTAAAGAAAAACACCTGAGATAAAATAAAATAAGTTAGAAATAAATGCTGGTGCAGTAGTGCAGTGAATGATAATAAACAAGTGAAAAACAGTTGATATTTACAGTCCTCTGTTTAAAAGACAGATAGTGGGAAAGAAAATGTTCTGAAGGTAACAGTTTTACATCTTAGGCTGTGCTACCTCCTACTTGAAGGTAGGAGGGAAAACAGTCCACGGGCAGGGTGAATGGGGCCCTTGGTGGTCCTCAATGCCCTTGACAGGCAACGCTGTTCTGCCAAGTCCCGTACAGGTCGCAACGAAACCCTGATGATCGTCCCAGCAGCCCTCACCACTCTCTTCAGTGCCTTCCAGTAAGAGGCACTGCTGCTTTCATACCACAGAGAGATGCTGCTGGTTAGCACACTCTCTATGGTTCCTCTGTAGAAAGTGGTGAGGAATGATGTGCTCAGATGGGCTCTCTTTAGCCTTCGCAGGAAGGTCAGGTGCTGATGAGCCTTTCTGGCAATAGAGGAGGTGTGCAGAGACCACATGCACCCCCAGGAATTTGGTGTGCTGCACTATTTCTACTGCAGTGTCCATGAAGTAAATTGGGATGTGCACTGGCTGTTTCTTCCTGAAGTCAGTTACCAGTTCTTTGTTTTTTTTCTTTACATTCTGGATTAAATTGTTCCCGTTGCATCATTCCACAAAGGACTTCACCTACTCTCTGTAGTCCTCCTCCTCCTCACTTCGAATGAGACCCACCACTGTTGTGTCGTCCGCACAGTTTATGGTGTGGCTTGTGCTGAACTTTGCACAACAGCTGTGGGTCATCTGAGTGAAGGGAATTTTCAGAATTCATAATAAGTCTATGTACATGAGTGCGACAGTCTGACAGTGGATTTAGAAAGCTATAGGAATACTATTCAACATTAAGTCTCCAAATGGTTTTCTCTATTTCTCTGTGTGTAGCCCACATGTACTAACTCACCTAAGTAAGTCACATGATGTTACTGCATCTGCACCCTCATGCACACCAGCTCAAAAGCTTCAGAGCTTGAGGGTATTTGTGCAAACTGCAGGTAATCTGGAGCGTGGGAAGTGAAATAAACCAGACCTGTGAGTACAATTTTTCTCCTGTCCATTAGGGAAACAGTAGTAACTCATAATCCAACTTGTAAATTAAGAGTGAAATGTTGTGTCTCGTGTTGACAAGACCAAATAAAACTTACAAAAGGGAGAGAGAGAGAGAGAAAGAAAGTAATTTGGTGAGTGTCGTTGTTTCTCTGATGTCCGTGATGTGCAGGTGGAGAAGAAACGCCCGTTGACACTGACTTTCTTAATAAGAACTTTATTAAAAGAAAGAACAGTATCATACAGACAGGAGCTGTCTGGAAGGATGTGGCCCAATGATCCTCCTCGAACAAAGACCAACGGTCAGTTTTTATACCTTCTAGCAACGTATAAAATTACAGCATCTGGTTTACAACCCCACTAAAGAGTGACAACTCCTCAGACAAGACTCCCCTTCTGTGCATTCCTGAGGGTCAGAAATCAGCTATAGGTTAACAGTGGACCCCAAAGTCAACACAGCATAGGATTTCTGGAGCCTGAAAACACATCTTCAGTACTTACTACCATCTGTTAAAAGTTCACTCTATGGTCAACAACCACCAGAACCACCTGTTAGTTAAAAGTTCACTCTATGGTCAACAACCACCAGATCAGATACTTCATGAGCATCTGGGGGCTCTTGAAACACATTGTGAAAATTTGTTTGTATTATTTGATATTATATGAGAAATTGTTTTTGAGACGAGACTACTTTAAATTCAATTCAATTTCATTCATATTGCGCCAATTAGAATTCAGATTGTCTCAAGATGTTTTACAGAACCCATATGGCCTAAAAATGACTGTTAAGCTGAATTTATGCTCTGTTGTAACTGCACAAACTGAGGAAATTGCCCCGGTGCCCACAACTTTCAATTTCAGTGTTGACTATTCTCTGTAACTTCTTGAAATCAACAATCAGACTTTGACACCCACTTCACAACCTCGTTGCCCAGCTGAGTGAAGTTGGCAGGCAGTAGACAAGCTTTTACTTCTATTTCTCGCTCTTTTTTCTCTTTTGTTACAGAGCGTTTTGTCAGTTTTAATGTGAACAGCCAAGTGCAACACTATAATGTCTCAGAGGAGATACTTATCTAAAATGTGCGTTTTTTTTTCCTCCTTCTTCTTTCCGATATAGTGGTTGAACATGTATTTAGAACCAATCTGTCCCCCTCTAGGCCTGTCAAGCTTGGCTCATGGCACATATTCAGTTTACAGGGATAACAAGCAGATTTTTAAAGCACCCTTCTGATAATAATCAAGTTTTTCCTCATTTACATATCCATGTGGTGTTTTTCATGTGCTGGAAGACTCATCATGAGTAGCTAAAGCCATTGCTAAGCATTTGCACCTCGAGGCTGCAGCTGTTTTAAAAACACAAATTCAGATTTCTGGGATTTCATACTGTATCATTATTCCCTTTCAGGATGAGATTCCAGGTTAAACATATACAGCTGAATTACTCCAATACTATAACTTGCTGTCTTGTAGCACCGAGTAGTTTTACAGTGTTTGAGCTGAGTCTTAGGTGAACTGGTGTGTTTGAGCTGCAGAATACAGAACAGGAGAAAAAGGCAGGTACTTCATAGATCTGTGCATTCTAGAAGAAGCAACAATGATAAATAAATCAACATGTGGCTACATAAATTGTATTGTGATAAAAAAAAACTGTGATAGAAATAGTTAGTCTAGAATGTAGTATCTCTACTGTTGCAGTATTTCATTCAAATACAACGCTGTTTGGCTGAAGTGGAAAGATATGATCATGTTAACAGACATTTGCAAGATTCTGATG
Source organism: Amphiprion ocellaris (assembly GCF_022539595.1). Taxonomy (NCBI): domain Eukaryota; kingdom Metazoa; phylum Chordata; class Actinopteri; family Pomacentridae; genus Amphiprion; species Amphiprion ocellaris. Next base: position 24,163,631 of record NC_072781.1, on the reverse strand, counting down.
TCCAATAGAGGTCATTCACCTGATAGAATGGGGTTCATGTCTTTTTGTGGAACCATTATTTTTAGACTTACACTACACTACTGGAAATTATGCATTTAATGTCTCATTGTACCCTGAAATGAAAGCACAGAACAAATACATAAAATTAAGTTAAAAAAAAATCATTTTAGAAACCAAAATGTATTCTAAACTTTTGACTCATCAAACAAGTCACCTTTGGCAGATGTAACAGTTGAACACACTTGTGGCATTCTTTCCACAAGGGAAATGAAATATTCTTCAGAAAGTTCTTCCCAGCTCTGTTGCAGAAATTCTCATAAATGTGTAGCACTTGTAGGTTGCTTTGCTTTCACTCGTCTGTCCAGTTCATCCTAAACCAGCTCCATGGGGTTTAAGTCTGGCGACTGTGCTGAACACTCCATGCTTTCAAGCTTACCATCTTGTTGTTTTTTTTCCTAAGGTAGTTCTGGCATAGCTTAGACTTATGTGTTGGGTCATTATCTTGCTGTAGGATGAACCCCTGACCAACTAGAAACATACCAGAGGGTACTGCATGGTGCTGCAGAATGCTGTGGTAGCCATTTTGGTTCAGGGTTCCTCTCACTCTGTACAAGTCATTGACCCTGGATCCAGCAAAACAGCCCCAGACCATCACACTTCCTCCTCCATGTTTGACAGTTGATGTCACACACTGAGGAACCATCCTTTCTCCTATTCAATGGTGTACAAACATCCTGCACGATGAGCTACAGATTTCAAATTTTGATTCATCAGTCCATAATACCTTCTACCAGTCTTCAGTAGTCCACTGGTGGTGTTTCATGGCTCATGAAAGCCTCTTTTTCTTATTCTGATGTCATAGCAATGGCTTTCTTGCTGTAACTGAACCTGCAACTCCAAGTCTTGTCTTCACAGTTGAAACTGAGACTTTCTACTACGAGCACTATTAATCTGTGCTTGAAGCTGTTGTCCTGTGAGCCATCTATCACCAAGCTGTTGACTCTCAGAAATTTGTCTTATGAGTCTGTTGTGGCTTTGGGTCTTCAAGACCTCTTCCTGTCAGAGTTTCCCCCAGTTTGTGAGTGCCTGATGGTGAAGAAAACTGTACTCACAAACACCTTTACTTTTTTCACAATTTCTCTGTAGGAAAGACCTGCATTTTTAAGTGTTATGATGGTCTGTCTCTCTTCTAATGTTAATTGCCTTATCCTAGCCATTTTTATAGCAACACACTACTTTCTACAGTACAATATTGTTCAAATAATGCTCCCAAGGGTATGGTGCCATGGTGTGTTCTAACACTACTTTTATGCAGATGGAGGAGATTAGAAGTAATCAAGAAAGGTTGTGACACCTGTAGGATTTGGTAGCACCAACTTTCAAGGCTTGATCAACCTCCATTGCTGCAGAACAGTTGTTAAGTTGTTAACTCATTTCTATTTTCTGAGCAAGGCCTTTTTGTTCAAGCTGTTCATTGGACTTGAACTACTTGAATTTTTTAAAAAATGGAAAAATTGGAGCCTTCTACAATTTTTGACGGGTAGTGTACATTATTTTTTTTGCTTTCTGTTTGGTTAGCTTTATGAAGATTTCACAGTTTCAAGTCAAATGTGATCCTTTCGCCATGTTTTTTTTTCCATTTTCTGGAATACCAGGGTGAGAAATCTCATTCCTTAATGTATCATTGTTTGACTGTAACATAGTAAGAGCTGAAAAACAGTACAATAAATGGCAAAGACACAATGGTTAGAAAAGTGCTTCACAAAAAAAAAACATAGTCAGGGAAAACACAGATTTCCCTTAATATGTAATAGAGAATGCAGATTAGTTGTATAGGAATGTAATATTGTTAACCAATATCGCCATTTAATATACATTAAAATCTTGGTGCCAAAATTTAGATAGACTCAAACACAAATTTTTGTGAAAATGTCTTTGTTTATTTATAGTACTAGTCAAAACTTTGGACATACTCTCTCATTCAATTGAATGAGAAAATGTGTCCAAACTTTTGACTGGTAGTGTATATTTTACATATGTGTAATTAAAAGAGAACTTTTCAGTATTTCTCCCAACAATCAGACAACTGTTGAATATCAAATCTGATAATTGTGCAACTGATAATTGGTCAATCCCAATAATTAAAGTATGTTCTTTTGGGAAACATCTGTGTAAGCAATTACTTAATAAAAATCAGTAAAAATAACCATGAGCTTGTTCTTCTTATAGGTAGAGCATGGAATTTCACTCAGTCATTGCATCGCCAGCTACTCAGGAAAAATATCCATGCGAAGACCTTTTCCATTTTCAGCCATTTCCACTCTGGAATAGAGTGTCAAAAGAGTAACCACTAGCTTGTCTATTTCGGTTGTGTCCTTCTGGTGCTAGTGCTTCTCATGATATCTCTCTTGGGCTTGGATTCCCATCCAATTAAGCCTTGGGTGAAACAGCTACACCAGCCAATTCCACAGGTCACTGCCCCGGTGGAAGCCTGGTACACATGTAATAGAGGGATGGGATGAGATGGAACCTTGTTGTCTGTCAACAGAACAAGGTTGAGAAATCAGTAGTTCAACAAGCAAATACCACAGTGATGTAAGATTTAATCCTCTAGTGATCATATGTTCACATTTCCATCCTCGAATTACAAAGGTAGCTCTTAGGCGTTCATACAACATCATATGTCAGGTGTAATCGAAATCAGTGTTGCTGCAGCGAGAATTTCACATAGCTAAAGAAAATCATGGAAAGTATTTTAGGAAAAGTTTCCCTAATTGGATCTGTTCTTTTGACTCTTTGAGCCAAGCACAAGGTTGAACTTGGCAATGGCACTTTAAAACACCTGCCAAACAAAGCATTCATACAGAGGTCTGGACAGATACAGCAGGCAATAAATCCTCATTTACGTGATGGTCACTGAGGTGTGACAAGCTGGCTTCCACGAGAGGGAACTAGATCAAAGACTGGGCAGAGATGAAGACAGCAGGAAGATGATTCACCTCTGAGGGTAAGTTCTGTGCAGGCTTGACCTTCAAGTTCTGGCTCTAAGTTAACATTAATGAACTTAGGAATGAATTTTGGAGTAATCTTTGACTCTTGATCCTTTTGAAACTCCTGATCATTCTGAATCTTCATGCTGTGTCTCAAAGTGAATATTGAATTATGTCGGTTGGAGCTTTTTACTGCATCATCTTTTTACTGCATCATTTTAGTAATATGGTCACTACAATGCTTGTTTTATCCCCTTTTTGAGCTACTAATATTATCTCAGAGTCATAACCTCCACAGTGCAGGAGTTATTCATGAAACAGCTCTTCACTGTGAGGCACACCTTCCAAAAGAACTCGATATTATCCTCTCTGTCTTGAAAGAAGCTGTATTGGACAGCTGCAGGTAAAAAGTTACAAAGGCAGGCTTTTGGGAAAGCTGACAGGCTTCTAAATAAGAAACTCCTTCCCCAAAACATGCAAACTATAAATGCTTCTGAGGAGACCTTTCAGGCCAATTTACTGTTGTGCTGCGTCTAACTGATGGGGGTGTGATGTGGTTTCAAGAACTTCAGTGAAATGAAACTGCTTCTTCTTTGTACATGAATGATTGTGCAGATTAAGGACTTTCAACAGACAGCAGTCAGACATTGAAATAGAATGGTGAAAGATGTAAGCATTCAAAACGTACTCTGACTACACTGTGTTCACAATTGCTAGGCAAATTGTTTTACTCATGGTTCATTTTATTATTGAGCAAATATAAAACTGTTGTTTATCCAATATGTAATTGAACCTTGAACCTTAACAAAGGAAATGTTTTCTATCTTTCTCAGGGGAATAAGTAAGTGTGTACAGTCTTTAAAGTGCAGAATTATTATGCAACTAAATTACAAAAATATTGTTCTAACCCACTTCACAAAGTGTAGAATAAGTGTAACAAATAAAGGACAATTAAATAGCATTTTTTGGTCTTTTGCAAATATTTATTGGCCAATGCTGCCACCCTTCATTAGAAAAATTCTTGATCTGTTGATGATCAACTTTCACTGAAGCTGCAACCACAGCCTCCCAGATGCTTTTCAGAGCTGAAATATTATCCTTAACTGTTAATCTCACATTTGAGAAAATCCCACAAGTTTTTAATATGCATTTGAATCACGTACAGAAGAAAGGAGTGAAGGAAAGAAAGGTGAATTTGTGTTCAAAATAAGGCTGACGGCTGAACTTAACGTGTCTGGTTGGGGTTTGCTACATTGCGTGACCTAAATATGCAGCGGGCGGCAGGAATTGATGGGACTCAGAAACACCCCACAGTTTTATCATTTGTTCCTCATATGATTTCCAACTGATAAATCACAGTAATTTTGTAGTAGGATGGCAATCATGTGATCATCAGCGGGTAACTGACACAGTGTTCACATCATGGTTACAGCGACGCCGTGCCGGCAGCTATATCTGGCAATGGGAAATTCTCAACAAATCTGTGGATCCAGACTATAAGCCGCATCACTGCCAAAATCTAATCACTTGGTCCTTGTGTCATTTCTGACCTTCCCTGAAAATTTCATCCAAATCCGTTTGTCCATTTTTGAGTAATGTTGCTAACAGACAGACAGACAGACAGATTCACAGACAAACGTACGCCAATTGTCACATAACTCCATCATTCCTTGGCGGAGTAATTATGTTGTAGACAAAAAAAGTTAATCTTCAGTATTGATCAACAATGTAGAAAATAATACAAATAAATAAAAAAGCATCGAATGAGAGGATGTGTCTAAACTTTTGACTGGTAGTGTATCTAATATGATGTTTCCCTGACAAATGAAGTTCCCTAAACTCAAGATTGTATCAAGGTTTAAAAACAATATTTAAAGTTTAAAAATCTTTAAAGAGTATTTAACTAAATGACCTGGTGGTCTATTAAAGAGATTTAAAGGACATTGTGCATCTTTCATATTTTAACACATCGATTGAAATGCTTTGGCTGTATTGTTCAGTGCAGGGTGTGATGTGCACAGCTAAGCAATGTATGTATAGCTCAGTCAGCCTTCCTCTAGTTTTAAAATCAATGTTAACCAGGTGTTTTCAGCACATGGACACAATTAATCCTTTTCACTGTTCGTGTGTGCATTGTGAGCTCATAGAACAGAACTAAATGATTGATGAGTGAAGTTTTCTTACAAGTCTGCACTTTCCACAGATTTTTGAGGATTCTGGAAATGGGGGGGGGGGGGGGGGGGCACCTGTGTGTCCCTTTTAAGATCATTAGATGATTAGTCTGGCCTTATGTGAATGTGTTTCCATGGGGTTTTGTGGTGGGGGGTCAGTCTAATATAATCAAAGTCCAGGGAGTTGTGTAAGTTGACCTTTTGATGCCACATTTAGCTGCAGCAAATAGTGCTATTGATTAGGTATCAGGCTGCAGTCAGACCCAGATTTTTAGATGTGTGTGATAACTGCTCCTTGAAGACCTGCACAAACCACAGGAAGTCAGCTACAGATACTTGATTCCTGCAGGTTAACACGTGACACATATCACTCCATATGCAGCCACATTTTAGCTCTGCTGGAAATGTGTGAAAGGTGAACATTGGTGCTTAATTTGAATGAAGACAAGAAGTCCATTGTGGCTAATCAGTCTGCTGAGGTTCCTAATTACGCATGACTAGAAAATTGCACACTAAAAAGGCAAAGGCACCAGATCTCAATGTGTCATTCTGGGCCTACAGAGTCACTTAAATTAATGATGAATGGGGCTGATTATTGGTTTGTGCTAAAAGGACAGAGTAGCATCGATCGCTGTGTTCGCTGCAGGGTTGTGCGCCAAGCCCCGGAGACTTAGTTGTCATTAGTGTCCGTAGCGTGAAAAGAAGCGCGCAAGAGGAGGACGTCCTGTCGCTTCTCCTGGAGGGCAGCAATCATGCCGGAGACGCCTATATAAGAGCCTCCAAGATGCCACTGATCGGTCAGTCGTGCCCTTGCGCTTTTTCCAGCGTCTCTCCTCTGCCTGCGCGGTGCAACTTCTGCTGCGCTCTCACATGCAGACTCACGCTTTCTCATGCGAAGTCGTAGTAATCTAGCGGATTTTTTTCTTCTCTCTCCTTGCTCCTTCCTCAGTCAAGACGGATTTCAACGCATGAACTTTCTAAGAGAAGATTTGCAGAGCGCACAGGATGCTCCAGAGCCTGGACTGGCTCCTTTTTCTCATACTCACAACTTCACGTGAAGCCAAACGGGATTTTCTCTCGGTTAGTGTCAGCAAGCAGGTAGCCGATACTCTGGCATGGACAATGGATACCCTTAGCTTGTCAGTGAATGCGGTGTCCTACACTGTGGCACCTGTGCTCTCCACTGATGACCCGTTCAGTGGACCCATTAAGAACATCGAGCAGTGGAACTTCACCATCCTGGCCGTTGTCATGTTTGTAATCACCTCGATGTCTCTGACTGAAAACTTCCTCGTCATGTTTATCACTTTCAAGGTCAAGCAGCTCAGACAGCCCCTGAATTACATTATAGTTAATCTGGCCATCGCCGACTTTCTTGTCTCCCTCACCGGCGGAGCAATAAGTTTCCTGACAAACGCCAGGGGCTATTTCTTCCTTGGGAAGTGGGCTTGCACCCTGGAGGGGTTTGCTGTTACTTTTTTCGGTAGGTTGATCCTCTTTCTCCTTTTCTGTTCCAATATGTGCGGAGATGCATAAATGCAACTTCTGCGGTGTTCATTTTGGAGCTTTTTTTTTTTTTTTTTAAATTTAATTTAATTTAATTTTTTTTAAATAGGCTACATATATTGCAAAGATGAAAAGCTGTAAAATAACTCCACATGACACTCTAAGGCTGACTTTAAAACCTGTTCCTGTCTTAGGGCACGCAGGAGAGTCATAAAATAAAGATTTAATAGCTTTTAAAATGTTGCCACAATAAAAAAGAAGTTGGCAAACAAATCAGATTGGAGTTCACTGTCAGGGGTTTTTGCTCAGTTCTTTTGAGTAGTTTTATACTGAAGAGGCTGTTTTTGTAAAATAAGAAATCTTTAACCCAGTTGCTACGGTGATATGAGGATAAGCAATACTTTATGGACATTGAATAAAACTCAGTGTCAGATCACACTAAGCACATTTCATTAGGAAACAGGGGTGTTAACAATGTTTTCACATATTGTAAAGAAAATTTTAAGTCTTTAAAAAGCCATTATTTATTTAAAAATATTTATTCCACTCTTTTGAAATGCAATGAAGCACTGTGAAGCATGTGGCAAACAACAACAACAACAACAAAAACATACATTAATGTGTACAAAGCAAAACTATATTCCAAACGATCAAGAAAACAGTCAAAAAAAAAGAAGTCACTGCCGTGTCTAAAAGTGTTAATTTTCGGTACTTTTAAGGACTAGTGGATTAGATTTTCTGTGTCAGTTTTTGAAAAGTGCACCTGCCTGATGTTTGCTTTTCAGCTGCTTTGTGTGTATGAAAACAGACAGCAGGATCAGTAACAGGAGCCCATGGTGAGTCCAGAATTCAAAAGTAATACTCACAGCAGATGTCAGCAGCAATGTGGCACAGGAGCCTGCTCACACACTGCGGTGCATGACTTGCCATAAGTAGGTTAGCAGCACCGTGACTGCCAATAACATTTAACGAAGTCAGTTGGTTTGGTGGTCTCAAGTGAAGCTCTGAGTGTGGAAGTTCCCAAAGTGGATCACGGGCATCTGGTGAGCAGCCTTTTGTACATGAACTCCAGAGAAAGCAGAATATGCGATCAATTCACACACAGCCTCCTTATTGGATTAAAGGTTTGCGTGAAATGGGAAGTAAGAGGATGTCTTTATCACAGCTTGTCAAGCTGCCAGACTGAATGCTGGCAGAAAAAAAAAATTCCTATGATTTTATGTGCATACAAATTACTATCAAATAAAAGAATTTAACTTTTGGAGCTTTAGCAAGACAGCTTTGGTCCTGATTATGAGCTACAGTATCCTTAAATGGACAGTTACCAGACCAGCATCACACTGTGTATGTGCTGCAGTCATATATTTCCAGGACACTGATGTTATGTACTGGAAATGATGCTTAACAGCTCCAGGGACTGAGTGATTGTGATGCGCTGAATTACCACCCAAAACAGTACCATTATTACTGATTAGGAAGTGTATGAAAACAGATAACTTGGGGGACAAAGTCTTCTAACACATGGCAACATAAAAATAGATTTTGTTCTTCAGATGTGAAGCTGGCCTGCCGCTAAAACAAACCATCTGACATAACAGATTATAACCGAAGCAGCCGTGCTGATGTATAATCAATAGCCTGCTGAAGCGAGACTTACGTCTTCAGTGGGCTTGCTAATTTTTTGCCTTGACAGCTGTTGTGGTGATCCACAGCTGTTTTGTTGCTTTCACATGTGTGTAAATGTGTTGTGTATGTGTGTGAGTAAATTAAAAATTCGTTAATTTGAGCCAACTCTTTCGCCTGAGCAGGAGAGATGCTCTAATTAATAATCTGCTCAGGGTAGGTCATATTTTCTGTTTCGGCTTATATTTAGCTTTTCATTGTAGGCCCACCTGCATTTTATAGATAAATACATGAAAATTTAATGGGCAAAAACACGCTGGATACTTTTCTGGAAAAAAAACATCTCTTTGATGGTCAGTTTTAGACTTTAGAAAGCAAGAAAACCAGCACTGAGCATAGCAGTGCTAGTTTTATGTGTGAACTAACATACGTTCAAAGGCTATTTAAACATGTGTGATAATTGAACTGCCTGGTTTCCACCTGCCTCTTTTGTTCTCTCCAGTGAGTCTAGCAGGCAGACACAAAGACTACCTGACTGGGGAGAGATAGCTAATTAACTGGAGTCTCTGCGAGTGACTTATTACAACAATTAAAGTCTGGCTTTTTTTAAAAATCCCATTAGGAGGAAGCCTAATGCAGCCACCCTGGATCATTAAACTATTTCTAGCAACAGCACAGCTTCTTCTACCTCTGCACTGTACAGAGTTGGGATATTTTGTCAAAAACTGAGAAACGTGGTTACAGTAAATGGAGAAAGTCTTGGCCAGGTGATCCCAGCTGGATAAGTTCCAAAAGTGTAGCTCTGCTGAAATGAATGTTTCAGATTTGGTTTGGGATCTAATAAACAAAACAACAACACAAGTTATGAGGTCCAATGTTATGACAAATTAAAAAAACATTTGATTTTCATAGCCATTAAAAACAAATTTCCCGACTAGTTGTGTGTTTTCTGACTGCTGAGCTCCTCCACTCTGACCTCCTGCTGCTTGCTTCAGGGATCGTGGCACTCTGGTCTCTGGCTGTTCTGTCCTTTGAGCGGTTCTTTGTGATCTGCCGGCCGCTGGGGAACATCCGACTGCAAGCGAAGCATGCCATAGTGGGTCTGCTGTTCGTCTGGACCTTCTCCTTCATCTGGACCTTCCCTCCGGTGCTGGGCTGGAACAGATACACTGTGAGCAAGATTGGAACCACCTGTGAGCCTGACTGGTGAGTACTTTATCATCTACGCTACCGTTCAAAAGTTTGAGGTCACCCAGGCAATTTCATGCTTTCCATGAAAACTCACACTTTTATTCAAGTGCTAACATAGTTGCACAAGGGTTTTCTACTTAACAATGTCTAGACTGTATTTCTGATTCATTTAATGTTGTCTTCATTGAAAAATGCTTTTCTTTCAAAAAATAAGGACATTTCTAAGTGACCCCAAACTTTTGAAAGGTAGTGTATGTAACCAACAAAGATCTATTACCGTTTAAACTGTCAGACAGAAGGGAGAAATTAGTCTCAAAAGCAGATTTTCTCACTTCGTTGTCAACATAGATGTTATTCTTGCAGGTTCTTACTATCTGAGAAATTAGCCCAATAGAAACTGGAGACAGCGAGGTTTGTGGATTATTGATTGCAAGTGGGGAGTTGTTTCGGAAGAGACAAGTAGCTGTGGGAGTATTTCAGATATTATTTTTTTGTGCTTGGATCAGCACAGTGGCAGCACAAGTTTCAGATCATAATATCTCAAAAATAACGGCACAAGACCATCTGCATAGTTCAATATCACGATTAGGGAGTGAGAAAATACTCTTTTTTGTAATTTTGATTGAAGGGACCCTTTAACACTGAAGCCTGTAGCTGATTATTTCAGCTCACATCATGCACTGATGCAGAGAATATAGACGAATTAGGTTAGTATCCATGAGGAAGTTTGTAAATCACAGCTGCAGCCTACTTTTTTGACCACTTGGGGGCAGCACAAGAAGCTGAGAAAACCACCGAGTTATTACCACCTTATAAACCTGATATGATTAATGTGACTGAATACTTACACATTCAACACATTCAGACCAACATCAACACATGAGCATACATTTGGATTTGTGTTTTTGGCCACTTGTGAAATAAATTTTAAAATTCACTGTCCTGTTAGCTCTGTTTTGATCCAGAGGGCCTTTACCTGCTAAATGCTCCACTATGTTCACCGGCTAATTGTTATCTGTGTCTGTCTGCTGATTGCTGTTGGACACATAATGTAGGCAAGCTGTTTAAAGACCAGACTAGATATGTATTGCCAATATCAGCAAAAAAAAAAAAAGTCTAGTTAAAAGGAGATTTAAAATATCCAGTGCCATTCTTCCTATCCACAATTGTTTTTCCAAGAACAATGATGTCACTTTAACCATTCATATGTACGTGGTTTCTCATTACAGATATCTACTAAAACAGCTGTAGATATCTGCAAGTTACATTGTGGACATCAACAGCTAACTAGTTTCATGACTAGTTTCAATCCCAGTTTCAGATATCTGCAGTTTAATTTGTCATAATTCTAGGTTAAGATTTCTTTTCTTATCCTCAGTTCAAGTTCTTTTTGTATATCTTAAATTAAGTTTGAACTGGTCAAAAGTAATGCAGATATCCAGTTCAGCATTCTACTGAGTTAAAAAAAACAGAACCACCTGACTATACACATATCTGTAGTTACATCAGAAGCTATTGCAAGTGGGAGGCACTTGCTTTTCAAACATACTATGGCATTGCAATCGTAACGGCATCTGACAAGCCGTTTTACTCTCATGTCAGTGCCTTCTATTTCATTTAGACCACAAGTCTTAAATGAACAATTCTCTGGTTCTCCACAAACTCCTTGCAGTGAGCTTTTTCTATTTTCAAGCATTTTCTAATGATCTTATCCATCACAGCAACCTTACTCCTGCGAACACTTTTCAAGCGCTTTTGAAAATATCCAATAGGAAGCCTGATATGTTCATCATGCACAATAATCTGGACTTCTAATGGCATTTTAGATAACTGCATCTATTAATTTGACCAGTCGAAAGTGAATTACAGACATCTCTGAATGTCTTTTTGACAAATCAGAACAACATTCTAGACATCTGGAATAAAAAAATTCCGACTAGTTACAGTGTCATTTTAATTCCAGATAGTCAAGCTCAGCTATTAAATGTGACAATGTCTTTCCATAGTTAGTATACACTACCAGTCAAAATTTCGGACACACCTTCTCATTCAGTGCTTTTTATTTATTAGTTTTATTTTCTACATTGTAGATTGATACTGAAGATTAACACTTTTTTGTTTACAACATAATTCCATATGTATTCTTTTATAGTTTTGATGTTTTCAGTATTAATTTACAATTTATAAAATAATTAAATGAAAACCACTGAATGAGAAGGTGTGTCCAAACATTTGACTGGTAGTGTACAGTGGGTATATTTCCAGGCTATTCCCCCTGGAAACAGCTGTCAGTTGCCGCTGGAAATAAAGCTGGAGCTGTGAGACTGAGTCAAAACAGTGACAACAATGAGCTAAAAGAGGCTAAAACACTCTGTAGAGCGGATGAGACTGCATAGTAATAGTTCCAGCTGGATTTATCCCTCTGATTGTGGTGATATGCACATAAGTAATCTCATAAGTAACCTGATTACTTGGTGAAACATATTTATGGCTGAAATCAGATAACGTGACTAATTACTCCCCCAAGGAGACATAATTAGTCATTATGTGACAAATGGTGTTGGTTTGTCTTTCTGTTAGCAACATCACTCAAAAACGGAAGGATGAAATTTGGAAATTTGGATGAAATTTTCAGGGAAGGTCAGAAATGACACAAGGACCAACTGATTAGATTCTGGCAGAGATGTGGCTTATAGTCTGGATCCACAATTTTTTTTAAAGATTTCAGCTGTCAGTAATGATACAACTGAGCAGCCTTGGCGGAGTACTGCGCTCTTTGACTGCTTTTCTAGTTAGATAATGCCCTTTCTCACGGCCTTTTGTCATTTGCAAGGGCATCCCAGTGGTGATGATAAAGGAGAGCACACTGTCAGCCAGATTTTAACCTGTTTGTCTCGCGATTTTACTCACAAACATATGGTAATAAGCTAATTTCACTTTACACTACGCATTGTCACTATAAAAACACAGCAACTAACTCATAACCTTTCCTCTGATATCACATTTTTAACCTCATACCACCTCAGTGGCCCTACCTAAACTTTAACCTAGAAATATCCCCCCATGGTTCTTGTTTTTCATATCACACACCTTGCAGACAAACAGGTGAAGATCATAGACATTCTAAATTCAGCCCTGTGGCTCAGATTTACGTTGCTACCTCAACCATATTAGCTCACATTGTGCTAATGTGTCTTATGGAAAAAGTCAAGAAACACATCCTCTCTGACCTTGGCCCTCAGGGTGCTATCAGAGTAATGTTATTTAGCCGCTTTGATCAAAGGCGCATGGATATGGGGCTGAGTGTTTGCCTCAAGCCCTGTCGAAGAACCATTGCTTAGATGAAGCGCTGGGAAAACAAATGGTTCAGACAATACAATTAAGAGATCACTTTATGGAGATCCTCAGCACACAGATGACCTGATCCACTTCTGGATGCACACGGCATGAGCTCTGTCAGAAAGCATTTAGTTAACAGCAGGACCTCGACCAGCACAGGTGTGTGAGGTCCAGACTGTTGCCACATGCACAACCTGATGCATTTTAAAAGCCTCATTTATGTGCATCTTTTTATGGCTGTATACGTGCAAAAAATTCTGCTATGGCAGCCTTCTGAATGTTAAAAGGCATAAAACCACGGTTTTGAAGGACTTTGCGAGAAAAACAAAACAAAACCAAGAAGCAAGCCTAGGCCCACTGCTCAGGGCATCACCCGCTTTGGAGTCCCAAGGTTGCATGTGACAACCCATCTCTGTGGTCCCAATCTCCCTCAGACAGTGCCCCAAACACCAAATGAGACACTGAACACATTGTCATGTGTCTAAAATATGAATGCACAAAGGAGAAAGTGGAAAACCAAGACACATCCCAAAAAAGGTCTCCTCACATCCTGTTCTTAGAGGGTGGATGAATGTGCAAAATGAAACACCCCAGGGGTAATTTAGGGGCGGATTTAGGTAAAAGCACATTTCTTTGACAAGATGTGCATACAAACATATATTCAGTACTTCCCCTGTTTCTGTAAGAAGTAAAAATAGTGGCTAATATGGGTTTCTTTGCAGCTATGATTAGCCTACAAGGTGGCTTACCTGAAAAAAATATTCATATATTTATATATACCAATCTGGCATAACATTATGACCACATGCCTAATACTAATACTGTGTTGGTCCCTCTTTTGCTGCCAAAGCAGCCCTGACCTGTCGAGGCATGGACTCCACTAGACCCCTGAAGGTGTGCTGTGGTATCTGGCACCAGCATGTTAGCAGCAGATCCTTAAGTCCAACACATCCAACAGATGCTCAACTGGATTGAGATCTGGGGAATTTGGAGACCAAGTCAACACCTCAAACTTGTTCTGTTCGTCAAATCATTCCTGAACCATTTTTGCTTTGTCGCACGGTGCGTTATCCTGCTAAAAGAGACCACAGCCATCAGGGAATAGTGTTTCCATGAAAGGGTGTACATGGTCTGCAACAATGCTTAGCTAGGTGGTACGTGTCAAAGTAATATCCACATGGATGGCAGGACTCAAGGTTTCCCAGCAGAACATCATCCAAAGCACCGCACTCCCTCCACCGGCTTGTTTTCATCCTATAGTGCATCCTGGTGCCATGTGTTCCCCAGGTAAGCGATGCACCTGGCTATCCACGTGATGTAAAAGAAAACATGATTCATCAGACCAGGACACCTTCTTCCATTGCTCCGTGGTCCAGTTCTGATGCTCACATGTGTCCATTGTTGGTGCTTTCTGCGGTGCACAGGGGTCAGCATGGACACCCTGACTGGTCTGTGGTTATGCAGCTCCATACACAACAAACTGTGATGCACTGTGTATTCTGACACCTTTCTATCAGAACCAGCATTAACTTCTTCAGCAGTTTGAGCAACAGTACCTCGTCTGTTGGATCGGCCCACACGGGCAAGCGTTTACACCCTACATGCACCAATGAGCCTTGGCCACCGATGACCATGTTGCCAGTTCACCACTGTTCCTTCCTCGGACCACTTTTGATAGATACTGACCACTGCAGACCAGGAACACCCCACAAGAGCTGCAGTTTGATGATCTGACCCAGTCATCCAGCCATCACAATTTGGCCCCTTGTCAAACTGTTCAAATCCTTAAGTTTGCCCATTTTTCCTGCTTCTAACACATCAACTTTAGGACAAAATGTTCACTTGCTGCCTAATATATTCAAACCACTAACAGGTGTCAGGATGAAGAGATTTTTTAGCAGCTTCTTCCATTTGACAGTTTCACCATAGGATGTTTGCAGTAGGGACATTATTCTATACGTGAATCCAAAATCTGGAAACAGGTAGACAAGTAACAAAAAAAAAATCCTGATTTTATTGTACAGTAAGTTGCTATAATTAGATAAATTATCACACAGACAGAATTTTCAGTGTTTTGGAAGTCCAAAATAGACCGTGGATGTAAATGTTTTACCCTCCAGTACACTGCAGCATCTCTACTCCTTCAACTTGATACTCTCCAGCTGCTAGCTCAAGTTGGTGACCTTTTTCACATCCTGGAGTGGCAGCATCAAAAAAGATCTTCTAAAAAACTCTGACTGTGGAGCAGTAATGTGCCCCCTGCTGTAAATGAGGAGATTCACTCTGACAGTCAGGCAAGCTGGTAGTGAAGAGAAGAACACCAGCTGGTGGTGGGAAGCCAGATTCTTTTTGCTAATTAGATTTTTGGGATTGTTTGACAGAATTGTCTGTACTGGTGCATAGAATTCACCTCATCGGAACTGACAGTTTGGCTGGCAACAGCTCTCATGGAGATGATTTAAATGCTGCCTGCCTGATATGCAGAAGTGGTTCATTAAGTTACTGAATCTCAAATTACTTTGGCCTCCTGCCCTGTAAATGGAGCTACTGGGAGAACTGGATGCTTCATTTACTTCAGTACATCAACTGAGTGACTTGGCTCATCTCATTTCTGTTTTGAGTCTCCTCGTCTCCTTCGTCCTCTTGCTGCTGACCCAGCAGTTGATCTCAGCTTGGATGCACAGGTGTTTCCTGGATATATCCAATGCAGAAGTCTGTGTAAAAGAGGTATGACACACAGCTGAAATGTTCAAACCATTGTAGTAGCAGGACTGACACAATAATATACATCGATCAGCCACAACATTATGTCTACTGACAGGTGAAATGAATAACATCGATCATCCTATTATAATGCAATGTCCTGCTGGGAAACCTTGAGTCCTGATATTCGTGTGGATGTTTGACATGTACCACCCACCTAAACATTGCAGGTCAAGCAACCCCCAACCCCATGGGAACAGCAGTGCTTGATACCAGTTGCCACCTTCATCAGGACAATACACCATGACACATTGCAAAAACTGCTCAGGAGTGGCCTGGGGACCACAACAGAGCTAAGGTGTTCACCCGGTTCCACTCTCCCCAGATCCAAATCTTGTTGGGCATCTGTGGGATGTTCCAGGATAAGCCTGATCTAGGTAGGTCCCACCTTGCAACCCACAGAATCCACAGAATTCACTGCCACCATCCCGGTGCTACAGGACGTCCCCAGAGGTCCTGTGTTCATCCCCCACTGGGTCAGAGGAGCTTTAGCAGCATAAAGGAGACCAACACAACATTAGGCAGATGGTCATAATGTTATGCCTAATCCGTGTACATCACTTAATAATAATCTGTCACTCTTTGTATAGTACATTTATGGGTGTCATGTCTCCTTAATGTTTCACAGTTTATGTGTGTGTTTAGTAAAACATAAAAATGATTGTATATTCTTATCATGTTACACCTAGTTGTGAATTGAATTAGAGATTAATAAATATATTCTTGAAGTCGTCATGAACTCTCCTCTGCTCAACCAACAGAGATCATAAAATACAACTGTAGGCTGTAACAAAGTTGAAGTTAACAGACACTGAAGCTGTGCCACATGTCGCATTTAAATGATGCTACGTTAAAATGATGGTGTCGAGGCGAGGATGTCTCATTTCTTCACGTAGCTATTGCCTCAAGTCCTTTTCTTGTTTTTCTTCCTCACCTCCGTCTCTGACCTCCTCTCTGGTGGGAGGGACCAAGACACCAGGAGAGGAGTTCAGGAGAGGAATCGAGGATGTACTAAGTGTTAAATGAGACGAGGGAACTCATTTAACTTTTAATTCCAACAAAAAATGTATTCCATTTTCTAGATGAAATGGCCAGTTAAGTACAAATGCTGGTAGTGAGCAGTTAACCCACAGCCCAGGAGCTGAACAAACGGAACTACACCTTTCATGCAGTGTCTTTTTCAGAGTGATTTTGTGCAGCTATACCTAACAGAGCCTTCCCAAGTCTGCTGTTTAATAACCGCACCATCACGCTGCCTATTTGCGTCAATGATTTCTTTAGTTAATTGGAACTCGAACAAACTGAGCAAACATTTTTGCATCACAAGCTCCTGTTTTCCTTCTGCTACATGCCAGTAAATTAATGAGGGATGAGTTGTGAATTGCAGCATCACAATGTGAGCTCAGCCACACTTCCCTCGTGTAACAAGGATTAAGATGCATGCATGCAAATATGAAACACACACACATACACACACACACACTGCTCTGTCTGCCAGGTACTTCCCCAAACACTTATCGGGAGCTTGTTTCACTTGAAGATGGTCGCTGTTCTCATGGAGATGACATAATTAAACTAACTTAGAGCCCTCTGGGCCCCTAATTGAGTCACAGAGATTTGTCTCAGCTGTGAAATTTCTCTTTTAGCTGAAGCTCAAATGAGATGCACAACTGTTGTCTTTCTCTTGAGTCAGATAAAAGCCTCTAAATGTCAAAATGACATTTCACAGACAGCTCATAGCTGTGATGATGATGGGATTGTTATCCATTTTATTCTTAAAGGGACACTGAGGTGTTCTTAAACGTATCCATTATGAAATCAATCGAGCCGTAAAAAAACGATTTGTAATGCTGCATACCTGATTGTTGAATGAATGAATGAATGAATGAATGAATGTTTTTACTTCAGACGTAAGAAAAAGAGGCCACATAAACAAATCAAAATATTTAAACAAAACAAAGCAAAAAATAATAATCCAACATATCCGAAAAGGAGTAGGACGAAGCATAAGGTTATTTACTCCTACCCCTTCTCCATTTCCACCATCAGTCACCCCACTCCCACAGTTATTTATGTACGCATGTACAAAAAAAATAGAAAATAAATAATATAAATGGACAAATATTAAGTAATCAGTGGTATACTCGTGTCAAAGCCCCTCCTCCTTCCTGTACCTCGTGAAAACCATATTTTTCTACTGCTTCTTGAACTGGCTCGTGCTTCGACGTTGCTTGAGCTCCACCTCCAATCCGCTCCATAACCTGACTCCACATATTGAAAGACAAAAGGACTTTAGTGTTGTGTGAAATCGACCATGTTTTAATTTCAATCGCCTCCAAATATAACTCCCATCTCTGTTAAAAAAACAAGTTCTGATTAATTACGGGAAGTTGGTTGTTGCTTTGTACATTACTTGTGCTCTTTGAAAATGAACCAGGTCAGCGACTTTTAGTATTTTTGATTTTAAGAAGAGTAAATCTGTGTGATCTCTATAACCAGCGAACATGTATGTATTGCCCCAAACCTCTGCACAGTAATTTAGATCTGGTAAAACCAGTGAACGGTATAGAATGCGGAGTGGTTTGTGGTCCAGATGGTTGAGTACTGAAATTCTTTGATTGTTACCACTTTTGTTGTCCCTCTATAAACAGGTATTCGACCAACATGACAGATCACAGCTACATCATCACTTTCTTCACCACCTGTTTCATTCTGCCTCTTGGAGTGATATTCTTCTGCTACGGGAAACTCCTCCGGAAGCTCAGGAAGGTTAGATCTTTCACAACACGCACAGAAAGTATTCACTTCTGAAATTTGCTTCATGAAACATTTACAGTGTGCTACCTGAAGTTTTTAGTGACAGAAACTTAGAAGTGAGCAGCAGAAACCTGTTGGGGAGAGCGGAAGAAATCAGACTCCACTAGTGTTCTGAAGTTAATCTAGTTGATTTGATTTGGAGCTTTAATTACAGGGAATATTATGCAGGTTTTATAACATTAATATTAAAAGTTAGAATAATAGCGATAGTGGTAGTGAGAAGTGCTAAGTGATAATGACAAGTAATGCATTTCAGCACTGCTAAAATGCATCAATTTGTTCATTTTATGCTAATTTTGGAAATTTAATTTTTTAATGTTTATTATATATTATACACTACCGTTCAAAAGTTTGGGGTCACCCAGGCAATTTCATGTTTTCCATGAAATCTCACACTTTTATTCATGTGCTGACATAATTGCACAAGGGTTTTCTAATCATCAATTATCCTATCAACATGAGTAGCTAACACAATGTAGCAAGAGATGAGTATAAAGCTCACATATTCAGTGACTTCTTCTCAATCATCATTACAGTCTTGCTTTTGATGTTGTAACATCCTCTTTTTGTTGCTTTTTATTGTTTTATTGCTTTCATTGTTTTACTTGTATGTATCATTATCAATGTATTTGTGTGCTTCTTGTATTCCACTTTTAACTTACATTTTAATCTCACCTTCATTTTGCCTTGCTTTGTTTGACCTTACATTTTAGCTTTATGGGTATTCTGCTTTTACTTTGTCTGTCACAACTCTTCTTTTTAAAAGTGCTTTACAGCCAAAGCTATTATTATTAATGTCTATTACAGGAACCTGTTGAGCAAATGAAGATTTTCCGTTTTCTGACAGGTATCTCATGGTCGTCTGGCCAACGTCAGGAAGCCCGAGCGGCAGGTGACCCGTATGGTGGTGGTGATGATTGTGGCTTTCATGGTGGGCTGGACGCCGTACGCTGCCTTCTCCATCCTGGTCACAGCTTATCCAACCATTGAACTTGATCCCCGGCTGGCATCCATCCCCGCCTTCTTTTCCAAGACTGCTGCTGTCTACAACCCAATTATCTATGTCTTCATGAACAAACAGGTACCTACTTATTTTAGAGCCAGCAGACCACATTGTGTCTTCAGGACACTACTTGGTGGCCTTGTCTTTTCAGTTAGTAGCTGAGCTTCTCCAAGGAGTCACACCAGTGCTTGTATGCAGCAAATGAAAGCTGCTTTAGGATACTGAGATGTTTTTTTTTCTGTTGTTGTTGGGTGTTAGCCTGTCTTGCAATAATGCATGGCAAATGAATAAATGAAAAGTGAAATCCAGAGAGTACAATTGTCCATGTGTGGCTCTGCTAAAAAATACATTAGCCTCCTACAGTATTCTTGTGGGGCTTGCAGTTGTGAGAGCGCCCATGCGTACAATTTTTCATGCCATTTACTTTGTTTCATTTTACATTGTGCTCTGTAGCTTGTTTTTCACAGTGTATGTGAGGAACACGCGGTTTGGATAAACATTACTGGCTGTACAAATATCAACTTCTGCCTTTGGATAGAGTGATGTGATTCACTTTTTAATGCATATTATACATTTTCAGTTAAAATGCTTGTGCATCAGGGTCATTCCAGAATTGGAGAACATTTGGGCTTCAAATTTTTTGAAAAATAAACCTTCTCTTCTGCTACATATTCATCAATAATAGGTAATAAACAATCAATGGCTTGATTGTATCAATTTACACATCAATGGTACCATTTTTATTCCATGTTTTATTTGTTGTTTGCTAATCAAACTGTCACTTTAGATTTACTGCATTAAAACTATAGCCCCCTAAAGTAGAATATTCAAATCTTTTGTTTTTTCAGTACTTTATGTTGCTCTACCTAATATGTTCTATCGGATACAAGACGGGGGACATACCTATTCAGGTCATAGTTTTCACTTTATAAAGAGACTGTTCTGTGATTATGGCAGTGTGCTTTGGATTGTTATGCTGGAATATTCCTCTTCTGCCACATTTCCACAGACTGGGACTCATTTTGTCAGCCAGTGTTTTGGTGTATCTACAGACATTCACGGTGTCCTCTATAAATGTCATCCTTTTAACACCTTTTGCACTCATGTAGCCCCATATTATCACACTCCCACCTCTGTGCGCCACTGTTGCGACTGTGCATTCATTCATAGTCAGGTTCACAGCCAAACATGTTGGACCCCATCTTTATCTTGGTCTCGTGTGAGCAACAGTGTGCTTCCAATATTCATCGGGCTTCTTTTCATGTTCGGCTTCTTTTCATGGTCTTTAATAAAGTTTAGTTTTACAGTTTTGTGCAAACAGTGGAGGGTACTTTTCTTCCATAAAGGTTAACATTATGAACTATCCTTCACACTTACACTACCGTTCAAAATTTTGGGGTCACTTAGAAATGTCCTTATTTTTCAAAGAAGCACTTTATTTTCCATGAAGATAACATTAAATTAATGAGAAATATAGTCTAGACATTGTTAATGTGGTAAATGACTATTCTAGCTGGAAACGGCTGATTTTTAATGGAATATCTACACAGAGCTTCAGAGGAACATTTCCAGCAACCATCACTCCTATGTTCTAATGCTACATTGTGTTAGCTAATGGTGTTGAAAGGCTAACTGATGATTAGAAAACCCTTGTGCAATTATGTTAGCACATGAATAAAAGTGTGAGTTTTCATGGAAAATATGAAATTGGGTGACCCCAAACTTTTGAATGGTAGTGTAACTGTTACAAAAACTCCGATATTTCCATTTGATAACCCCTGTGCCAGTCTGAAGCACACAGCTGTCTATTTTTCACAGTGAGATTGTACAAGAAGAGCACTGTCCATGCTGTCATTACAGAATGACAGCCACAGCAGCTCTGATTAGTGGCACAATGACTCATTCTCCTGATTATTGCTGCAACTGTTCCACTGATTCTGACAAGGTCACTGATCTTCCTGTATCTTTTTCTATCTTTGTGAAGTGTCCAAATCAGATTTTTGAGTTCCTCTGGCTATTCTTTCCCATACAGACCCACGATGCAGATAGAAACAGCCCATAGGTCTAAAGCTGAGAAAGTTATGGTGTTCATGGGTGGTCATGCAATTAGGTTAATCAGTGATCTTTCTAAATTATTCGTTTTTGATCATAACAAAAAATAAAGAGAGAAAGACATTTGATGTAATGTTGAATTATTTGGCATGTTCAAAAGTTTGGGGTCACTCAGAAATTTCCTTATTTTTCAAAGAAAACCATTTTTTTTTCAATGAAGATAACATTAAATGAATCAGAAATACAGTCTAGACATTGCTTATGTGGTAAATGACTATTCTAGCTGGAAACAGCAGATTTTTAATGGAATATCTCTGTAGGGGTACAGAGGAACATTTCCAGCAACCATCACTCTTGTGTTCTAATGCTACATTGTGTTAGCTAATGGTGTTGAAAAACTAATTGATGATTAGAAAACCCTTGTGCAATTATGTTAGCACATGAATAAAAGTGTGAGTTTTCATGGAAAACATGAAATTGTCTGGGTGACCCCAAACTTTTGAATGGTAGTGTATGTGATATTGCACAGAGGTTAACTCACTTGTGTTGAATACAGTAGAGAAGATATTTACACAAGAGGTTAGACTGCAGATTAAAAATGAAATGTCAAAGACTTCTTTGTCATTTCACCAGCCTTCATACTCTGCACTGCACAGAAATGTTTTTTTAAATGGCATCTAAGCTGTGTGGGAATATTCTGATGGAACGTTAAGATGCAAATTTAATGATAGTTTGAAAACTTCATCAAGCAACGTTTGTATGATGTTGTCTCAATCAGAGTCTTACCACCTTGTTCAGTAGATGGAATCCTTGTTACTGTGGCAGTTGTATGAATGTTTCATTTGTCACGATGCAGGTGCCATAGCACAGTTGTGTCTTCAATAAAATAGTTCCTATGTGCAGAAATTGAGATTACGGTGCCCTTCAGCAAAACACTGATACCTTTCAGGACTGATGGCTCCTAAAATGGTGGACTAACAAACTTCAGTTATTTGTATCTCTGGTAAACATGAGCCAACTGTGTCCAGTTTGCCACATCAGTTGTCTTTCACTTGCACTGCATTTGAGTCACCATTTCATGAAACTATGAATCTCTAATTGCACTTCATATAATACTGACGGCTCAGAAAGTTCTTTAACTTTTTCATGTTAACATGCACACTGTTCCATTTGCAGAGTGTACCATTGTTATTCTGTAGGATTCTTTACTGTGTTGCCACTATAGTGAACATTAAACCTGTCAAAGTTGGTTATGGTAAACATGACCGAAATGTGAGACTTGTCCACATTAGAATTTAATGCGATTTATTTTTAGAAAGCGGAGTAGAAGCCCTAATAGATCAGACTTCTGCCAGGAAACTGCACAGTTTGCACATCTATCTGGTGGCTCAGATTCTTAGCTGGATCTGCTGTTTAAATTGGTCAGCCAGTGTTTGTAAAATGACCTCAGCTTGACATAAATAACAGCAATTAGGCAGATTCGGGTCGAAGTGGAACTCCTGCTGCTTCAGCCAAACTGCTTGTGCTTCCATCAGCTGACCTCGAGTGCTCCTCTCTTTGTCTCTATTTGTTACATAACAAGGTGGGATTTCCATGATACATGACTACTGCTGCTTTTAGATTTAGAGGAAGACTACCTCCAGCGATGTCAACGGTCAGAAGGCCTGAGTGAAAGGAACTTTCTAAGTCAGTGTACCACATCAAATATAGCTATTTTAAAGCTAATTCACATGAGGCTTTAAACAAGCTTTGATCATTACTTGATCAATAGGAAAGGCAATGCAGACCTCTGAAAAAAACAAAAATGAAAATTAAGTCTGGATGTTTTTTTTAAGGTAAAATTAGGAAATTATTGTATTTTATGTTTTCTCTGCTTGGGCCGAGAAAAGGATTCCTATCAGAGGATTCTCTTATTTTGTGGGACGAAGTTAAAAATCAAACAAGTGGCCTGTATAAGGGCTGCACAGTGGCTTAGTGGTTAGCACTTTGCAGCTAGAAAATCCCTGGTTTGGATTCCAGCCTTCCTGAGATCTTTCTGCATGGAGTTTGCATGTTCTCCCTGTTCATGCATGGGTTTTCTTCGGATACTCCGGCTTCCTCCTACAGTCTGAAAACATGCTGAGGTTAATTGGTGATTCTAAATTGTCCGTAGGTGTGAATGTGAGTGTGATTGTTTGTCTATATGTAGCCCTGTGATAGATTGGTGACCTGACCAGGGTGTCCCCTGCCTTCACCCTAAGTCAGCTGGGATAGGCTCTAGCACCTCCATGACCCTAATGAGGATTAAACGGTGTATAGATAATGGATGGATTGCCTGTAGGGTCACAGAACTTTTCAATAGAGCAGCAGCTTCACATAAAAGATCATTGTTGAGCTTCCACTATAAGGACAGCTTTGTGATAAGTGACGCTGCTGAATAGTTCAATAGCTCTTTAAAGTCCTTTTATATCCCAAACCTGCATTTCACAAAACACCAGTGACTCTGAGCAAATGATTGCTGTTGAAATGTTCAAAGCATTACAACCAGCTCAACGTCAATGTCCTTGAGTATTTCACGCAAGAAAAAAAGTAGAATATAAGCACTCTCTGCTTTTTCCACATGAAGTAGGTATGTAATGGAACCAAAGTGTCACTGTCTTCATAGGAATAATCAGCCCATAAATTGTAGATGGCATAACCTTTTCTTGTAGCTCAATTACAATCAGTCCAGATGCAGTGAACCTAAAGATCTGCAATACCAGGAAGTAAACAAAGACCATGAAAACATATCCAACAGTCAGTGGCCAATGGAATGAAACATGGACATAACGTTTTTTATTATGAATCTTAGTTCAATGTTCATGTAAGTAAACTGTTCAGACACAACATTAAAACCACCTGCCTAATATCGTGTAAGTCCCCCTCGTGCCGCCAAACCGCTTTGCCCAGTCAATACATGGACACAAGACATCTGAGGGTGTTATGTGGCATCTGGCAGCAGGACATTGGCCCCAGATCCTTTGGGTCCAGTGAGGTTCAGGGTAAGGCCTCAGTGGATCAGGTCCGTTCCAGTGCATCCTGCCGATGCTTTATCAGACTGGGATATGGTGGTTTGGAGGCCAAGTCAATCTGTGGGTTCTTTGTTGTGTTCCTCAAGCCGTTGCTGAGCAGTTTTTGCACTGTGGCAGTGAGTGTTGTTGCCATTAGGAGGTCTATTTGTGTTTGCGACATTATTTAGGTCACATCCACATTAATAACAAGACCAGAACATTGCATTGTAATGAGATGATTAGTGTTAGTCCCTTGGTTTTAATGTTGTGGCTGATCTTGTATGTTACAAGGTGCCCAAAATCAATCTTTAAGCTGCATTATGCAGTATTTTTATTATTTATCATCTGTTGGAAAACTGATTAAAATGATTATGTAAACGTTTGGTTTTATGACCCAAAACTTAACTGCTTCAGTATTTTCTCATGAACTTCATCTCCAGCCACAGCAGGCAGCTTTTTTTCATTAAAAAGGTTCTGATGAACCCACTATATGCTACATGTCCAGCACTTACCCCGATTCGTGACCACACCACTCTGTATGCTACTCAAGTGGCATAGTGTCCCCTTTACAACCCTTAAACTGCTTTAAAGAAGCAGATGCAAGTATCTGCTGTAGATGTTCAGATTAAATGTGTTTCAGCTGATTCATTTTGCCATTAAGATGACATTTTATGACCTTATTCTCACTGCAGGAGTGTTTTTAAGGCTATTGTATTGTTGACAGCAAGTATTATACAACTACTCGATATAAGAAGCTTAACAGCGTGTTACAGGTCCCAGAGTGAACAGTCATAGACTGCAGCATTGCCATAAAAGCAGCCGTCTGCTTTGTCATGACATCCCAGCGTGGCAGAGATCTTATTGCCACATTTTGAGCAACACTACTGGTTTGAGGGGAGCAGTTAAGAGGCTTGTGTGTCAAATTAGACAGGTCATTAAGGGTCAGGGAATCATGATTTCTCTCCTGAGGGCTTTACAGAATGGGAGCTCTGTACTGAAAAAAGTCAGTGTTTTTAGACTTTAACTAATGTGGAAACCAATGACTGTGGGGCTATTAGTGATAACTGGCTGTAAATGGCTTTGTTCTTGGAAAGAGTCACCTCTGATGGAGCGTCATTGTCACTGCTATTATGTGTTTGTCTCTGAGAGGGCAATGCAGTTGTACGCTGTACAATACAGGGAGTGATAATCAGCAGTCAAAAAATGTCGCTCAGTGCAGAGACACTTATTATATACACTAAGATTTAAAAATGTGCAAATGTTTACTTTGTCATGATCTTAAGTGTTATATCAGTTAGAAGTGAGGAAGTGACAGTGTGGATTTAATGACTTTTTGAATCTATTAAAGGAATTGTTTAGGTAGATCTTCATTGTCTTGCTGAGAATTGTTTGAGTCAGTAGACAATTAGCTTAGCTTTGGCATAAAGACTAGAAAAGCTCTCTCCAAAATTTAAAAGAAATACACTACCAGTCAAAAGTCTGGACACATCTTCTCATCCAATGCTTTTTTATTAATTTGTTTCATTTTCTCCGTTGTAGATTAATACTGAAGATTAACACTTGTTTTGTTTACAACATAATTCCATCTGTATTCTCTTATAGTTTTGATGTCTTCAATATTAATCTACAATGTATGAAATAATTAAATAAAAACTTTTGAATGAGAAGGTTTGTCCAAACTTTTGAATGGTAGTGTACACACTAACAGCTTTAAAATGATTTATCACATTGTATTGTATTTCTTAAGCTTCCTTTGCGTACACAGGAACCAAATGCAAAATGAACACTTAAGGTCAATCCATGCTTTCTGCATCTGCATGTCCACACCAGTTCGCATGACATAAATTTTGTCATCTGCCCAAGTCCACACTCTGTACTGTCTGCACTGCCATTCATTGACTGTACATGCCAGAAACACTCAAAACAAATGCTTGTTTATTAGAGAGGCTGTTCAAGAAGATTTTCAAACATCCATACCATTAGAATTTATCATTGAAAGAGTTGTAATTACAGTACTCCCTGTTGGACTTTGGAGGAGCTTTCATTTGCACATGCTTTTTGCTGACAACACCCAAACACAGTGGGAAGTTTTAAACTCTCCAGAAATCCTGTGCCATGTACACCTCAGGAATAATCACACTGACCACATAATCTGTAACCAGCTGCTGTATTTTGTACAGTTACAGTCAGCCTTTCAGAAACATTCACAGATGCCCCTTGCATTTTTCTGTGTTCGATATGAAGGGCAATGCATCTGACACATGTGTATCTCTGGTAGCATGAATGGACCTGCATGTGCACTTCTTGTCCCCTTTCAAAGGGGGAAGTGGAAACTATGTTTAGAGGTCCTGGTTCTTCACTACAGAGCCAGAGTAGAAGTTTCCTATTGATTCCAGTCTTAAAGCTAAAGCTCTGCAAAAGTAAGAGACTAAAAAGAAGCCTCATTTGGACACCAAGGGCAGCTGGCAGTGAGGCAGACACAGAAGATAATACATGAACACATTATTAAAATAGAAAGAAAAGTAAAATTTGAAAGTTATTCTTCTGGCATTTATTAAACCCCTGAAAACTCATCTATGGTCATTAAAATTACATATCTATTATTTTTATGGAAATACACTACTGTTCAAAAATTTGGGATCACCCAGACAATTTCATATTTTCCATGAAAACTCACACTTTTATTAATGTGCTAACATAATTGCACAAGGGTTTTCTAATCATCAGTGAGCCTTTCAACACCATTAGCTAACACAATGTAGCATTAGAACACAGGAGTGATGGTTGCTGGAAATGTTCCTCTGTACCCCTATGGAGATATTCCATTAAAAATCATCTGTTTCCAGGTAGAATAGTCATTTACCACATGAACAATGTCTAGACTGTGTTTCTGGTTCATTTAATGTTATCTTCATTGAAAAAAAATGCATGGATATGTATGAATATACATATTAGTTCCTCCCTCTTTTTCCATGGACTCCTCTAATACTTGCACACATGCTCACCTTTGACTCTGAGTAATGATTCACAAAGCCCCACTCCACAAGTTGATGGGTTCAGTTCTGTAGGTTTCTTATGTATGAAATTATGGAGGTCTGAGTTCATGTTTTTCAGACTGACATTAGTACACTCCAGTCATAAGGCAGAAATGTTCAGCCATTGTGCTGACTGCTTATTTCTCTCATTATACCTATGTCTTCTAGTGTATAGAAACACCATATGGACATGTCAACAAAGTTAAAACTTGTAAGTTTTAATTTTGCAAGTTGAATTGCACCTGAGTCTGATCAAGGTGACTGCTTTTAATTCTCTTGTTTTCTGTCCAGTTCAGAAAGTGCCTCACCCAGTACTTTACCGGCAAGGGGACCATCCCAGAGAGCAACCTGAATCGGACCTCAGGGCGACTTGGAATTACTTCTGAGAGTCAAACAGGAGAAATGTCAGCCATTGCAGCTCGTATCCCTCTGGGCGGTACCGTGTCGCCCAGATCTGACGATTCACCAACTGACTGTGGCTCGTTCGCTCAGCTTCCCATCCCGGAGAATAAAGTGTGTCCAATGTAACAGTAAACCTCATCCAATAGGTGTTCCTCTTCCTCGAGAGTGCATAGTAATCTTCTGTAATCGACGTACAGTGTGTGTCAGAAACTCTTTGGACATCATTGATGGTTTGTCAATTTCCTGGGGAGGTGGAGTGTGCAGTGTGAACTTTAAAAGGGTTTTCAGAGTTCAGGATTCTGGAAGAGTAATTAAGGACAGACACAAAGCAGACAAAAAAGTTTCGTGTTCCAGCATGTTTCAGTATTTTATTCAATAATGGATTATAAAAGCTCAGTTTAAGGGACGAGAAAGAAATGTAGTGAATGAAACGCTCAGAGCTTTGCCCAGTAGATGTCTTGTAAATATGTGCTTGCAGACACTCGTCCGTCCCGTTGTTCAAGAATGTCTTGGATGTTCTCTTGACCATCATCGCACGTCTGGTAGTATGTCACATTAGAGGGCACTTGATTTAACTTTATAACGTCTGCCTTCATATCCCACTGAAAAAGGGAATGCAAAAAACACGGACCTTGACATGAGTTAGTCGAGGGCTAGCCAGTGTTTTTTCAAATACCACAATGCACCCAGCCTTTCATCTCGTCCTTGCCCTCTCCTTTGAAGCCCCATGATGATGGCCTGCAGAGAAAGCATTGTTTTTTTATGCTGTTTCAGTATTTGTTTGGCAGCGACTTTTATTCATCTCTGCTCGTCAAAAGGACGGAGTCTTCTGAATTTGGATATTTTTACTTTAGTGCATCCAGCATAGACTTGCTTATGTCAGAGCTTTCATCTTTACTGAAGATGGTCAATGGGACTTTAAAATGCCAGTCTCTTGTCTCTGTTGCAGATGTAGGAGGACAATATATTTATGAAGTGCCGGCAGATCAACAAACACACAGATATTCACACAACTACAAGCGGTACATAATACATGCACCTCACACACATGCAGATATATACACAAACAGCAGTTCACTGCCTGTTTTGTGATAAACTCTTTATAGGCACTGTGACAATGATGCAATGCATAAATAAATAACACTAGCACAAGAGTGGCTCTGCTAATTAGCCATGTACAAAAGCAATGAGTATTCCCATCACAAGCACAGGTCAACAGCAATATGAAAGCTAAATACTGTCACACATTTCAGCACTTCTGCATTAGCTACAGTAGATGTAGCAATGAGTGTTAAAATGTCTTCTACTTGACTTTGTGGTGCATGTTTGTTCACTATTACTGGTATTTGTTGAAACACTGTTGTATGCTGCACAGTGATTCACTATGTTACAAAACAGTAAAATTGGTGTCTGTTTGCAATGTACCAACTGTGTGTTTCAGTCATGTTTAGCCGGTCTGGTAGGAGTAACGTCCAGCATTTTTAAGCATCAGTGCATCTGTGCCAAACTATTTGTGACGCCTTGATATAATCAACATGACAGTGTGAGACCATGGTGGAGAGGACTGGCAAATGAGCCTCCGTCTCACACCAGTACCACTCAGAATTAAGAACCTTCACGACACTTCTGGCTTTGTTGTTGACTTTGAAATTTACAGTGTTTAGACAACCTAACTGAAATCACAGTGCATCATCACCACAATCAGCACCTTAAATCCTCCAGCTCCTTTAGTTTACAGCTGCACAATTCCTGTATAGTTCAGTCTCAGTATTGTTTTTAATCTCATTTCAGCAGCAGGAAGCTGAAAATGTGTCAGTCAACCTACTGCATACTACCTGCCAACGAGTTGGCTTAAAATAAAATAAAATATGTCAAATATGGCCTTGTCACCAGTAATGATTCTATTTTCCCAGAGCTGGCCTCTTTTTTATGATGATTATACCAACTACTTAGCACTGCTTAATTTATTGGTGTTAAAGTATTCAAGCCGTATCTCAGGTCTGCCAGAATTTACTGTTTGTGTCAATTGCAATATGGTCCTGTTGTATAACAATATGTTTCCTTCCTTTTTCATGTGTGTGTATGTGGTTGTGTTGGCATTTTGAACAGGACATTTGACAACTTTAAAACTGGTTTTCAAATGGGCATGTATAGAAGGCTCAAGGGGAGAAAAACACAATTACCACGCTGGGTGTAGCAGATCAAGTACAAAAATCTGACTTTTTGGTTTGCTAGTCACGCTTTGGGGCATGTACACTAGTGTTTAAAAGTTTGGGGTCACTTAGAAATGTCCTTGTTTTTGAAAGAAACACATTTTTTTTCAATGAAGATAACATTAAGTGAATCAGAATCACAGTCTAGACATTGTTAATGTGGTAAATGACTATTCTCGCTGGAAACAGCTGATTTTTAATGGAATATCTATATAGGAGTAGGAGGTCCTATCCAGCAACCATCACTCCTGTGTTCTAATGCTACATTGTGTTAGCTTATCATGCTGAAAGGCTAACTGATGATTAGAAAACCCTTGTGCAATTATGTTAGCACATGAATAAAAGTGTGAGTTTTCATGAAAAACATGACATTGCCTGGGTGACCCCAAACTTTTGAACAGTAGTGTGTATATGTAGTTAATTAGGAACAGTTTTTTTATGAGGCATGTGCAAAACAAACAAAACAAACAAAAATGGGAGGATTACAGAGAGAGTGTGGTACCTATAATAATGAGGGAATAAAGAGGTGAACTGTGTGCAAGTACTGTGCAACAACAGTAGCTAATCTTAGTGGCAATATTTTCGATGCAATGAACCATTTAAGAAGCTATTATCTAAGTGTAACAGTTAAAGGAAGAGAGAGTCACGTAGGAAAGAGCAACAACCGCTCTCACTGTCATTAATGCAAGACAATATTCTCCCCCTAAAAACACAACAAGGCATAGTCAAAGAACTCTCCAACTTTTCTTGCTTTTAAACATTGGCTCTTTAATGTCAAAGTGAAAACTAATTTCAATTTCAAAGTAATGTCACTTAAACCATTTGTATGTACCTGGCTGTATGCCTTGGATTAATGTCTGCTGCCTCTAGCAGACATCATCAGGCTGTCCTTCAGCATTTCCCTATACTTAGCATTTCCCTATACATATCATTTCCCTATACTGCATTCATTTTACCCTCTATCTTTACAAGCTTTCCAGGGCCTGCTGCTGACCCATCATGATGCTGCCACCACCATGCTTAATAGTGTGAATGGTCAATTGTGATGCAGTGTTTGATGTCTGTTAAACATTGCACCTAGCCTGATGGCCAAAAAGCCAAAGTTTGGTCTCATCAGACCAAATAACCTTCTCTAAGTTGACTTGAATCTTTAGCCAAGATTTAATATGAGCTTTTTTCAATAGAGGTTTTCCCTCCCATA
Source organism: Amphiprion ocellaris (assembly GCF_022539595.1). NCBI lineage: Eukaryota > Metazoa > Chordata > Actinopteri > Pomacentridae > Amphiprion > Amphiprion ocellaris. The sequence goes on along the minus strand of NC_072781.1, from coordinate 24,132,296 downwards.
AAGCTTTGACTAATGAAGAACCCAGGTAACAGTTCTTGTATGAACAGTCTCTCGCATCTCAGCTACTGAAGTGCAGAACTCCTTCAGAAGAGTCCTAGGAGTATCTTTCTTGCACAATCGCTCAGTTTGTAAGAACAGCCTCCTCAAGGGGGATGTACGCAGTGCTGTATTTCGTCCATTTCCTAATGATGGAATTAACTGTTTTCAAAGGGACATTCTGGCATTTAGATATTTTCTTATATCATCCTCTGTGACTTATGCTTTTCAATAACCTTTTGCAGAGCTTGGAGTGTTCTTTTATCCTCATGATGTAGTTATATCCAGGAGTACTGATTCTGAGACTGGACCTTCCAGATACATGGAGTCTTTATACTCCAATCACTTTCACTGCCTTAAGATGATCTCCATTTAACTAATTATGTAAATTCTATTAAGTTTATTTTTTTGCTGGAATTAGTGACCTCTAAATAGTCTCAGAGTTCCATTATTGCCCCATGTATTAGTGAAGTAGCTACAATTTAGCACTTGGAAAGAGGAACATAGCCACATTTGGAAGGTGGAGAGAATGAAAGTTGTAAATCAGTAGACATTCCACCTAAGAGACTTGAGTTTAAGTCCCATCTCAGACCATAATTATGGTTTTATCTTTTGATTTCATGTTTTGACTCTTTTGACTCAAAACTGCTTGGTTAGGTTTAGGAAAGGACACCACAGGTCCACTCATGTCCATTACCATATGTCACAAAACTCGTGCACTGATTTACACAACTTCCAACTTTCTGTCTATCATGGATTAAAATGGATGATAAGAGCCTACTGAGCCTACTAAAAGGTGATGGAGGTCCCTACTGGTCTGTATGTATTATAGTGATGTGCACTGATAACAGGCCATTTGATAGGCTGACAATGTCCAAATTGCCAAATACTTGGAAATTCTCACCTGCTCCAAAATGGTGACTGCAATACTGTTATGTGGACTGAACTGGGATTTTTGTGAACTGTTGCACTCCAAATCATCCCCTGATTGATACCTGAGTATACACAACTGTTCAAAAGTTTGGGGTCACTTAGAAATGTCCTTATTTTTCAAAGAAAAGTAGTGTTTTTCAATGAAGATAACATTAAATGAATCAGAAATACAGTCTAGACATTGTTAATGTGGTAAATGACTATTCTAGCTGGAAAAGGTTGATTTTTAATGGAATATCTACATAGGGGTACAGAGGAACATTTCCAGCAACCATCACTCTTGTGTTCTAATGCTACATTGTGTTAGCTGATGGTGTTGAAAGGCTAATTGATGATTAGAAAACCCTTGTGCAATTATGTTAGCACATGAATAAAAGTGTGAGTTTTCATGGAAAACATGGAATTGTCTGGGTGACCTCAAACTTTTGAACGGTAGTGTAAATTTACACAATTTGCATGCTCTCCTCTTGGTTTCCAGAGTAAAATATTTCCAAAACATTCTTCAAACGTGTTTGCTCTCAGCCAGATTTAGAAACTGACAGTGTAGTATTGCTTGAATGTTTGTACTCTGCAGTAGGGCGAAACAACAAATGGCATGTCATAGATGTATAACATTACATTGTCCAGGAATAGTTCAGATTTTATGACATATGGTGGTGTAAGTTTTATACTAGAAAGGTACATTAATGTCTGGACAGGAACTCCCAGATCTCCCAGTGGAGCTTCATGTGGCTGCAGCAGACAGACAGATAAAAAGATGTTAATCATTACATCATAGTCCAGCTTTCAGTGTGGGCAATGATCCAGGACACTGTGTGTAAAGATACCGGTTTATACCAGCAAACAAAACATTTCCAAAATATTGAGATGTCAAACACTCCAACAGCAGCAGTTTCAACTTCCTTTCTTTTTAATGTGCTTTGTGGCTTGAAATGTTTGTTGATTGCTCATATCTGGATGTACAGTGTAGCCATGTAATAGCAGCACAGTTGGTCGGTGACTCATACTGTGTTAGAAAAAAACGTTCTATTTAAGTGTCAAAGCACACTGTTGCCAGTCAGTACCAATAGGTATTCTTAAACATTTCCCTGCTGACACACACAAACACATGCAGACCCATCAACAGGAGTAGATACAGTAGGTATGTAGGGGCTTTTCTATGTAGCGACTTCACCTTGAAGACCAGACAGGATATAAATCAAACCAACCTGCCAGTGTTGCATTTTGGTGCAAGGATTACAGACTGCACTGCATGCTGATAAGGGGAGGAAGCACTCCCAACAAGTATAGATGGGTTAAAACTCCCATTTCTCACCTCCCCACCCTCAATATCAGGTCCCTGCACCTGTTTGTTGTATTGTACTTACAAAGGCATGTCAAGACTTGTTCTACTGTATGTTTTTTGTGTCATGAGTAGTATTGTCTGAGTTGGATTTACATGGGTTTACAGGTCATAGATGCATGCTGGTTATAAAATGTCTACATTAAAATATATTTTTTGAAAAGCGATTATGCTTGGTGTTCTGTTTTTACTACAATATTCACAAAAACGGGAACTACTTTGACTGCAGCGATTCAAGACACTGGATAAAACACACTTTCTGTGCTCTACTGAACATTTTAGCATTTGAGTTGTAGTCCAAATATCTGTCCCCGCAGATTACGTATCTCCGCTAAATCTGTGATGGATCAGCATTGTCCTATTGTAAAATTGGCAAGTGCTTGTGGACTCACCAGATTTGAGAGGCTTTCATAAACACTTGTCACAAGTCTTCAGTCCATGCTGTGTTGGCAGAGGTAGTCCACAACCATCAGCTGCAAATAAAAAAACAGAAACGAATCTGACACTTCACTTCAGATGGAAAATGAAAGGATGAACATTCAACACTACACAAGTAAAGAGAAGCACGCCGTTGTGTATTTTATTTTGTTATTATCACTGCAAGCCATACATTTCTTTGACTAGACATGAGCTATTTTTGAATGTTCGAGGTTTTTGACCTTTCTTCTGATTTGCCAAATGGTGTGTTTCAATACTATACTACTATAGGAGATAATATGAGTTCAAAATACAGATAGGAGAATGCGTATAATGTCCTGATGAAACAAATCAATGGCCTGGTTGTACACATTATATACATTTTATTAGTGTCTTTAGTGGTGAGAATTAATAGTTCCTGACTTTTATTCTGCTTCTGAGGAAAGAAGGGTTTGAAGAGACAGGTCTGAAGTGACCACAGTGTGTAATCAGTGTTTTTCACTTTATCCACAGATCACCTTAAACTGAGTTTAAGTAATTTTAGCAGACATCCAGGTAATATTGGCACAATTTAATTGCGAAAGTAGTTTTCAGCCATTACATTTATTGGATGTTGAAACAACAGTCACTCAACATAAATATGTTTGCTGGGACAGTACATAGTAGAAAGTACCAAAAGTCATTCTATTAGCCTAGCACAGGCTCAACAAAACAAGATCACATTTAAGAAACTTCATCTACTGTAAATCTAAGCACACATTGCATGCATCTACATTGCATGCTGCATTTTATAACACCTACTATTTTCAGCCGCAGTACAGTTTCCACTACTCTGAACATGTTGCTCTGCATTCCACTCACTCATGCAGGATGGAGGAACAGAAAATAGGAAGTGTGTAGGAATAGTCTCTCAGTGTGGGTAGTTTGTCTTCTGCCAAACACATAACAAAAAACTAAATGATGAAGGTTCAAATGTCTCTAGAGCAAGAATAAAGGATTTCCTCTCTTCATTCTCTTTCAATATCACTCTTCTCCCAAATGGGTATTTTCAAGGTCCTATCCTGCTCCCGCATTGAAAAAAATCAATATTTGCAACCCACATGTGATGACAAATGTTGAACCACATGCATGTTCTCTAACCTGTGCAACACATCATGAACTGTATTAACTGACCTTGTCGTACTGCTGCTATTGAGGGGCAGCAGAAATGTGTTCTGAACCCATTAGCTGGTTTATTATGGTGACATTATAAGGAAATGCCCTTAATACTGTCATATTTCTGTAGATTAAAGGGTGCAAGATCCTGTGCAGATGAGACGAAAGACATATCTACCCTCTGCTTCATCTGCTCCCTGTTCTCTTAACAGCCCAGGTCCTCAGTCAGGGCAAACCCAGGCTGCAGTGACATGTGACCTTCTCACCTGTTTCTGTAAAGGGGGACACTGTGGACACTGTTCATTAAAGACTCATTCCTCTAAACAAGAAGTAGTTAATTTCTGCCTCTGTCTCAAGATATGGAAGTCCGTTTTTGTCACATTGAGAGAAACACAACAGATGAGAAACTATTGACTTCACTATGTAATTTGTGTTGATTTCAACTTTAACTAGTGGTGGGACGCAATTAAAAAATTTCATCTAATTAATTACAGGCATTGTAATTAATTAATCGCAATTAATCGCACTGTCAAATAACAATTTCTGAAACAATAAGTGAAGTTTTTCAATTCAAATAAAATTGTGGTTGACAGTTGAATCAATGAATAGAGATATACGTGTTTATAATTTAAAATTTATTTTAAAAAAAATTTAAATGGGACATATAGAAAAAAGTAAAGTTGATGATTTAAAGCCTGGATTTAGTTTTTTCCACTGTATGGCACATAACAAAAGCATAAATAGTTCAAGGAGCTTCAGAAAGTTGAAAATCCAGAGATTCATTCTGTTTTCATCGTTTCTGGGTCTCATAAATGGTGTAATTTTGATGGTTCTTTTTTTTAGGAATATAAATATATAAATAAATATAAATATAAAATATTTGTGTCATTTTTTATAAACAAAAAGTTTATAATTAAGTTATTAAAAGACAGATATTTTTGTTGTTTAAGTTATTCCTCCTCCAAGGAGGCGGGGCCTCGACAGTGTAATAACTTAAACAACAAAATAGTTTGTTTCATTTCTATTTATCTGCATTTTTCATCTGTCTACTACATTCACAGACTGCTGCAAAATCAAAGTGCAATCATAGCGATTATATTCAACATTTTAAGACTTTTTGTAAACTCAAGCACTGTCTTCTAAAGTGGTCTATTATGGGATGGCTACACAGTTAGCCGTTAGCAGGAGTGTTATAGCTAACGTTAGCTCTGGTGCTAACAGTAACATGTTTTACATTAAGGTGATACCGTCGGCTTTAAGTGCTGCTGTGATAAGAAAACTCTTTGTTGTACAATTTGCACAGAACCAGGCTTTTATCCAAGCTGCTATTGGGAAGATTTTACAAGAAAACTTTCTGCCCAACAAGCTCAAGCTGATCTTCCTTCACTGTTCACCAGTGCCTGACTTCACTCAGTGCTTCCTGTGCTTCTTCTTCATGGCTACAAACAGATTTTAGGTTCATTACCGCCACCTACTGGGCTGGAGTGTTCATCAGAGTTACTGGTGTGCCAGAAATTAGGGAACTGAGAAAGGTGCGTTAAAGTCCCAGCCCTAATTTTAACCAATTCCAAAAATTTGTAAAGTGGGACTTTCTGCATCAAAATTCTTCAGATTTAGTTTTTGAGAGTTGTAGTTGAGCTAGTGTGTTGAGCTGCAGTGAGTGGGAAAAGAGTTGAGTGAAGAAAGTAAGCAGGGACTTAATAGATCTGTGCATTCCCAAAGAAGCAATGGTGTAAGGTTACATCTGAACTAGTTATATGGCATGAAGGAATTGTTTTCATGGAAATACGTAACTTTAATACACAGAGATGAATTGTATGGGCTAAATTAAGAACTGGAGAGGGACTTTAAGAGTCCAGGTTGATGCAGATAAATTATTTTGTCTTTTATCTTAACATTCTATGCATTTGTTTAGCACATTTTAAACTATTGCGACTCCACATGCATGATATACTTTTTCCCAACACAAACTCAGCTATATGACGTATCATTTTGTTAATTTATTTTAAATATTAAAATATCAGGAACCAAAAAAAATGTCATGATTCTGACAGTGCTTCACTTTTTTTCTTGGCCCTCCCTTGTTCGGGGGGGGTGGGCTCAACTACAAAAACCAAACAATGTACTTACAAAACCAGGGGAAAGAGAACTAAGGGGGCAAAACAGGCAGGCTCAGGGAATCCAGAAGTTAGTGGGGGACAAAACTGGCAGACAGAAGGCTGGGGAATATTCATGAACAGGTTGGAGCAAAACAGAGTCCAAGTGGAGAAAAAACCAGGATGGGGGAAGCAGGAGAGTTCAAGGGGCTGAAGCAGACGAGGGGTTCACAGGGCTTGGTGTGGAAAACTAAATCCAAGGGGGGGAAACAGAGCCTGTGACAGGATGTGAGTGGCAGGGAGTGAATGAAAGGACAGAGCTTAAATAGGTGGAGGTGAGGTGGAGAACAGGTGAATGGAGTGAACTGATTACTGCAGCTGACACTCATTGCAGTAATCAGCTGAAGGCAGAATGCAGGCAGGAGAAACAGGGAGAGCAGGAGGGTGAGAGACAGGGAGAGAGAGAGAGAGACAGGAGGAAGAGGTGACAGACAGACAGAGGGAACCAAAGAGACAGGTAAAAAAAAAAACAGATCAGGACCCAAGGGAGAAAGAAGGAAAAATGGGGAAGAAGAGGAAAGAAGGGCAGGGGCTGGAGCAGGATCATAACAGAGTCTTGTCTGTTCTCTCTTTCTTTATATGTGCCTGGTCGTACCTGACCCACTTTAACACCTGAGCACTGTTCTCATTTAACTACCTGCTGCATAAAACTCTATCTCAGCTGTTCAGTCTTCTCAGATTGTTCTGCCTTCATTTGTGGTAGCATTGCCTCAGCCAAACCTTATCCTAAAAAACCTTGTCCAATGTTCTTGTTGCACTTTTTACTAACTCCAGCTTGTGCCTCTAGCTCTCACCTCAGACCTGTCAGCAATGCCAGCTTGTATTTCACCATTGAGCTGGACATCGACCTCCAGGCTCCACAACCAGCTGCTTCACCTTCTACATGATCAGCCACCCCACCTTGTTTTGTGTCACACCCAGTGCCTCGGTCAAGCACCTCACAGACCTTCCTGGATTCCCCACCTGCAGTCCAACCTCACCAACATGAGCTATGAGAATAAATGATACTGTAAACCTTCCTCTCATGTGTGTTCTGTGTTTGGGTTCAGTATCTATTTCTAGCAACTTTCACTCATGAATATAAGAAAAATGACATTATTTACAATATAAAATTGTTATATTATTTTTTTGACTAAAATATGACATCTGGGAAATATATTTTTGATTTTATGTATACGTTTTCATCTTCTTTTGTTTTTAAGCTTGTATTCCATTCCACCACTAGTCAGTAACATTTAGATCTGCTGCGCTCAGACTTAAAGGCAATCTGACTGAACTCTCTTTATTAAATAAATATTTATTTTTTAGTACATTAGCCACCAACTGTATACTGCAGTTTATATTTGTTAGATGTTTTAATATAGATTGTTTTTGCACACATTAACAAAATACACTGAGAGTTCATACTCGGTTTTCTCAAAAGCAAAGGCAGACCAAAATGCAAAACTGATCTGCAAAATAATGTATATGAATATACAGACAGGTGTAGAAGAAAGGAGTTGAGGAGGGAGGGGGTTGAGATTCAGTGCTTTGCTTAAGGAGCTTTCCTTAGCAGCATGTCTGCTGTTCTCAAGTGGACTTTCCTCTCTCCTCTACCCACTGGAAAAATTCAATCCGTCCTTTGAAGCAATAGTGACACCAGTGACTCCACATCCATCATGCAGAAGAAGCAGTAAATATTTACAAAGACTGTCAAACCACTGTGACAGCTGAGATGAAAGTGTTAGTGCAGGCAAAGACAAAGAAGAGGAGAGAAGATGATGGCACCAAACACAGCTGTGTCCTAGACATAAAGACTGATGTAACAAGTGAGAGGTCCAGCAGAACCAGCAGCATCGGGGGCTTTCAGTTTGTAATCTGACAGTTGATAAAGCAGACTCGGCTTCTACTTTGTGCAAATTCGGTGGAAGAATCGGAGGTCCAACGCATTGCGAAACTTACGTTGAACGTCTAAACCAGCCGTCATTAGACTAAAACGAGGACAGATTCAATAGTTTATTTATTGCCTCAAATGCTTTCATAAATACATTTTTGCTGAACTGTTTTTATAATAAAAGAGAAAGTTTGCATCTGAGCTGTCATGTTGGTCCAACGTTTCTACCGGATGAAATATCTGAAGGGCTGTCATGTGACCATGTAGTGGCCCACTAGTGGCCCGCCCACCAAGGGGACAATATTCAGATGCAACGTGTTTCCATGCGAGAAAAAATGGCCCTGTGGACATGTAGCTCTGGTGTCCATGCTCGCAGCAACATGTTTTGTATTGAGGTGATACCGTAAGCTTCAAATGTAGTGATGATAAGTAAACTCTTTGTTGCACAATTTGCACACAACCACACTTTTATCCAAGCTGCCATCAGGAAGTTTGTAAAAGAAAACTTTCCGCCTAACAAGCTCAATGCGGTCTTCACTGTTCACCAGACTTTAGGTTCATGACCGCCACCTACTGGGCTGGAGTGTGCATAAGTGTTACTAGTGTGCCAGAAATGAGGGAAGTGAGAAAGGTGCGATTAAATGCATTAATTTTTAAACGCAATATTTTTTCTGTAATTAATTAATAACATGAATGCGTTAAAGTCCCATCCTAGGAAACATAGAAATTTAAAAAAGCAGTTGTCACTTGTTTATGTCATGAATATAAATACATTTGGGGACCGTATGTAGTTCTGAAATACAGTAAAAACAAACAAACAAAAAACTAATGAGTGTAGTTTTTCATGCTGCATGCTATGTTCTATAAAGTCCTGAAGAACAAACAGTGAGGAGACTAGACGTACTGAACTAATGAGACAACATGACAGACATGTAAATATAAACAGGTAAAAAATATCAACATCATCAATATCTTCTGTCTTTACGTACTTTGTTTTCACTGTGCTCAAGCATAAGAGTCTTCTCCACTCACATAATAATTCACCTATAGGGACCTTCTTATAAATCACTGTAAGTGCTCAGACTCTCATCTAGTCAAAACACTGACAGGTGTCATCTATCATCTATGTGAATACAGAGACAAGAAGTGGGTAGAAAGAAGGTGAGGGTGGTGCTCAGAACACTGGACTCATCTGTCTTCTCTAGTGAAGAGGCTGAGATATCACCCTGATGTAGAAGAACAGCAATCCTCTGATATGTTGCAGGGGATAAACTGCTACACTTTAACATTGGCAGCTTCCATGTGAAAAAACTGAACACAGTAAATGTGACATTTGAGGTATTTAAAGAAAATTTTCTCAGCCAGCACAGATGAGGTTTTTTTTTTTGTACTACACATCATGAATGTTAGAATTTCTACTTAATTTCTGTGAGGATCAGCAACGTCACATGATCTACAGTTTTGACTGTGACCACTGTGTGAATCCTGCCATAGTTCCTAACATTTTGGATGAGATGCATTAACAGTGCAAGCTCCTGACTCATTTTAACAGGTTACTGAAGGCTGGATACTGAAGCAAGATAAAAGTCCGCAGCACTGTGAGGTTGTAGTTGAGCTAAATTCCAACATTCATCCATCCATCCATCCATTATCTACACTGATACGGCATAACATTATGACCACTGACAGGTGAAGTGAATAACACTGAGTATCTCCTCATCATGGCTCCTGTAAGGAAGTTGGATATATTAGGCAGCAAGTGGTTAGATGCTGATTTGAATTTGGCTCAAACTTTCTGTATTCAAGAAAGTCACTGGTAACAAGGGCTCACTTGCATAGAAAGAGTTTTTTTTTCATTTTTTTTCATTTTTTCAATTTCAATACCTAACTCTGTCTGACTTATGAGCATCCAAGGATATTCATGCATCTATTCCATTGTGTTATCACACATCATATGTATAATTTATGTGTATGCAGTATATATAATGCAGTTATTTTCTAGTTTTCATGCTTGCGTACTGCAATCATAGTCTGCCGTAGATGATCTGCTGGTGTTCATTAGTGCACTTAATCAAGGATGAAATATGGGGTTTTGAAGGCCATTGTGTAACCCTGATTCCCTGTTGTCACAGCATCTCTGTTTCTGCTGCTAACACAGCATCGAATGCCAGCGGAAGGCAGCTTGAACTGAGGGATGGCAACACAGCAACAGGGCCAGGAAGATGAATCTGTGGACCATGGACTAAAGTCTTGGGAAAACTCTGAGGCAGCTGTGTAAAATCATGTAGGATACGATCCTTGAAGTCTACAAGACAGCAATACATCACAGCAGGTTCTCAGAGGATTTGGGGGATTTGATTCCAGGGCAGTTGAGGGGATAGTGTGGCCCCAGGTGTCAGAGAGTTCATGTTTTTCATCACGGTTGACCGAAGGCTTCTTTTCATATTATAATATAGATTTTTCAAAGCGTATCTCAGTGGTATAAAATACTACAGCATGCAGATTTATTGCTTGTACCCAGAAAGAGCACTAAAACTGACAACAGAACAGCAAGATGTGACAACATATGTTTTGTACCGGGTTAGTAGTCTGTCACCTAATTTCTTTCAGCTGGCAATTTAGGAGTTAAGGAAGGAAAAGGAAGACCATTTGTTGTTCCCTTGCCCCAGCTAGATTTACCCAGTCAGTCAGGTTTAAATTTCTAATGCACTATTCACTAAGTCATTAGCCCAGTTGTCTAACCTTCCTGCATGCTACAACTACCCCATAATTATTTCAGTTATATTCATTTTAAAAAAATGCTTAAAATAGAACACATGGTCATTCATACCTTAGAAATTGTCTTCATAGTGTTTAATGTATAAACTGATCAGCAACAACACTAAAACCAAAGACAGGTGTAGTGAATAACATTAATTATGTTATAATACAATGTTCTGCTGGGAAACCTTGAGACCAAAAGCAGGAGTCTATCCCAGCTGACTTAGGGTGAAGGCAGGGGACACCCTGGACAGGTCATCAGTCTATCACAGAGTTACATATAGAGACAAACAATCACACTCACATTCACACCTACGGACAATTTAGAATTACCAATTAACCTCAGCATGTTTTTGGACTGTGGGAGGAAGCTGGAGAACCCAGAGAAAACCCATGCATGCGTAGGGAGAACATGCAAACTCCATGCACAAAAGTCCCAGGAAGGCCAGGACATGAACCAAGGATCTTCTAGCTGCAAGGCGACAATGCTAACCAGCAAGACACTGTGCAGTCCATTCTGGAGAAACAATACTGCGCAGTATTATGCAGCTGATTTAAATGTTAGTGCTGAGTGGTTTACATTCTAAAACATTTGGACACATATGTTTCTGCTCCCTGACTTCGGCTGCTGACCATAAGTAACTCCATGCAGAAACACATGCACAGCCTTTAGAAAACAACCATATTTGTTTATTATGATTATTAAACAGAAACAGGCCGGTACCAGTATAGAAACAAAGCCAAGTGTGTCAAAGTCTCTCTCTGTGTGTGCATGTGTGCGTGGGTGTGTGTGTGTGTGTGTGTGCGTGTGTGTGTGTGTGTGTGCATGTGTGTAATTGTATGTGCATGCAGTACAGGTACATTCAACATTTGTAGATATATACTCACAGCCCCAGGCATTAGAAATTCAAGGACAGAGGTTGCTTATTTAGCTGTAGCACTGCATGCAGTCAGATACTTGAGAATTGTCCACCCTGAAAAGGAGCGTGAACCCAATATGTGGAACAACCACAGAGCACCCAGTGCCCTCAATTTAATACAGACTGAGAGCAGCAACACATCCTGTTTATATTTGCAGTTTTACTCAGATATTTATGGGGTCCTAGCAGAGAAACGTAGGTAATTTGGGAAGAAATCACTTCCAAAATGCTGCACATGATAATGAGATTATGATTTCTTCTCGAAATGATGTCTCCTGCTCAGTGGCAACAGAGCTGAGGTAGAAATAAAAAAGAGGGGGTACAGTGTTTGCTGTTCCCCTTCTTCTGCTTTATTTCTTATTACTGAAGGTCAAATTAATCACCTAATCTTTTTTGGCTGCATTGCCAAATGAAAATCACAGTCATAAACTAGTCCAGTTGTATTTAGATCTCTGGAGGTGTCCTTTTAGGTACTGTGGTTTGCAAGGTAGAGACTCTGTGGACTGGACTTGCTCTGATTCATCAGATGCTTGATCTGTATAAGGATTTGGGACATTTGGGCTCTTTGTTGTGTTCCTGGAGCTGCTCTTGAATGGTTGTTTAGTGACTCAAGGTTTCCCAAGATGATCAACGTCATTCACTTTGTCAGTGATTTTAATCTCATGGCTGATCAGTGTTTGACCAGAAAATGTGAGACCTTATATAGACCAATGTGTAGTTTTCCTAATTATATCCAATGAACTCAGTCAGGCATTCAAGTTAAGTTGTAGAAGCATTTCGTGTATAATTGGTAGAAGTAAGGTGCACCACAGCTCCATGTAAGTGTTATTACAAAGGGTCTGTATATTTAATAAATGCATTTTTTTAATTTCATTTAAAAAAGAAAAAAAAACTATATCCATTATTTGCTTACTTCAGTTGCTTTGTTAGTGTTCCGTACTGTGTGCAAACTGATGAGAAAAACAAGTAAATTTAATCCACTTTTACATCTCAAATACAAAAAAATGCCTAAAGCTGGAGGGACTGAAAATTTCTATACTTGACATTATTTTCATCAAAGATGGTGTTTAAAAATGACACATTTTCTTCTTGTCCTGAGATGTTTTTTTCTTCTTTCAGATTCACTTTTAAGACACTCCGCTAGCTGAGTTTTCCTGTTTATGCTTTAAAAAATGTCAGTTCTTTTAATATTGTTTAACTCTTACACTCTTTCACTCTTGTGTAAAACAGATAACCATTAAGGTTTGTATTTCTTCTCTGTCATTTCTGACAAGCTGTTTATAGGAATGCGTTTCGTTTGGTTTTTGGTTTCTACATTTGCTTGCAAGAAAAGAACTAAAATGTGGCCAGTTTATCTTGTGGATTATTCCAGAATTGGAGGACATTTTATGTCCCTCTCATGAAATTTCAAATAATCCATATACAGAATATTAAAACATGCAGCTGTTGTGTAAATTTAGTTGTTCTGAGACCAAACCAAAAAAAAAAAACACTAGGAGAAAAGAATGATTGAAAATATTTTTAAAAATACCAAATAAGTCTGGACTTCCCCCTAAAATGCATTTTTCTCCTCCTGTCCCACCCCTCTGATGACCAAATTGAATCTCAAATAAAACAATTAAAATGAAATTTAAATCTCCTTTTTTGGGGTATTTTTTTCCATTGACGTCTCTTGCAATTGTGTGAACACATTTTAATCGACATAATATTTTAAATAATTGTTATGCATGCAACATGTGTCCCACAACAACCCTGTTAGCATAACCTTGTTAGCTAGAAGAAGAAAACAGTGAATCTCATGATACACTGGAATTAACATCATCAAACAGTTTTCCAAAAGAATGGATAGAGCAAAGCTATGTCCTCTTCAATTTTTCATATTTTCATTACATTTTCAGCCTTGATTTAATGTCTCATTCTATGTCATGCCACCCTATTATGCATATTATCAGGTTAAGACAAATTATTTTTACTATTTCCCATCAGTAAGATTGTCCTCTTGGTCAGCAGTAACAACTAGCTAAATATCTAGCTTCTTCTCCTGAGAAAAAGCTAACATTAACATGGAGTAGCAACCCTGTTACTGTGATTAGAGTAGGGTTAGCAGACAGCAAATAAAACATTATTGATGAATTTGTAGCAGCAAACTGTAAAAGAGAAGGTTAATTTTTCAAAAATTTTGAAGCCCAAATGTCCCCCAGTTCTGGAATGACCCTTATATTGTAATATGTCTCATATAATCTGAGCTTATTAGTTTAACAAGAATTTCTACTTAGCACAGACTGATCTCAAAATCCCTCAGAAAACTCTGCCTAAGATGTCTTTCATACTTCACCCACTTGTCATGGATTAACTTTTAAAAAATCCCACAATCAATCAGTGACATTCGTTAAATAATGCAGCAAATTCGTTGCTGATTAAATACATGATAGGTGAGTCTGACATGGTGACCTGTAAGGTTTACGCTCATTACTCGCTTTTCTTTGGTGATAAAAAATGAACTCAGTGTGTGATTGGCGACATTGTGGCTCACTGGCTGACCATTTCAGCTCATCTCATGCCATCTTGTCCACACTCTCCATCTGTCTTGGCTGCATTTTAACCCTTTGAACAGTGTGACTCACTAATGGCTCTGTCTGAGATCACACTCTGCAAGTATCAGTCAGGCAGCCAATCAGCCACACCTAATCATCTGTAGGACCCGCTTGACCTGTGATTGTTTGCGTTTATTTAATCATCGTACTAGGTCAGCACTCTTATACTTACATCAACTACGTTTGACAAGGGAACATGTGTTTCTGCTTTTAGATTGCATGGAGGCAGTGAAGAACAGGAGTAAGTGCCAGGATCCATAAAAAGAAATGAGCAGCAGTAAATCCAGCAAGAATAAATCTCAGTTCAGTCTCAAGTAACACTGTGGAGCATCTCTAAATCGCAAATCAGTTTATGAAATACACTTTGTGGACCTTTCACTAAACACTTCTTACCACAGTTTATGGAAAAGCTTTTCACTCATAACTTTTGACAAATGAAACCAACAGCATTGTTTTTTCACCTACTCTTCCTTCCTACTGAGCATCAGTAAAGTTATATTTAAGGGTCATTCCAGAATTGGAAGACATTTAGGCTCCAAAATGTTTGAAAAATTAACCTTCTCTTTTACAGTTATCTGCTACATATTCATCAATAAAAGGCAATAAACTACCAAAGGCTTGACTGGTTCAGTTTACACATCAATGGTACCATTTTTATTCCATGTTTTATTTGTTGTTTGTCAACCCTACTCTGATTACAGTAACAGGGTTGCTAATCCATGCTAATGTTAGCTTTTCTCAGAAGTAGAAGCTAGATATTTAGCAAGCTGTTACTGCTGACCAAGAGGGTGGGACATAAAATTTCCTCCAATTCTGGAATGACCCTTAAGCATTAAAGCTGCACTAGTCAGTGTGTTTTACTTAATAACCGGTCTAATGACTGTGTGTCAGGTGAAACTTGGTTGTTCATTGTGAAGTCCATGAACAATTGTCACACGTCAGTTCCGCTCAGCATTTAGGAGCATTTTTTATGCTATGGTTTGATTGCAAAAAGCTCTTATCGGTGGGTGCACTACCTGCCAAACAGCAAGCACCAGACATAAAACAAGCAAGCAGCTGATGAACATAGTTGAGCATTTACATTAGAGAAGTCACAGAAACAAAAAGTTAGTGCCATACTTGTCAAAGTTAGTGAAGACCGAAACAGATTATGTTGCCAAAACAGCACTGACTAATCACTTCACGGAGAGATGACCTCTGGTGGTGTCCTGTGGCGTCTGGAAGTGGATGTTGGCAGTGGATCCTTTCTGTCCTGTCGGTTGTGTGGTGAGGTCAGCGTGGTTGAAGCTTGCTCTGGTGCATCTTTAGGATCATGACTGGATTGTGTCTAGTTTAGAGGCCAATGTGTATGTACGTGCATCAGCTGGAAAGAATTTTGTCTGCATCCTCACCAAATTTCATGTTTTTGAAAAACATATTGGTGAAAATAATAAACCCTTAAACTAGCTTCCCAGATAAGATTGTTATTATTATTTATTTAGTCATTTATTTATTTTAATTTTTCTTCTTGAGGGAGAAATGACAACTGATTCCAGGTGTGAAATTCGCTGAAATTTTCAGAATTCTGCCAAAACATTCTGGCTCCTAAATAACTAAATTAGTAACCACTGAACAAAGCAAGAAAAGCACTCAGAGAGTGCAGTACTCCGCCGAGGCTGTATCGTTTCCGACGGATGAAATCTTTAAACAATTCATGGTCCGCAGTGCTCAATTTGTAGTAGGATCACAATCATGTGATCGTCAGCAAGCAGCTGATGTAGTGTTCACTTGTAGTCATAGTTACAGTGACGACGTGATGCTATCTCGCAGTGATATAGAAATCTTTAACAAATCTGTGGATCCAGACTATAAGCCACTGCCAAAATCTAATCACTTGGTCCTTATGTCATTTCTGGCCTTCCCTGAAAATTTCATTGAAATCCGGTTGTCCATTTTTGAGTAATGTTGCGAACAGACAGACAGACGAACAGACAAACCAACGCCGATCGTCACTTACCTCCAACAAATTCCTTGGCAGATTAATGAGAGATGGTGCAGCAACACATTTTTGAACCAACCCTTAATTAAATTCAAGTAAACTGAAGCTTGCTCAAGTGTATTTGATAAAGAATTCAGGAAGCTCATCAGCATCAACATCACAGGCTTGCCTAGGCTGTTACATGGAGTGTTTTATTTTGTATGATCAGGACAACATACTCAATAAGCTGCGAGCATCAAGTGTATTTCTCCACATTTAGATATTAATGTGTTGGGAAAATAACACTCATCCGTGAATTTCAACCTGACATGGCATTAAACAGTTCCCTACTCTCATTTCAGTTGAACTCCTTAGGCTGTATAGGATTACTCAGACTGCTTATATGATCTAAAAGCTTGGCCAAAGGCATTTTAAAAGCAAAATTCTGTAAACACTCAACATTTCAGTTTTTACTTGTCTTGCAAAACAGCTCTTCGGAGGGAGACGGTGGCTGATGAGAGAATCTTAGCATCAGTGGTTCATGATGCTGGAATTGTGATTTTAAAAATGATGTGATCATGTTATTTTATCTGATATAATCCATGATGTATATTATTAAGGTACAGAAGATAACAAAAAAAGGACTCAGAGAGCACAGTACTCCGCCAAAACTGCTCAGTTGTATCATTTCCAACGGCTGAAATCTTGAAAAAAATTGTAGTAGAAATCACAGCAACATCGAATATGGCCATTTAATATAGATGTACCCACAAACTAAATGACCTTGTGCTGAGCCCATTTGTGTTAAGCATGTGTACATTATGTATGAATACCGTTTCGCATGACCTAAATAAATAGAGGGCAGCGGAAATTGATGGGACTCAGAAACACCCACACAGTTTAATCAATTGTTCCTTGTATCATTTCCGACGGATAAGTCCTGATACGTTGATAGCAGTGGATTTGTGGCAGGATCGCAATCATGTGATCGTCAACAGGCAGCTGACGTAGTGTTCACTTGCGGTCATAGTTACAGTGACGCCGTGCTGCTTTTTTGCAATGGCACAGAAATCTTTAACAAATCCATGGATCCAGACTGTAAGCTGTATCACTGCCAAAATCTAATCACGTTGTGCCATTTCTGACCTTCCCTGAAAATTTCATCTAAATCCGTTAGTCTGTTTTTGGGTAATGTTGCACGCAGACAGACAAACAGACAGACAGACAGACAAACAGACAGACAGACAGACAGACAGACAAACCAACGCCAATCGTCACATAACTCTGCTGTGGCTCCATCTCCTTGGCGGAGTAACACATGAAAGCATGTCATCATGAACATGCAGCATTTCCAGTTTACTGAGTTTACTTCCAGCTTCATGAGACGTCATACTGTACTGGAAAGTGAATATAATTAGGTTTAGACTATAACTACACTTTCATCAGCGTGGCTGCTGCTCGTTGGAGGTGAGTGAAGCACAAATTACAAACTATCTTTAAATCAAGCTGCCACTGTGAGTGAAGGCACTGGGATGGAGCAGCTGTGTACACACTGACATGACAGCAAGGAGCTGCTAAATGTTATTTCAACTTGACTGCCAGTTTCAAGCAAGATTGCTGAGATGGCTGACAGGAAGTCTGAGCAGATAACCAAGTGTATTCAGAGGGTGATAATTATTGTGAATCAATTGTGTGCAAAGAGAGTGACAAAGTCAACATGTTGCTGCGCCATCTTAAAGTTATATCACTTTAACTGTAATTACACTAATAAACTCTTTACTGGACATAATTTGTTTTGCAATCTGTCATTCTTGTCAAATGTTTCACAAATACATCCAAATAAGCGTGTGATTCACCCAATATAATTCTGTGCTTTCCCAAAGATTCCCATTTCCAAGCAGATGAATGAGAATATTCATATAATCTCTCAAGTCTAATTATTTTAGAGCCCAATTTAGCAAGTATTTAAATTCATTATCTACTCCAGCCAAAATCTATCACTGACATTTAGATGTATTTTTAGTCTCCATCTAAATCATCCAAAGGAACCAACAACTCTGAGCCTTTTCACTCAGGTCCACTTCATCAGGATTCAGAATTTTCTGCCATTGCCTTTTTTCTCCCCCGGGATAAAATATTAATGCTGAAGCCTTGACAAAATGATGACATCTTTTCAATTAATGATGGGCTTTAAAAGTGCAGGGGGAAATAGAAAGCCCTAATGTCCTTTTTCATCTTGTGGAAAAAAGACTGACGTTGTGGAATATTTATACACCAGCAATTAGACCCAGCCTTTTAAAGAGTAGCAGCTCTGACAAATCACTCGTCATGTGAAAGTGACAACAGTATCAGTGTTGTTTTGTACAGTTTCTCACTTGTCAGAATTATATAATATGCTGGCAGGGAATCCTAAGCTTTTCTCTTTTTTCATCCCACTTTGCTCGAATTAAGTTCAAATATTGTATCAGAAAAAGTTAAACATTTCCTACTTGGATTCTTGCAAACTGACTTACAGAAGAGACAGTTACTCCACCTAGGAGGTGGAAGCTTGGCGGACAATTGATGTACGTTTGTCTGTCTGTTAGCAACATTACTCAACAATGGATTAACGGATTCAGATGAAATTTTCAGGGAAGGCCAGAAATGACACAAGGACCAAGTGATTGGATTTTGGCAGTGGCCTATAGTCTGGATCCACAAATTTGTTAAAGATTTCTGTATCATTGTGATAGCAGCACAGCGTCACTGTAACTATGACAACAAGTGAAGACTACGTCAGCTGCCTGTCGACGATCACATGATTGAGATCCTACTACAAATCAACCGCTGTGGACTTATCAGGACTTATCCGTCGGAAATGATACAAGGAACAATTGATTAAATTGTGGAGGTGTTTCCGAGTCACACCAATTCCTGCCGCCCGCTATATATTTCGGTCAAGTAATTCCGTATCTGTACATAACGTATACATTCATAACACACGCCTGTGCTCAGCGCAACGTCATTTAGTTTGTGGGTACATCTATATTAAATGGCCATATTTTATGGTGTCATGATTTCTGATCATCAATAACTATAATAAACAAATGCTGCATTTCTGACAATGCCATATGGTTGAATGAACAGCCTCGATAGAGTACTGCACTCTGAATGCTTTTCTAGTTTGTTCATGTGTTCTAATGTTTTCTTAATATTTTTCACTTTTTACAGGAATAATACACTTACTAACAACTTTATGAGGATAAGCTTCTTATTCATGCAATTATTCAATCAGCTAAGCATGTGGCAGCAAATTGACAGAGCTTCACTTATTGTCCACAGTAAACATCCGAATGTGAAAAAATGGGATCTCAGTGACCTATCTGAGTGGACTGGTTTGAGGATTTCTGAAACTGCTGATCTGGGATTTTTATCACAGCAGTTTGTCAGATTGACATAGAAAGCTGCAACAACAACAACAACAACAAAAAAAAAACAAGTGAGCAGTAGTTCTGTGGACAGAGGGGAGAGAAGGATGATCTGACAGACTAGAAATGAAAGAAACTATGGTAGCTCAGTCAACCAGCCTTTACAACTGTGGTGAGCAGAAAAGCAGCTCAGAATGCACAACATGTTCATATTTGAGACAAATGGCCTACAAAAAGTGGAAGACCACATCAGGTTCCACTCTTGTCAGCCAAGAACAAAAATCTTAGGCTGCAGATGGCAGGGTCACAATTTGGCATTAGCAGCACGGATCCATGGAACCAACCTGTGTTGTGTGAACAGTCCAGGCAGCTGTTGGTGATCATATAATAATGACTAGAAAAGCAATCAGAGAGCGCAGTACTCTGCAAAGGCTGCTCGGTCGTTGTGTAATTTCCCACAACTGAAATCTTGAAGAAATTTGCGGCGGAAATGACGGCAACATAGGCAAGGCAAGGAAAGTTTATTTATATAGCACATTTCATGCACAAAGTAATTCAAAGTGCTTTACAATGGCAGTGAAAATAATTACAAAGATTCATTAAAACATTAAAAGCATGCATTAAAATCATAGAAATAAAGCATGATTTAAGCAATAAAATCAACATGAAATTTTATGATGAGAAAAACAAAGAAACTAATATTCAGATAGAAAGATAGATAAAATAAATTCACTTTAAAAGCTACGGTGCAGTATAAGAGTGACAGTGCAGTGCTGGTATTAAAACAGTCATTAATCAAAGGCAACAGTAAATAAATAAGTCTTTAGCCTTGATTTAAAGGAGCTGAGTGTTTCACCAGACCTGCAGTTTTCTGGAAATTTGTTCCACATTTGTGGAGCATGAAAACTGAAAGCTGCTTCTCCGTTTTTGGTTCTGACTCTGGAGACAGAGAGCAGACCTGGACCAGAGGACCTGAGCGATCTGGATGGTTCATATGGTAAAAGAAGGTCATTGATATACTTGGGCCCTAAACCATTCAAAGCTTTCTAAACTAACAAACGCATTTTAAAGTCTGTCCTCTGAGAGACCGGAAGCCAGTGCAAAGACCTCAAAACTGGAGTGATGTGATTGACTTTTTTAGTCTTGGTGAGTCAGACAGTGACGAGTCCCACTGCATCGGATAATGACTGGTTGGCTGAAAAGGAGCAACAATTAGAAAAGAATACAATAAATGGAAAAAATATGTTCAAATAAGTTCACCCCATTAAAGGTAAAGTCCAATACAGTTTTTTTTTCCATACAGTTTTTTCAAATTTTGCAGATCTTCTCATGGTTCACTAGTTCTCTGTTCTGTGTGCTCTCTGAATAAAATCTGATCACAGCTCTGGTTCTGTAAATGGGAAAGAAAGTGGTTCTGACCGAAGCACTCAGCACAATTCCAGTGTGTCCCCTGCACGTTTGAGCCAATGCACAGGACAGGAGGAACAGGGAGCAGGAGAGGTGATGGGGGGAACACAGGTGAGACAGATGGGAAATCTGAATGTGTGTCTTCCTCCACACAGAATAACTGCAAATGCATGTAATACAATGTGTAGTGAATAGCCCTGCAATAAATACACTGGTGTTCAAAGAAAGTACATCAGTCCTTAAAATCATATTTGTGGTCCAAATAATCCAAGTATTTAGCAGGATTTATTTTTTTTTACAAATTGCATCAGATGAAACTGTCATGCATGGATGATATATTATTAATATTGCATCAGCTGTTACTTTCAGCTATATAAGTATACTCTGCTAGAATTGCAGCCGTCCCTTGCTTGTGTCAGGATGGTGCCTGGTGAACTTTTCATTTTGTTTTCCATTCAAAATGAAAAACTGAATCAACTTGAAGCATTCTGATAGCATTTCAGACAAAAATGTTTACAAATTTTATTTACTCAAGGTTCAAGAATGTTGACTGGCTGACATAGGCAGTTTGGAGGAGAATCCACTGAGGGCAGAGGCCAGCTGGAGTGAAGGAGGCTGTTGTGATCTGAGAGAGCAGCCAGGTCTTACTGGTGCTGGATGGCAATTGAGGTTGTAGCAGTGATGAGTGGAGCAGGTCGGCTCAGCATGGAGCCAGACGATTGGTGTGGGGAATGGTGTAAGCTGGATGATTAGGAGCAAGGTTAGTGCTGGGCGGCTTATATGTAGCAGAAGGTTGAGTGGAGTTGATGTACTGGGGGAGGAAAACCTGGAGGGCAGGGACACACTAATGTCACTTAGAAATTCTAGGAAAATCTAACAAACAGGTGTTTCTTTCGATGGCACAGATAATGAGTACAGCTGGCTGACAGGTGTAGTGCAGGTACAAGTGAGATGGAGAAAATAGAGCGTCTGTGGCAGCCACTACAAGGTCTTGCTTGTGGTCTGTGCACCTGATGCCTGTGGCAGCACGGTCATGTGTAGCATGTTTTTACAAACAAAACCCCACATGTAACTCTGGAAATAAATCAAAGTTGTTGGTGGTTACATACTCACTGTTAATGTTTTCGGATGGTTGACACTGTTTACTATGCTTCTTTTAGGTTTCTTACGAATTGTAAAATGTCGATGCACCACTGTGTTATACTCTCCTGTGGGATGGAATTATAATTTTCTGAGTTTTTCTTCATGTTTGCACTTTCAGAGACAATTTATTTTTTTTTTACACTGAAAGTTGCTTTTTTTTTACGTTTCAAAGTCCTGTTTTCAATTGCCACGTTTACATGAGACCTTTAATTCCTCTTTAATTCAGAATTAAAGTTAATTCCACTTTAAAATCTCCTTGTAAACACTTAATTCCTAATGAAAAAGTTAATTCCAAATAAACTTAATTCCGAATAAACTACCTGGTTTATTCCGATGTTAATTCCGAATAAACTAATTCCTGTGTACGTTCTATTTATGTATACAGTTAATTCCGCTTTAGTTAATTCCGGTCATTCTGCGCATGCTTGGCTCCTCACGTAGCGATGACGTAGCGACGTACACAGCTTGGTCGTCTGCCTCCCTTCTCCGGTATTTTATCTCTCTTCTCCTTCTCAGGTGACACAACAGAAGTAGTACGCCATTGTCGAGTTGCTGTTTCAAAATGACAATAAAAAGCAAAGCGAAAAGCGTGCTTATTAGTTGTTCCTCAGACATCAGGAGCTTCACCATCATCTGGCTGGGGTTTGCTACATTGCGTGACCTAAATATGTAGGAATTTATGGGACTCAGAAACACCCCACAGTTTAATCAGTTGTTCCTTGTATAATTTCCAACTGATGAATCACAGTCGATTTGTAGTAGGATCGCAATCATGTGATCATCAGCAGGTAACTGACACAGTGTTCACGTCATGGTAACAGCGACGCCGTGCCGGCAGCTATATCTTGGTAAATCTTTAACAAAGCCGTGGATCCAGATTGTAAGCCGCATCACTGTGAAAATTTAATCAGTTGGTCCTTGTGTCATTTCTGACCTTCGCTGAAAATTTCATCCAAATCTATTGGTCCGTTTTTGAGTAATGTTTTGGACAGACAGACAGATTCACAGACAAACGTACGCCGATCGTCACATAACTCTGCCGTTCCTCGGCGGAGTAAATAAACTCTGTTACCTTTGTAGGTTTTCTCCTCTGCCTTTTCCATCATGGGACACTTGGCTGGCCCAAATCCAAATGATATGTAAACGAGGCACTCCTTGCCCCTCCCCTCAGACTCCTCTTTGAGTGTTACAGAATCCTTTGTTTCTAAAAGCAAAGACATGAAGAAAAAATTATTAATTTGTGGTTACAAATGATCATTTGACATAAGAAACAGGAATGGTAATTCATTCACCTGATCTTACACAACTGCACATTTTTGCATCCTCTTATGACTTTGAGCAGGAGAACTGGTCTATTTTTCATTAGAGTGGTAGTTCTGAGTGATGCACTGTATAACTGTCCTCATTTGGGCAGAAATGTAATTTGTTGGAAATATGCGCCCAGTTCAAGTGCTGGTGTGTGCTGATATACTATCAAAAAATGTCATTATATGGAGACTTATAGACAAGAATGCTAATGAGCTACAAAAGGAATCATGGGAAATGAAATCTTTGCTACTGTATATCACTCATGTGGCTGACGTGTTCAAAATTGCTTTCACTGTGACAGGAATTCACTGCAGCTGAACTTTAGTCTTGCAGGCAGAGGCAACAGCAACCTGGAGAAAGTTGAAAGCATAAGTGAAACTTGAAAAGAGGTGACTATTGCACTTATATTTGACAGGTTAGTTATCAGACATATGCAATTTAAAGATTGGATTGGAACATATCATTTTGCCATCACTCTATGGATGTCTTTTCCTCACACTCTTTCAACCTAAAGCTTATAAAACGCATTTGCACATCTTTACGCCATACATTTGTACATAGTACTTACAGTAAAAGCTTATCAGTCAAAAATTGCACTTACATCATAAAGCTTGCTTTGAATCTGTGGGGTTAGATGGCTATTTTAGCCTTTTACACTGAGCCCAGCATTCTCTCAGTTGAGCTGCTTTATGAATGATGTCCCCCCCGACACATGAGCAGCACTCTGTCATTGGCAAAATATGACTTCATTGTGCTGGCAGTGAAGGATCTGTTGTGCAGAGCTTAGTGGGGAGATACACACCTGCCATGAGGGCACACACATCAAATAGTCTTGGGAATGAGTTTGATGTTGACAATCATAAAATAACTTTTCAAGAATTCTACTCCAGTCAGCTGAGTATTCCCTCCTGGCATCTAAAAGCCACACTTGAAGAGAAAGAGAAAGAGTCGAGTGCTGTCTTAGCACGAGAACAGCATGTATAATTTGTCCTCTGTTGTTCTGTTTGGAAGGTAAGTGAAACAACAAAGAGCAAAGGATTTCTAAATGACCTGTGAACTGTTGGCTTGCAAGAAAGACAAGTCTTAGTGTCTTGAAGTTCAGTTGCTCTGTGAGATCTCTGGACTCCTGCTGGCTGCATAATGACACCTGCAAAGTTCTTAAATGCAGCTATCAGTCCATTGTTAAAGGAGAGCCCTGTAATTAGTCAGACAGGCCCACATTGCCTCTGATTTTTCCTTTCTCCTTGGGCTGTCATTTATCTCCAGTGTGAAGCTGTCATATCTGCTCAAAAGCAACCTATCGACTTCTATCGATTGATTTTATTAACAAGCATTCAGGTTTTGTTGCATTATGTTTAAAGCATGGCTGTATTTTGTGTCAGAAATCTTTTCCTCCTTGATTTCTCCATTCTGTGCAGTTACATTTTGAGGTTGAGTTCTAGTGATTAATGATCAGTCAAAAAGTAGATAATGGCTTGTGCATAGTGAGTTCCATTGACTTAACTATGAGGTATTTGATTTTGTGTCTTGTCAGCTCAAGGGTGCACCCAAAGCAGGGGGAGATGAAAGATTGGAAGGTCGCTTTGTACAAGAAATGATAGAAAGAGCTGAGTGTTAAACTTTTTGACCCAATGGGATTTATTCCTAGCAGTAAAACATAGATGGAAGTGTTGTTTGGACAGTCCTTCGGACTCTTTAGAGGCTCATGTGATCTGAAGAGGGATTTAGTGTTGATTGTTAGCCATGACGTTGGCACACTTATTGACTTTGTCTGTCCGCTGATTGTTAAGCCTTTCACACACTTTGGTCTAAACTAAAATATCTCAACGAATATTGGACAGACTGCTTTGGGAGCTCGGTCTCACTCCCTTCACCTCACATACTGCTGCTTTGTCAGGATCCATTTGCATCACATGTAAACACATTGGGTAACCTTTGGCATCTTTTTGTAACGTTAATAGACTGATAGATATTACCTTGAAGTCAGAAATAGACACTATTTGACCGTAGCTAAATTCTTTCTCTCTGAGAAAGGGTGTATTTCAACCCAAACCACCATCTTTTCCCAAGTAGTTTAAATGCCTAAAGATAACCAAACAGCAAGTGTTAATGAAACTTAAGTCACAAACTAAATGAACTCAGTTTCCTAGAAGGAGAGTCCTGTGACTTACACCACCACATTCCCTCCGACATCCTTATGCCACTCCTAAACTCCTATTGGTCTATCACCCTTGTACATCATCAAGGGTGGCAACAGCACCAAAGGACATCTTGTACATATCTGTGAGATGCCTGCAGCTGAGAATGAGGACAGTTTGGCCTTCAACAGCAACAGGTCAAACCTTTCACATAGTGTCTGAAACATCAGCTTTACAGATGGTTGCAAACTAGAGTAAACTATTGATAGCATTAAGCTAATATCTACATGATGTAACTCCTGACTGCGTTTTCAGATGAGCTCGTTCAAATAGATTTTTTTTACATTCAGCCTTTAAAAAGCCATTTTTAAAGTAGCCATTCAATAAATAGCTTGTACAAGTAAAATCTGCAGTCAAGTGTCATTTGTTTACGTGTCACAGCTCCCAGAGAGCCTGTCGCTGCTGCTGAAAAAAATCCTAGAGGAAACATTGCTCCAACTCTAAGGGTGCTCACAAGGTGATGCCATACACAAAACAGCTATCAGTTGCATGAAAGCATTATGTACACTCATCTCCTGGCCATGATGTTAGTGGTCAGTAAATAGTCAATCTAAGCTACTGCCACAATGTGAATTTATTTTATTTTTGTAAACTATGGTCAGTTCTTATTTTGTAAGATTAAACACTCTTAGCTCCACGGTTATTTAACTGTTTTATGAGACTGTGAAATGCAGTAATTGCAATGTTGTCAATTTTAGTTCTCTTTAGTGCACATTACCATGGTATCTTTATGTATCTTATAAAGTTGTGAACACACTTAAACCATGTCTAGTTATAATACATTACACTTATTAGTGTTATTCTTCCATTTTTTAAAAAAATGTCTAAGTCAAACTGAAGAATTTGTGTAAATTTAGACTATGCGGTTTCCCACCAGCAACAATTGTTGCAGAGTATAAAACCTGCACTTTCACTAAGAAAACCAACGTAAAATGAAAAAAATTATATTATTATGTGTTAGGGAGGTCTAAGGAGTAAAATACATGCACTTATTTTGCAGGGAAAAATCTGGGATGAAACGGATCTCAGCATGTTTTTGGACTGTGGGAGAAAGCCGGAGTACCTGAAGAAAACCCGTACATGCACAGGGAGAACATGCAAACTCCACACGGAAAGAGCCCATGCCAGGGCCGGGAAGCAAACGGGGGATTCTTCTAGCTGTGAGGCAACAATACTAACCACTGAGCCACTGTGCAGCCCTCAGTAATCATTAATTAATCAAATCTACTTGTATTGATCAGTCTCATAATCAAAAGTCATAAACCCTGATTTCACTGACCTCCAGTTCCCCAAACAAAGAAATACATAGTAGAACTGACAATTATACACAAATATTTTCTTTTGAACTGTCAAAGTGTGCTCAAATCCAGTGACAGAGCAGGGCAGCCCTAACAGCTCCAGCTACTACAGGAGAACAAAGGAAAGGAGATGTACTGATGAACTCCTGCCACTGGGACCATATTTGCAGTATGAAACATATTACATTACCTTTGATTTTCAGATATGCCGACCTTTACATGCATTGTGCGTTTAATATTTGAAACTGGCCATGATCTCAGAAATCATCACTAATAATGTGAGACCTAACAACAAACAGAATACACCTGTAATCTGGCATCTTGCTTTTAGGGCAGCTATCAGACACTGCACGTGAAAGCTCCTTTTACCACCACTAGACACCAGAGGGAATATCTTTACAACCCACATGCTGTGTTTGCATTTTGGTGTGACTGAATAAACAGACACAGTAATCCTGACAGTACATCTTTGACAGAACTGGGAGCCGGACAGAAAAGAGCCTCAGGCTACAGCGTAGAGCAGATATATTAGAGGGAGCAGCACTGATTGGTTCCTTCAAACTTCCTGCTGTCATTGATGAAATAATAAAAAAAAAAACCTCATGTCTGTTTTTTTTTTTTTTTTTTAAGAAAATAATCCTTTAGCTTAGGCCATTGTTGCACTTCCTGCCTCTGTAAGTGTGAAGGGGTCCCGTAGCATCTTCGTGATACAAATTTCATGAGCTAGCAAGCTCTCCTCAAATTGTAATATTGAAGTTATTAAGTGATACATATCAGAAACCATTTCTGAAGAAGAATAATGATATAGAAAGTCTCACACTGCAAGCTGATAGGTGTAATTGTTGGTTTGTTACGTATGAAACCCCGAAAGTGGGTGTTTTTGAGACGCTGCAGTTTCAAGTTAGAATTGCTCAGCGATGGTGTTTATTCTTTATTACACACGATGTATCTTCTAGCATATTAAAAAAAACATACAGACATTTTAACAAGGAATAAATGTTGATTTGTACTATCTTCTATACCAATAAGTTATGGCTCAAAGTCTATTTTATATCTTAATCTGTCATTGGGTCCTGCAAGTTAAAAGAGTGCTGACCAAATTTCCCCACAGGTTCCTAATAGAACATTCTGTTGCGTGTTTGTGACTGACAGCTCTCTTAAACGTGATCCTAACATTGCAGAAGAGCTCAGCAGCAAGCCTGTTCAGCTGCTCCTACTGCTTAAACTGTCTTTTCAGAACTTCCCTTTCCTCCCTCAGTCTTCACTGCTCTGGGTCAGATAGTCCTGGAGGCAAGAACCACCACCTTCTGTACTCTGCTCCACCTGTTTCCCCTCAGCCCTGCTGCAGCTTGAAGCACAGGTTCTGTGAAAGCAGAGCAACACTTGAGCGAAGAGAGGGAAAAAGAGGAGAAAAATGAATTAGAAATGTAGAGAGAAAGAAACTGTTGCAAGTTAACATTTTGATCATTCTGAATCTTCCATTTTCAAGAGGTCCAATAACTTTCTTTGTGGTTTCCTCAGATAGCCTGCTCAGAGCTACAGGGGCCCCAAAGCCCTGAAAGATTAGAGGTTTTGTTTTGTTTTTTTTAAATCTTGTGCAACGTAAGGATTTTGTGTTCCTGAGATAGTATCCTGTGTGCACAACGTAATAACTGGCGTGTACAACATGATAAGATTTTTTTAAAGTCTTTCTGTGCTTTGTGGTCCCAGTATGAGGTTGATGTATATCTTTTCTTTGTACATCTGTGCACATATCTCCTAGCTGGTACTTTTCAGTAAACTTGGCACATAGTTTTTTGCAATGAGTCTTTTGACAGTGGTGGAAAGAAACATTCATGAACAGTTTTGAGGTAATTCCGCAGTTTCTTGTGGAAAGAGATAAAAGGAACAAGTTCAACTGAACCATCAGCACTCACTAGAGTTTTTACTAATGCTTATAAATCAGGGAATAACAATGGCATTATAAGCAAGATATATTCAGGCATCTCAGCTCTGAACAAACATTCAACAATTTACATAAAACAAAAGTGGGAGAAAGAGATGAAAATAGAGATAACAGGAAATGTGGAACGCAATATGGGAAACACAAATCTCTTCCAAAAACTCACTAACTTGGAGAGACTTCTGCTGGAAAAACATTACTCACTTTTCCATAACTCTTAAACAAAAATCTAGACAAATGAGGACCCCACTGCCATGCTGGAGGTGTGGTAGAATAATGGTGCACCACACCCATATATTCTGGTCTTGTCCCCTTATCAAGCTATTTTGGAAGTGTCCAAAACAATCTCCAAAGCACTTGGCTTTGAGGTTAATATGTCCTTCTCCACCCTATACCTCAGACTTCCTCCAGGGGACCTAAACAAGAATGACACATATGTACTAAAGATCTTTATGGCTGCCAGAGAAAGCTATCACAAGATGCTGGCTTCAAGAACACGGCCGTCTGTGGATACCTTTATAAATATTGTGAATCAGTTACATCATATGGAGCAGATCACTTATAATCTGAGGCTGCAAAAGGACATAGGCTTCAAAAACTCTATCTGCTTTAACCCGCCTAAGCAGGTGTATACATAGACACATCTATACTGTGTGAGTGTGCATATGAGTAGACAAATGAGGATGAGTGTATGTATCTATTTTATTTTTTTCCTATCTAAGTTGTGACTCCCTGACCTTGTTGTTTCTGTTATGTATGTTTAACTATGTTTGTAATAAAAGTAAGAAAAATAAAGTTTAAAAAAAAAAAAAAAAAAGTACACAAGACGTGCTCAGCAATCCTGCCTGCTTTTGAATCGGCAGTAGTTACATGCAGTTCCATCTGTACAGTGAGTTTGTTCAAAGAGAGAGCAGGCACTGTACAGAGACAAAACACAAACACCGCTTGGTAGCAGATGGTGAGTGTTACAAAAAGTAATGTGTCCAATATCTTTGATGCAAAGGAAACCAGAGGAGTTCAATGTGAGAGCAGCACAATGGGATGATTTTCAGAAATTAAGACATGCTAGTAGCTACAACCTCCCACCTCCCAGTTCACGCCGTGTGGCCACACAGAGCCATACCTCTTCACAGCTAATGAGGCACTACAGCTGTACAAGCGAAATGCTACTTCAGAGCACTACAAAGTAAAATGCAAAAAAAACCCCTGAAAGGACACCCCTCATTACAGCCACTTTCCCACAGTTCTCACAATGGATCCAGCCAGAGTTGAAATGCATGCCTGGTTGGAGTTTCCTCCTGAGTTACCACGCCCTTGCAGAGAGAGGTGAGAAGAGAGATGGGGGCGAGACGGTGGGGGGTTAGGAAGGAGCTGGTCTGCACATCAGCACCTGGAGTCCAAACCCCAGAGGGGAACCACAAGTGCAGCTCCATGCCTGAGGGCCTCTTCTCCATCCATAGAGTGTCAACCACAATCCGTCAGTGTTTCTCTGCAGCCATGACTACCGTGCTGCTAGCTGCTGGTTAATCAGTGAGACTGACCCAGGCCATCAGTCAGAACTGCCGGAGGGCCTCATCATCAAGCTGATGCGATGAGCTCCTCCTGTCTCTGCATTGTGTAATTCCCCTCAATAGTAGAAATGTGATAGATGTATGCATTTTTTCCCAGAAAACTGGTGTATTGGATGGCAGAGGTCGATAATAAGAATTTTAATGAAGTTGCTGAAGAATTTCTCAGACAGCATATTATTTTAGACAAAATTTTGGTGTTGCCTCTGCCTAGTCTCTCTGTCTTGCTATCTTTCTCTTTATGTTCAGGCAGCTGTGGCTCAGGAGCCCACATCCTTTACTAAGTGTCCACTAACCACAAAACTAGAGATTCAGTAAGCCAGCACGACACTAAGTTGCTTCTGGTAGTCAGGACCAGTGTTGGGGTTGTTATTCTAAAATACTAAAAAGCATTACATCAAAACCAACAGCAAAGTTGGTAAACCAACCCTAAGAGCAGTTTACAAGACAATGTTTAATTAACAACAAGGCTTCATTAGAGTTGGTAATTCTGGATCTGTGCTTTTCTCCCCTTGAATAAGATACAGCTGGGTCACGTAACTGAGCCCAGTCTCCCCAAAAAATGTAAAACTATATGTATACACAGCACAAAATGTGCTATATTAATGTCTTTTTGAGGCCATTTTTTTTGGGTTGGACTCATCACAGTAAGAATGTAAAAAAAAAAAAACAAAACAGCCTGAGCTTTGTTGTTGTCATTTGGGTGCAATTTGACCCAACCAATAATCTTTTCAGAAAGCTCACGACATGAAACTCTTGTGTTGCATGATGTGGATGCATTCCAATAGGTCTAAATAAGGCAAAAAAAAAAAAAAGAAGAAGTTATCTCCCAGTTCTGTTGCCTTGATTGTGAAACTAATAGGTTTACGGAATAATGTAACTTTTACACTTTTCTATGTGAGACTGTGTTGAATATGGACTCTACTGTTCAAACGTTTGGGGTCACTTAGAAATGTCCGTATTTTTGAAAAAAAAAAGGATTTTTTTTTCAATGAAGATAACATTAAATGAAACAGAAACATGGTCTAGACATTGTTAATGTGGTAAATAACTATTTTAGCTGTAAACAGCCGATTTTAAATTTAATATCTACATAGGGGTATGGAAGTCCATTTCCAGCAACCATCACTCCTGTGTTCCTAATGGTAGATTGTGTTAGTTAATCATGTTAAAAGGCCAATTGATGATAAGAAAACCCTTGTGCAATTATGCTAGCACATGAATAAAAGTGTGAGTTTGCATGGAAAACATGAAATTGTCTGGGTGACCCCACACTTTTGAACAGTAGTGTACATGAGAGAGGCTGTCTATTCATGATTGTCTTTAATTAGGTAACTGGGTAATGTCTTTAGTCTTCGTAAATATAAGATAAAAATGAATACTTGCCTTCTCGACTTAGAGTTTAACCATGTTTTAGCTTTTTTGTTAATAGTTTTACAGCTGTCCTGGCCATGAAGTATCTTTCAGTGTATTTTGTGGTGTTCTTTTTCTTAAAATTGTGTTTTATATGCTTCTGATAGCAGATAAATAGCAGCAGCTATCCAAACGCTAGTTTGGAGTTCTGGGGCCATCACTTCGATCCAGTTCTGACAAACCTGCATTTTCACCACATACTTTGAAGATCAGTGATTTAGAGGTGAAAACAACAACACTGATGTAAAAAGTTAAAGCTGTCTATTCTTTTAATGTATTTTTTAAAGCAAAATTTACTGAAAAAAATGAAAAACAGTCGGCTACTTGAAACTGAATTGACTTAACTTTATCATGTTGTTTCT
Organism: Amphiprion ocellaris; assembly: GCF_022539595.1. Classification (NCBI taxonomy): domain Eukaryota; kingdom Metazoa; phylum Chordata; class Actinopteri; family Pomacentridae; genus Amphiprion; species Amphiprion ocellaris. Next base: position 24,100,107 of record NC_072781.1, on the reverse strand, counting down.
TGCGCTATTCATGTCAGTTTCCAAACAGCCCAAACACCTTTCACTGGTCACTGTTCCGGAAAGATGCCGTGCACACAACAAACTTCCAACCCAAAAACCTTAAATGTCAGACACTGACAGTCAAGATCTCGCCCAGACTACCACAGTGGGGGGTGCAGCTTTTCCTCTGAAGTGGTAGTCTCGGCTGAGATCTCCTCACTGCACGACGTATCCAGGCTTATATTTGTTTCCTCCACGGAACTTTAAAAACTTCAGCTGCTCTGCATGGTGCAGGTGAATAACTTACATGGCAATCAGTCTTCCTCTATGAATCTGTGTTAATTTAAAATTTTTATGATTGTACAGTGTAGTGTGCACCCTGCAGGTAAGCATCTGTAGAGCATTAAACAGCAATTTAAAAAAAACTACCCTGCTGCCACTCTGATGTGTCTGAATGGATGGAAAGCAACAAAGAGGCACACATGGCACATAAGGCGTCTAACATCAGCACTAATATACCTGCTACCATTAGGATCCACAGCCTTACAGCAGTAATCACGCAATCAAATGGATGAAAGGGAAGGAGAAACACTGCAGCCAGTTGACAAAATGAGAAAGCAATCATCGCATCGGCCACAGAAAGTCAGCCTGCTGTCAGCAAATGAAATTCTTCTACTTGACTAAGTAGCTATTTTACTCCACTAATGAGAGCCAGGGGATTCTATTCAACTCAGCCTTCTCAATTAGAATCGTAATTTCCTAAACACAGCCACAGTGATAACACAGTAGAGTGGCGAGAATACAATGTGAGCAATCTGAGGGTCGCTGATGGAAGCAATCAGACGACAGATGATTTTGTCTAATGTGGCTGCATGGGACAATAGCCTTGAGGCTAACATGCTAGAGCATCTGTGCCAATAAAACATTCACTTCATGTACAGGGCTACAGGAAGAACAAAAATAAGCTTCTTTCATGTGAATTAGGAAGCAGTATTACAGGCTGCATCACCACGTAACATTTGACTGCACCCCTACTGCTGAGGGTTAAGGAATATATTGAATCATTGTCTCATGCTGCAAAGTGCTGCTGGCTCATTGTGACTAGAGAAGAAATGAAAATGGCAGATGGAATATCGGAAGAAACCTTTATTGTATTCACATTTAGCAGGAACCTTTCACATGTAGTTTTCATGCAACAGTTTCTATATCATCTGATTATGATTATGGGCTGTCAGCGCTCCTATATGAGCCCCCTCCCCTATGAATAGAGGGCAGAAATGATGTCAGACTTGCATTTTGTATATGGGCACTCCTGACACTAATGCTTTTGCTTTGAGGACCAAGGTGCATTAGCTGCCTCTGATATACCTCCATGGAACCTTAGCAGCATTCCAAGCATGACTGCAAGGTGAGACTGGAGTCTGGCAAAGTGAACTCCTGAGTCTTATTTGGCTAAGATGCTGCAGATTAGACTCAGCAACATCTAATGAAGTGTCTGGTGGTTCAGAAAAACATTTCAAGCAGGTCAGGAGTGGAATAGGAGACAGAAATGAGGAAACATGTAGGTTTTATTATTATCAGTGTCTCCTGTGGCTTCACCCTGTGCTCCCCTGTCCTTCTGCTGTACGAATATTGATTCCTGCACAAAAAACAGCTTCATTTACAGTGACTGCATGACAGTACAATGTGCATTAGACACACCACTAGTCTCACTATTCTGTCCTACTATTTTTGAGGTTAGCAGACACAGAGGTCATATTTCATTCCAACTTACTCTTACTTGAGTGGGTTTAAATATGCACTGGTTTGGGATGCGCTAACGGCTCAGCAGCAACACACCTGGTCACAAGTCAGTCGTATCTAAGCAACAAAAGAGCCTTGGTTTCTTAGTGCCTGCCAACTCTATCCATATGACCAATACATGTCCGATTAACTTTAGCATTTTTAAAATCTTCAACCTCTTTGGTTGAATAATTATTCAGCATTTTGAAAAATATCAAGTATTGGATGAGAAGATCTACTTTCTGTTGTCCATGATGTAAATATGAAGCTATACCAGAAGGTCGTTTGCAAGGAGATTGAAAGGTAACAAAACCCATTTACCACCTCTTCTAAAATCACGTCAAATTTGGCTGTTATGGTGCTTTACCAAAGGAGGGGTTAAGGAACACTAACGTTAATGTTTTGGAACTACCAGGCCAAAATCCTGACTTTATTTCAGTAGAAATGTCATAGAAGGACTTGAAGCAAGCAGTTCATGTGATGAAACCCAGCAACATCCCAGAGCTGACACTGTTCTGTACAAAGGAATGGGCTCAAATTCATCCAAGCTGCAAAACTGCTGAACAGTTACCAACAATTTTTACTTGCAAGTAGGAGTGCACAAAGGGGTCACACCAGAATCACAGATATGTAATACTGAATCATTTTCCTCAAATAAATGACCAAGTATCAGTATTTTGAAGGAACATAGAAATTTCAAAGGGGTTTACAAATTTTCAAGCACTGATCTATGTGTCTATGCAACTTTGATGTCAAAGCGGGCTCTAACTGTATTCATTATGAACATGGTGTTTGGCCTTGAAAGCTTAGTAGAGCCTTTAGGTGCTCTTTGAATAGTTGAAAAGCAGCAGCAGCAGCACACAGTCTTCATGGAAACTATGACTTTCATAAGGATTACATGGACTGACTTGCTCAGTACAGTAGAACTTGATAACACATCATTATTTGTTTTTACATTTTTAATCTTGGAGCTATGCTAGCAACATGGCTCGGATGTCAATGTCGACTGGACCAACCAACCAGTAGGAGGAATACTAGGCAGTAATTCTGATTTTATTTTACAAATTAATCTACACAATATATTCATGACTATTAAATAGATCATTTAGTCTGCAGAAGTCAGCAAATAGAAGTCATGTTGGTATCTTTAAATGATGTGTTTAGTCTATTCTTTCAGTTTAAAAGCCAAAGTTGAGTTTATTATCACAGAATATAAAAAAAAGACTAACTCCACCTTGAGAGAAATGTTGTCATTTCTGCTGAAAAATGCCACAAACTAATAATCAATCATTCATTTTCTGTTGAACATCCAATTAAATGAAGATGGAGTCTGAGAATTGAACCCAATACTTTTTTCTTTTTTTTTTTTGCCAGATTGAATGAATAGGTAGCTTTTACTCCATGAACTTTGAGCTGGTGTGAGGTGGTGCAAACAATTAAAGGAATCGTCCAATAATCAGCCCTTCAGACTTCCTACTTCCATTGTGGTAGGATCCAGCAACTTCAACCACAGCATTAACTCTGTGTGTGCCAAAACAATGGCAGATATTAGTCCAGTTTTATACAGAATAGAGCAATGGAGGGTATGTTATATTAGCTTGTATGCTGAATATGTGACTAACGGCAACGTTGGAGAGGAGAAGACTGCTTCTCAACGACAACATTAAAGGGCAGAAAAAAATGTCGTCTTCTATGAAATGAAGCAATCAGCATCAACCCTTCCACAGCAGCTTACTGTTGTAAGCTAAGTAGACTGGCTGATTTCAGCACTTTTAAAGTCTTGCTTTTGTGAAAGGGCTTCATTACCACATTTTATCTCTTGTAGTATGATTGAGCTTCCTTCCACCTCATGTTGCCCGCTCTTCACCATGTCGCACTCGTTGCTTGCTTCACATGTTGTAGCTTCCCCAGCTGGAAATTGCTCAGTAGGCAAAATTTGTGCCTTATTTCTCAGTCTCAAGTCCATATCGCAACTTCTAGATGAAGTTGGGGGTGAAGTGGGTGTTTTTAATAAGTTTAAACCAAGCGTCTACCTAGCTCCCCACATAAATGCCATCTTTACCAGAACTGCAAAATAGCTGCAAATCCTTATTTTGGAATATTTTGAGGATTCCTGGCAATTATTAATTAGCTTTGCCTTAACTATTAATATGTATGATTGATTTGTTCTTCTATTTGTGATGCAGGTACCACAGCAAAAAAAGTTGAGAAATGTGAATTCTTCAGTGATGACATTCTTTGAACAGTAGTATAGAAGGAGGGAAGGGAGAAAAGGTTGAAAAAATATAGACTTTTGTGAGTATTACAATAAGCATCTACATTTTTCCGTTCTTCGGAATCTGACCTTTCCTGCTTCTCGCCAGTCTTTTCTCGGAATAGATGTTCCCTCTAAATCTCAGATCTGTATCTAAATACAGAGAATCAAAGAAAGTTGGTTGTGTTACCTATGGAGCTGATATAAACGTGACTCTCAATATAAGACTACCTGGAAAATTCCTTGTTTAACTGTGTGATGTTTCCTAAAATATATGTTTGTCATGGTGCCGGTGTGTGTGTGTTGTTTTAAAATCTTTTTTTCTTTTGAAGTTGCATTGTGTTTGCAAAACTGCTATGAAGGATAGCTCCGCAAATATTAAAACAGCATGCTGTGTTCATATGTTGCTTCTTTACCTGCAAAATGAGGAATCAATGAAAATAATTTATCTTTCTTCACTTTTCCTCCAAAAAGAGTTTACACTGCGCTGGCTGTAAACTGCCAACCTACAAATATATGCTGTAATAATTATTTCTGGTCCTGATAACCACTTGTTGCTAAGCAAAAATGTCTGACTCCTCCATAGACTGTTTACAAATACCATAGATGGCACAATTGATGAATTTACTCATGACCCTGTCATGGGGCCTCCTGTGTAAACAAGTAGCACCCATTAAAGCCCAGTGTTGCATTTTTGCACCATTGAAAGAAATCTCTAAAACCACATGTATTAGTTTGAAAAAAAATAATTTGAGTTGTCTATCACTATGTATCTTTAGGATGAAGCAAAAAATATATTACAGGTCAAATACTGACTTGGAAAATTGCTGAAATTGTTCCAAAAGAGAGAGCTGGGGGTCAGTGGAAGACAGCCATGTTGTTTGAACTTGGAATGTGATATGTCTTATAGGATTAATATTTTCCCACCAAAAATGTTGCAATTTTGCAGTTCAGAGTGTGGGTTGCTGGGACATGTAGTGTTTGTCTATGTTCAGTCAGAAATAGGTACAGCTAGACAGCCTTAAAATAGTTTTGCAATTTTGCAACTGTGGGTATCAAAGAGTTAAATGAATTGTACAATTCCAAGGTTTTGGCGACGGTGACAGTTTCACAAATAAGTGATATAGCTGCCAGTGTGGAAAGGCTATGACATCTTAATGTACTTATATTAACCCAATGTACATTTTAGTCTCACTTAGGTTTGGTCACCTGAGATGGTACCAATATGTGTCTGGCCTATGGACTATTTGTAATGTTAGCACCTAGGACAGCTCACAGCGTGCCCATAGTCATAGCAACAGTGTATGATCAACCAGTTCATACATTAGGGAAAAACAGCCTATTACAGGCATATGAAAACAATAAAAATATTATAATTTATGCAAATTTATGAATTTAGATGACATCAGGTTATGTTTTGAACACCAAGAGCCATTCCAAAATGTACTCTGGAACATTTCTGGAAATGTTCAAGACATTCTTCCCAAACTAAAGCAAGGAATAGGCTGGTAAATGCCTAGCCCTTTTGCTCTACTGGGACACAGCCTGCGAAAACTTGTAACTTCCGTAAAATATATCAAGCTGCTCCTTTGAGAGGTTTATCATACCAAATTGATATATGCATGGGTAGCACAATAAAATGGTATAAGTGAGTGATACGGACCAACCTATCTAGCTCATGGACTAAAAATAATCCAAGGTCCACAGTAAGTTGTTGACTAAAAGACAAAGCATTGTTTATTACAGCCAATTAATGAATAGAAAACCGACCTCTCCTTATGTGCATATGTTCCATCCATTCCAGTCACTAGATGGGGGGAGTATGAAACACTGCAAACTCAAATCATCACTTTGGCTCCGACATGCACAAACATCTAATGTGCTGAGCAAAAGCGTGACATTTCTCTGCTTATCTTGCAATTTGGAATTCCACCTCAGCAACTCTACTGATTCAAGGTGAATACAATAATCTTAGAAAATGTCATGTAATTGAATAACTGACAGTAATGTCAATGGGCCTGCTTATTTTTCCAACTGAAAACCTCAGTGTTATGTTTGAAATCCAGCCTCACTGATAAAGTTAATAGAAAAATTAAGCAGAAACATAAGATATATTCTACTGCCTATGTACACATTAGTCTTTACAGCCTTCTGCTTGGTCTGCCATGAAACTTTGCTTTGTCTCTGTGTCACTGTCATCCCAACACATTCCTGTGAATCTGCAGTTTTTGAGGTGTAACATAATGAAACTTGTCATGCAACAATTTCTTCTCCACTCCTCCTCCTCTCACCATGCAAAACTCTCATTATGGACATTGTACTGTAATGGTCTCATAATGTAATCTTGACATGAAGTAGAGCTTCTTCAGCCACACCAGGACTTACTGTGCACAGCATCTCTCAACACATTCAATTATAAAATCAATAAAAGCATGTGTGCTCAGGGAGCAAGCTACAATCCTTGCTGTTCTGATATGATTACACCATCTAATTGCATTTTTTTTTTAGCAAGAATAATATGATTATGTCTATGGAGACCAAATGTGAAAAGTCTGAGTCTTGCCATGCTGTAAAATTGTAGGGGGGAACAGTTGGTAATAAAATGATGCCTGATTACTGCTTATGTCTTCCCTCCTGAGTTCAAAGTGAAGAGGCAATCAGTCTGCTGCTGCTCTTTTCAGATGTATCTTAGATATCAGTGTCTCGACGGTGCAAATCTTTTTACAGATCAACAAGGATAAACCCAGAACCTTTACTTATATGTTCAAAGGATCAGAGAGAGGAACTGACCACAATATTACATTCTCCAGGGTTTACTCTGAGCCAGCAGGAAAGAAACCGTGGTGTAATTTCAGTCTCAGTTTTAAACTAAAAGTCTCACGTGGGGTATGTCACCAAATCTGCTTTTTATTATCTCCAAAATATTGCTGCTTTTCTCTCTGAGTGACACTGAGACACTGATGCATATTTTCATATCACGTAGGTTAGATTATTGCATTGTTCTCCGATTTGTTCAGTCCTCAGAATGTATTGTAATCAGTTAAAACTGATTCAGAATGTTGCATCACTGATAGTGACTCGGAGCAGAAGCAAGAGCATGTTACACCTAAAGTTCTCATACTGGTTGTATTTAAGTTTGTGTCTTCAGTGCACTTCATGGCTCTGGCTGTCTGACATTTTTAGGCTGGCTTTAGACTGGAATGTTTTATGGTGATTATTTACACTATCAAACTGTCGAAAGTTTTAGAACGCCACATTTTTTTCAGTTTGTAATTAAAATTCAACTAGCTCAAGTCCAATGAATAGCTTGAAATAGTACAAAGGTAGGCAGTGAACTGCCAGAGGTTAAAAAAAAAAAGGTAAGGTTACCCAAAACTGACAAATAATGTACATTTCAGAACTATACAAAAAGGCCATTTTCACGGAACAAGAAATTGGTGAAAAACTTCAAGCTGTTCTGCAGCAATTGAGGTTGATCAAGCCATGAAAGTTGGTGCTACCAAATCCCACAGGTGTCCCAACTTTTCTTGATTATTTACAACCTCCTCTGTCTGCATAAAAGTAGTGTTGGGACACACCATGGCACTATACCCTCCAGAGCATTATTTGAACAGTATTGTACTGCAGAAAGTAGTGTGTTGCTATTAAAATGGCAAGGAAAAGGCAATTGACAATAGAAGAGAGACAGACCATAATAACATTTTTAAATGTAGGTCTTTCCTACAGAGAAATTATGAAGAAAATCAAGGTGTCAGCAAGAACAGTTTTCCTCACCATCAAAAGGCATTCAGACACTGGAGGAAACTCTGACAGGAAGAGGTCTGGAAGACCCAAAGCCACAACAGAATCAGAAGACAGGTTTCTGAAAGTCAACAGCTTGGTGATAGGTGGCTCACAGGACAACAGCTTCAAACACAGCTTAATAGTGACTGTAGTAAGAAGTCTCAGTTTCAACTGTGAAGAGAAGACTTGGAGTTGCAGGTTTGACAGGTCCAGTTGTAGCAAGAAAGCCATTGCGAAGATGTCAGAACAAGAAAAAGTGTCACTAAGCCACTGGCTGAGATACATGTGCAGGGTAAAGAGACAGGCCAACAGGCGTTCTCGCAAAATAAGACAAGTTTATTTGCAGTACAGGTTAAATAACGGAACAGGAACTATAACTAGAGTCTAAGGACTACAACAGGAAATGCTCCTAACGGACACAGAACAGAATGAGTAACAAACTCAAAATACTGAGTCCTCTAGAGGGTGGAATTGCATCAACCAGAGCAAATGCAAAATACACGGAGAACAACTAGCCCACATAAAGGCAAAACCCTGGCAGGAAAGCAAAACAGGATCTAAGCAGCAAAGCTAAACCACAGTTCAGCCAGACTAGATTTAAGAAAACACTAGCAGAATAGCAATACTAAAGCTGGCTCGGAGATTAAGTGAGGAATTTAGCTGACACAGAGAGCAGAGAGGGGGGTATGGAAGGCTGTGGCTGGGGAATGGTGACGTGTGGCGTTTGGCATTTGGCTTGGCAGAGAGGGCAGGTACTGCAGATGTCATCACAACCAGCGTGGTGGATGAATTCCAACAGAGGAAGAAGGTGGGTGCAGGTGGATCCAGTGTACAGATGGAAGGTGCAGAAAGTCAAGGCCTTAAGCAAAGAGATCCGGATGTGGCCACTAGCAGGCAGGGAGTCTAGATGTGACTGTTTGACGGCTCGGGATCGAATAGTGTGCAGAGTCTGACTTTGTGGGAGAGGAAGTAGTTGGCGTCATTACTCCCACCTGCTTGTGCGCCAATTCCTGTTGATTGGATTGGCACTACCTGCCTGCCAGCTCCACACACACATGCCCACCTGAGGAAACAGAAGAAGGGAGGGGGAAGGGAGAAGACCTGCCACTACCTAGAGCCAGAGGTGGAGGGTGTGAGAAAAAGAGGTTTGCCTGGGCCATGGAACACCATCAGTGGACTACTGAAGACTGGTGGAGGTATTATGGACTGATGAATCAAAATTTGAAATCTTTGGTTCATCATGAAGGATTTTTGTATGCCGTTGAGTAGGAGAAAGGATGGTTCCTCAGTGTGTGACATCAACTGTCAAACATGGAGGAGGAAATGTGATGGTCTGGAGCTGTTTTGCTGGATCCAGGGTTGGTGACTTGTACAGAGTGAGAGGTACAGCCACAGCATTCTGCAGTATTCATGCAGTACCATCTGGTATGCGCCTAGTTGGTCAGGGGTCCATCCTACAGCAAGATAATGACCCACATCCTAAGTCCAAGCTATGCCAGAACTACCTGAGGAAAAAAGAACAAGATGGTAAGCTTGAAAACATGGAGTGACCAGCACAGTCTCCAGACTTAAACCCCATCGAGCTGGTTTGGGATGAAGTGGACAGAAGAGTGAAAGCAAAGTAACCTTTACGGGAACTTCCGCAGCAGAGCTGGGAAGAACTTTCTGAAGAATATTTGATTTCCATTGTGGAAAGAATGCCAGAAGTGTGTTCAGCTGTTGTATCTGCCAAAGGTGGATGCTTTGATGAGTACATTTTGTTTTTTTTTTTAACTTCATTTGTTTATTTATTCTATGCTTTCATTTCAGAGTAGAATAAGACATTAACATGCATAATTTCCAATAAAAAATTGAAAAATTGGGATGTTCTAAAACTTTATACAGGTAGTGTATGTCATTTAAAGATAGAGTAAGCCACTACAATCTTATACACATTTCGTCAGATTCAGTGAATATGTCCTCATGTTCCACTACTTGTCTGTTCTGCTTATTTAAATAATTTTTAAACAACTCCTCCTTACCAATATTGGCAAACCAATGTCTTTGCTGCAAATTAATCATATCTTTTCCACAATTTGTTGCAAATATTTTCCTTTTGTGCTAAATCTGCAAATAAAAGTAAAATAATAGTTGAGACAGACTACTCTTTCTCTTAAGGGCAACTGGGCAGTCAAATCAGTCACAATACACTCAATAGTTATTTTCCTGGTGAGACAACAAGGCAGTTGGCAGTTTTAATTGGTGGGAGATGTTAGACTAAGGCTCTAGGCATCCGTCTGCAAATCCAGACAGAAACACACTGACATTTCTGATGTCTCTATACAAAGCAAGAAATCCACAAATTCTACCAAGGAAAGGTGGCTGTCAGATAAAGTATTACCATAAATCAGAGCACTGTCTGGCCCTCTCTGTCTGCACATCGTTCAGGCCTTGAATAAAGAAACAGAGCTTCCTTGGATACTTCACAGGACCACATTAATCAACCTTGCTTGTCAGAATAGTGGTGTGCCACAGCGTTGCACTTTAACATTACTTGCATCTTTTAACCTGTGGCCTTGCTAGAAAAGTGTGTGACAGTGGAGAAAGTCTGTCTACAGGAAACATGCAATTACACCAGAGATCACCAGGCAAAATGAAACGGTGTGGATTACTGCACGTATTGGATATCAGAGCTAGCATGATGTCTTGGCAGGTATTAGCATTGCACATTTTGAAAATTATGCATCTTACCAGATTCTACACTTCCTTTACTGTCTGTCTCTATTATTTCTGCATTATGCAGACCACAGAGACACAAACAGATGCATCTCATTTGTGTGACAGTGATCTCTCCTCTGCTGCACATACTGGATGGATTAGGGTAGCAGTCACTTCCTTTCTCATACTTATTTTTAGTAAAACTTTGAAGGCGTTAATAGAAGGCATTAGATTTATCAGTCTAGCTCTCGGGTTTGTCCCAACAGTATACAATGGACTGCCTTGAAATTTGCTACAGGTACTAATGGTGAACGGCGGATGGATTTTATAAATTTAGAACAGGTGTTTTCAACTTTCCATCTGGCCTCCCCAGCAGGTTAAAATGTTAATTGCGCCGGCGTTTGGCTCGAATAAAAAAAAAAAAATTAAAAATTAGAACTACATTAATTCGTCTACCAATGGAATAAGGGGAACGCAGCTTTTGCTAGCAACCAAACTAATATCACTAGCCAATGGGAAGTAGAGTTGAGGCGGGTCTTAGAAAGAAGTTGAGATCCAGCTGCAGGTGAGTCCATTGTTGTCATAACTACAGTGACGTCATGGTGCGATCTCGCAATGATACAGAAATCCTTAACAAATCCGTGTATCCAGACTCAAAAAGCCGCATCACTGCCAAAATATAACCAGGCGGTCCTTGTGTAATTTCTGACCTTCCATGAAAATTACATCCAAATCTGTTAGTCCACTTTTTCGAGTAATGTTGCGATTAGGTCACCACCTGGGCCCATCTACTCCAGGTGTCAAACATGCGGCCCGCGGGCCAAAACCGGCCCACCAGATGGTCCATTTCGGCCCCCCGGGACGACTTTACATAGTGTAAAAAAACTACAGGGAAAACATTAACTGTAAATTGCAAATTTGTAAAACTAAATTTTAAATAATTTCTAGACCATGACAAGTTGTTTTGATCGTAAGTAAAATACTAGATTGTTCAGTTCCAGATAGCTGTGACTAAATGTTGTGTTCCTTTGTAGATAAACTCTAATCTGTCAGTTGTATTTTGTAAATGATAAATTGAGGCATAATACGATTGAAATTGAACTTGCTTTTCTAAAGAAATTTCAGGGTGTTCACGATGTTTTGTAAAAAGATAATTCATTAAATGTGATCATTTTCAGAATGTAGTTTTTTGAACTAAAAGAAAGGGAAAAAGTTGTGGTTAATTATAGGTTATTATGTTGTGATTTTACTGGTGCAGCCCACTGGAGATAAAATTGGGCTGAATGTGGAACCTGGACTAAGATGAGTTTGACATCCCTGATCTTTACTGTGAAAAACAAGAAAAAAAACACAGCCCTTGCATTTTCACGTTAGTGTATGTAGTTTCAGTATATTAAAAAAAGATGTCAGAAAGAAGAAATAGATAGGGGAGAGAAAAAAAGATTCAGCATACCAGTTCTTGTAGCACTGTAAATGTTTTTTAATTGAACTGTAGTTTTCTGTAGTAAACTATTTGTTTATTTTCAATTTTCTTATTTATTTCTGATTATTGAAGTTACCAGTTCTCAGAGCACTTTAATTTTTTTTTGCTTTTATTATTTGAACTGAATTATAGTTTGCTGTTTTTTTTAAAAAAATTTAATTAGTTGTTTTTTTGCACTGTAATTGGTTACATAGTTGTATTTCAGAATAAATAGTGCAAATGGTGCGCATATTGTTAAAAAGTGAATCAATGTCCTTTTCTGTGTCTTTTATATATTTGCACCTTGTTTTAGTGAGATGGAGCACCTACCACAACCTACTGACCTTTATTGTATTACTATAATCTGTCGTCTAGGTTTGTGAAGATATCGTAATTTCTTATTAGTTAACTAGATCGTGCCCCGACCCCCGACCCAAAAGCAAAAAAGTTCAGGCTCAGGATTATTTTTCACATTAAGCCCTGTGTCGTCAGTTAAATGCACTTTTAACCCTTTGATGCACAGCGTGGGTCTGGAGATACTCATTTTCCATTGGATTTGGGTCACTTTTGATCCATTTTGCACATCAAAGGGTTAATGTTGCATATCTGTCGCTGACATCATCATGGTGATGTTGACGGAAAGCAAAGTCAGTGTTGTGTGTTGCTGCTGCCGTGTTCATGCATTAACGTTGCACCAGAGAGTTTGCTCATTACTCTAAACTGCAGAGACAAAATGAGTATTTTTTTCTCTAGTACACAGTTTCTACGACTAGCGTAAATGTAAGAATATGTGTCTGAGCTCAGTTTCATTCTGACCAAATCACAAGAGATGTGACGTTTGTGATGTAATCACACATCAGAGCTCACTGATGCAGGTAATTGCAGGGAAAACATGCCATTCATCCTGTGTTGAACATGAATGTTTGTTACTGATAAGTTGTGTGAGTTGCTTAAATGTTAACTGTATTATTACCAACTGTTCTGGACCTTGAATAAAAATCCCAAGAGAAGCTGTTATAAAGTCTGATGTAACCAACATCCTAGTGACAACAAAACTCCAGGAAATAGTTCAAGACAAAACTTCCAGCAAAACTACTCTGTTGCAATTTTAGATTTGTTTTTTTTGTACAGATTAAACAAAAAAAGATAGAATTAATGAGCTTTCAAGGTGCTTCTACGCAAATGTTGTCACCTTTGGACAGATTCTTAGCCACACCCTGCTAATGCAGCAGTGTTCAAATAATTTTCCACTAAGCATTTGTGTTTGTCCAATTTTGTGTATCGTTGTTAAAGCCACCTCCTGGAAGTTTCTTTTATTTTGCCTCTCTTCTGGGCAGAGCAAAGACGTGGTTAAGGAAGGGACACCTGATTTATTTCTGGGTCAGGCCAGGACAGATGATAGGGGAGATAATAATGGAAGGAGGAGGTCAACATAAACATAGACTAATGTGACAACAATCAATACTTCCTGAAGGAGAGGTTCTTCCCTGCATTTGCCTTAAATTAGTGGGTCACTGGTGAATGTCTTCAGCCCACATTAACCCCAACTGACCTCTGTGTGAATTCAGTAAATGAAGTCTCTTGGCACCTAAAACAGATTCATCTTTTCATCTCTTCAATGTCAAAAGCAGTCAGATGCTTTGCTTTTCCTCCAGTTTTTGCTTTTCAGCTGTTGTTCACCAAGTTGTGGTGAATACTTTTAATCGGCATTGTAAATGCAGAACTTCCCTTCCCTTTCTCTGAAACACCCATGAGTCCATAATCGAGACTCTTCCTCTCTATCAGCCCCAATGCAAATATTTACCCCAGCAGAGCTCTATACAGAGACACAGTGCTGATGATGCTAATAGGGTTTATCCCCAAGATTTAGTGTTACCCGCAGTAGTGTGTGAATAATCTCCTGGGTCTCTGCCTTCTTTCCTTCTGTCCCAGCTGCCTCTAGTGTGTGATAAATCTGCTGCACAGCAAATACTTCTTTCTGACTTACTTACATACACATCGAGCATATAAAGGTCAAACAACAGGCTGCAGAAGGACATGCTCTGGCCGGTGTGCGTTAATATTTATAATGTTTAACCAGCTCAGAAATGAGTTTAACAGTGTTCTCTTAAAGCTGTTAGATCTACATGTAAGCTGTATGTGTGTGTGTGTGCATGATACAGTGTATATGCATGTGTGTGGTGAAGCAAGAGGGATAGAGAGACATCTGTTGGCTGCCTGGAGGGGTGAAAAGTCAAGTTGTCCCTGGGTAGAAAGACAAAAAAAGCGACTGAGACACAGTTAGCAACAGTGATTTATCAGAATAAGGGGAAAAGAAAAACATGGTTCAGCAAATTACTCTGAATGTCACCAGCTAAAGAACAAGCCGTCCATGCATCAGCAACATGAGCTGAAATAATCACTTTAAAATGTTACTTTATAATCAGCGTTTTGTTGTAAACTGCACAGTGTCTACTTCTGCAGTGCTGCAATTATTGTGTGTCTTCACAAGAGAAGCTCTGTACCCTCATCAACAGTATCTGATCATGAGGCAACATTTGGGATGACATAAATCAGTTTTCTGGATCCGAATGTCGCTAAGGACAGAGAGTCTGAGACTAGCCACATCAACACAGATTTGTTGTCTGATGATGCCGCGAGATGAGACAAGTAACAAAGAAATAAACAGAATATTGGTTGTACTGGAGTCCATTTAAAAACAAATAGGGATCCATTAGAGCATTGTTCTCTTTCACCCATCTGGTTCACCCAGACCTGCCTACAGTTATTCCTCAAAACAGTTGATGCCTACAGGGTAAGGGTTAGGGTCCAAACATCATTTAAGAGCACAAACACGTTTTTACCACACTCAAACCAAAGAACTATGTGATCACTAAAGCCTATATTTATTTGGAATAATTCAATTTTGTTGAAAAACATTGAAAAATGACATTGGTTTTAAATCTGTATGGTAAATATGAAACTAAAGCCAGCAGGTTCTCAGCTTAGCTCAGTATAAATACCAGAGACACAGGAAATCAGTCAGCCAAACTCAACCCAGAAGCAACAAGATCCATCTGCTACATCGACGGCTCACTAATGACAGTAACAGTTCTTTACTGAACTTGAATTTAATGAAGAAAAATCAAAACAAAAAATGAATACGCAAGAGCATCAGGTGCCAGATTACTTCTTGGTCGCTTGCAGAAATTTGGCCTTTTGTTACAAAAAAAGTAGCTTCAATGTGTTGAATCATGGGCTTTAGAAAAAGTGGACACCAAAGTTAGATGTCTGCTGTTCCTATAGTCTATCACATACTAACCAGCTGCTGCCACTGGCTTCATATTTGGCAAGCACCAGTCAGGCACAATATTACAACCATCCATCTATAACCCAGTAGATAATTTGGTCCTGCTATGTTTTTGGAGTGTGGGAGGAAGCCGGAGTACCCGCAGAAAACCCACACATGCACAGCGAGAACATGCAAACTCCACGCGAACCAGGGATCTTCTAGCTGCATGGTGAAAGTGCTAACCACCAAGCCAGTGTGCAGCCCAACATTAAAACGATCTGATTTAATATTTAGAACTCCATTTTTTATGTTACGTAATTTTGCTTTTCTGAGAAATATTTGAAACCAGAATTGTCCTTGAGAATAATAAAGTTGAACTTATCTGGTATTCTGGAGACCCTCCTTGTGGAACTAAAGCAGCTCTGATCATCCAAGTCATAGACATGGGATCTTTGGGGTGTTTCTGGTGTCTGGCAGCGGAAAGTTAGCAGCAGATCCTTGGTTCTTTGGGGATTTTGGGTTGGTGGGGTCTCTAAGGATCAGGCACATCCTGTAGATGGTCAATCAGATTGGATTCTGAGGAGTTTGGAGGCTGAGGGAACACCTTTGTTATGTTCTTCTAGACATTTGTCAGCAGAGCGCACCGTCCTGCTAGGGGTGCCATCGTGATAGGGTTGTGTTTGGTCTACAGCAATGTTTAGATGGGTGCTACATGTCAGACTAACATACACATGAATACTGGGACCCACAGTCTACCAGCAGAACTTTGCATTGTAGAATTCACTTCACCTGTCAGTGGTTTTAATGTCATATTGTAGCTCTCGGCAGGAAAATAAAGTAGTTTATGGACTAAAATGTCAATCTAATCTTTCAATTCTTCTTTTGTGACCTCTGCAATGGTGGTTTACACACTCAAATCAATTTAGGAACAACGCATCAAAATCACAGTGATGACTTCTACTCTCCCACCTAATTTTAGCTTAAATGATGACTTAATAAAAGTTGAGAAAATCTAAATAAATGCATGGAAACATCCGGGGATACAGTTCTAGGGGTATGTTTGCCATTTAAGAAGAGTAGCCCTTTGTGCACTTCAGTGTCTGATGAAAGCAGTTTGAAAATTCTAACCAGAAAATTAAAATGAACACAAGCATTTGGAGATGTCACTTGAGTATTATTTTAATGAAAGAATGAACCCAGCCTCTTTCAGCTCAAGTCAACTAAACAGAGGCTGTCGAGTGAGATTTATCTCATGTAAAGAAAAAAGAATTATAGCAAATACAGAGAGAGAATCAGCACAAAATGTTTATGAAAGCTTTAACACAGTTTTAGTAAACAGACATTTAAACACAAGAACACAAAGTTACATGATCACACTTGAATGCATATTTGACAATCTGTCAGATATGTCTTCTGGTTTGGTCAAAATTGTTTGTGTGTGTAACCAGTGACAGTACATTCAAAACACTCTGTATGTTGAGCGTTACCTGCTAGGCAGCAATCCCACAGGCACAACTTGTCATCGCATTGCAAAGTAGCATATTTTAATAATGTAAGACATGTAAGGGGTAAATCTCTGTAAGCTATCTGCCCCAGCACTGAAAGCCCGGGCCTGACTTTATAGGGTTGAGCATGTTGCATATTGTGTTTTATATCTGTTGGGTATAGTAAAAAATGGATCTTTTTAAAAAACCCATCAAGTATAAAGTCTGTATTCTCATAAAATTACAAAGTAGAGAATGTCAGAAAAGAATCAAGGCTCATCTTTAATGAAAATTTTTAACCTCTCATACTACAGAAGCTTTAGATTTTTTTGAATATTGCTATATTTGCAAAGCCACCTGCCATGCATGCCTGTAATCATCTTCAACTGTGACATGTAGATGAGATGTAGTGAGGATGTATGGGATATTACGTGACATTTAGGTTAGGAAGTCCATAAAGAATGCAGTTGAAGGCTGACAGTGAAAGAGCTGTTTTGTGGTGATCGTCATCTTCCTTTGAGTCTGCAGAGGAAGCAGGAAATATTTGAGAGGGCTATATTGTATTATGCTCTCTACATACAGCCAGGCTACATTCATGGATTCACAATTCCAGTTATCCTACATATGCTTTCTCCCTGTAAAGAAACCAAAGCCTCACATAGAAAGATGCATGGGTGTCTGATTATGCAAACTGAATCCATTTGCAATAAAGAGAAATGAAAACATGAAGCTAAATGAGGTTGCGAACTGGTTGTACAGTACCACATGATCCTGTGATCTCTTGATGCTGGATCTCTGAAGTGTTCCATTTCCTCAGGGCATAGACGGCTTGGCCAGAAGTCTGTCTGGCCCTTAGTATATCTACAACACATGGAGACACACAGATTGCATCATTGTTTCTACTGACTATGTATTAGATAGGACATTGATGGGGATTATCATCGCTACAAGTAGGGTAGTAAGCAGATTTCATAGTAGCCTTGTGGTAATGGTGCTGTTTTCTGAATCAAAAAGCTTGTTAGTGGTTGTTTTTATGATCATGCAGTGCGGTTTGTAAATTGATAAGCATAGCTACGATTTCCCCCAATAATAAAGTTTTTGATTTCTGTGACCTCCCAAGATTTTGTGCCGTAGTTTTTTGTTACCTTACAATAGTTTAGTGTTCCCTTGCCATAATTTTGGGTTCCCTAGCAAAACTTTTGTGTGCAATGTATTTAATATTCTTATGTATTCATATGAACTGTTTTGTGTTGGTCCAGTTCAGTTCTAACACACTGCCAGTTTAGAGAACCACTCTCATGGTAGAGACATGAAGGGGATATGCTGTGACACTTTACATGATGTGTTTATTGCTTATTTATTGTGAGGAAATACAAAAGCTATTGTGAGGAAACACAAAAGTAAGGCTAGATCATGAAGAAATTACTACGAGGGGACCACAACACTTATTGTGAGGTAACACAAAACTCTGTGTAGAGAAACTAATTTAGCTGTTTTGGTGTAGCTTAGCTTGCTACATTCCTCTGGGAGTAGTTTGAGTATAGTGAGTTTGCTACACCTTTCAAATAGTTTGGCAAACATGGACTGACAATAATGATACACAGTGCTTAACAAATTTATTAGACCACCATCCAGTGTGTTTGCCACCGCTGCCCTAAATTAATAGTATTGCTGATTACCAATTTTTTTTAATGCTTCTGTAATGGTTAATACACCAGTATGTGGAAGCTCTTTAATCAAAATTATATCTTTAATGCTAAAATACAATTGCTGTTGCTATCCAGGAATTTTCAATTTTACTGTTTTTCAAAAAAGCAGAAAAAAAGCAAATCACATTATTAGTTTTTGATTAAGATGCCAAATTACTGCATTTGTGAACAGAATAAAAATATTTTACTGGTTGTATGTTATTTCTGACTAATTTCTGACTTCTCAGAGAATTCCAGTGTGCTGGGTCAAATTCAGCTATAAAAATGTGAATTCAGTTTGAAATTCCTCACTCCTGTTCAAAATGGTGAAGTGCAGGGAACTCTCTGAGAAAGACAGAGTCTGAATTAAAGCACTTCATGATGCTGGATGGTCTTTGAGACAAATAGGGCAAGACATTAAGTGTTCTCACAGTGTGGTCAAGTATGCCTTGGACTCGATTGCAGAGACTGGTACTTACAAAATGTGCCAAGGAAGAGGCTGAAAATAAAAGCTAACTGAAGCAGATGTCACGCCCCTCAAGATTTTAAGTACTAGAGACAGAAGGAAGACCACTGCTGATTTTCAGGCAGTGATTATTGCTTATAGATCAGAATCTGAGAAAGTCTCCAGAATGACCATAAGCAGACAACTGAAGGAACAAGGCTTAAAGGGAAGACTAGCTGCTAAGAAGCCATTATTGAGGCCTGCAAACATCCAAAAACTCCTAAAAATTTGCCGGGGAGCACAGACACTGGACTGTAGACTGACTGGAAGAAGGTACTCTGAACGGACAAGTCCAAGTTTGAACTTGTAGGTCAGCATCATCGTATTCATATCCGCAGAAAAGCTGGAAAATGTTTTGATGCTAGATGCACTGCACCCACAGTGAAACACGGTGGAGGTTCCATTATGGTATAGGGTTCCATTTGTGGAAACGGCATGGGCAAATGAGTTCCAATGGATGGTATCATGAACCAGAAGGTCTACTACAACATCTTGGTGCATCATGACATCCCTTCTGGATTGAACCTGATTGCTCGTGGGTTCATATAACAAGAAGACAATGACCCCTAGCATACTTCAAAGCTGTGCAGAGACTACTGGACCAAGAAAAAAGAATCTGGAGTACTGGGACTGATGGACTGACCAAGTCAAATACCAGACTTGAATCCTGTTGAACAGATCTGGGATTTATTGGATTCAAAAATAGATTGCACAAAAGTTTCATCCAGAGCAAGTCTCTGAGAACAACTAGAAACTATTTGGAACTCAAAAGAGATGGTTGAAAAGTACGTAAAAACAATGGCAGCAAGAATGCAAGCTGTGATCAGGGCCAAAAGAGGTCATACAAAATATTAAGATTTTTAGTTACTGTATGTGAATAAGGACTATTTAGTTGATCCAGTTTGTTATCTGAGTAATAAATAACAATGCCATTTTGTTTTGAAACAAATTTTTGACAGATTTCTAAAATATTTTCTCGTTATGACAGGTAGTCCAAACAATTTTTTAAGTACTGTATGTGCTAAAGACATCGTTGTTTCAAAAGTATGTTCAAAACCTACTGTCTAGAACAGTGGCCATATTTTGCGTATTCTGCTGAAGGCTGCTGTGCCACTGGTTGAGGACAATGCAGCCAACACCAGCCAAACTCAACAATAGAGCAGTCTCCATGGGATCCTCCAGGGCAAACTGTCCTGCACTGCAGAGGAGAGAAATGGTGAGATTATTAAAGACAAAAACAGGGGAAGCCTCATCTTGATTAACTACTATCAACCAAAAAGCTAAAAAAAGACAAAAAGAATCAACTGTAACTAGTGTTAGTGGATCCAGTAAAGCTATGGAGAGAAAAGACAGATAAGTAAAAATAAAGAAAAAGAGGTAAATTCAATAAAGCTGTTTTGTTACCTTTTCTGCATTGACTGGTGGAGAATGCTAGCATTGTTCTGAATCCGGTCAAAGAGCAGAGCCATGTGGCACTCTAAGGGCAGCAAACAATCATTATCATTATCTTACAACAGGACAATGAATATTCCTCTAAGTGGGTATCCCCAGAGACCCTCTAAATGATAAGCCAATGGTCTATGGCTAATGGCTATTTTCTCCTCTTCTGTACCAAAAAAGAATTAGAGATCCACTGTGTCTTATTTTCAAGTGTAGAAATAATGCTGAGATGTGCATGATGTATATGAGGTTCTGAAATTAAAAAGTTGAATTTATGATAAATACCAGAGCGGGGCTTTCTGTTACTTCTGGTTATATTTATTTTCCACCATTTCCAAGTGTAAGAAAGAGCCTCTACACTGGCTGTATCTAAAAATATAAACACTATGCATTTTAGTCATGACCCTGCATCCTATCAGATGAAATTCTCAATGTACTTTACACAAGTAGAAGAAACACATGGAAATTTAGTAGCAGAAGGTCATTGTACAGAGTCAGAAAGGCTTTTAGTAAGACCCCACAGCAAAGAAACACTGTTATTTTGACACAGTCCATCTGTTTATGAGCAAACAGGAAATTGAGCTGGACCTGTGGGTGTGAAAAGCTGACACTTAAGTCTGTCACAAGATGTGTGTCAGTGAGGCCATCCACTATCCAACATCTTCTCTATGGCACCAAGGTTAGGCAGCACCGTGTAGTTATATATTGGCTTACTATTTAGTAATAATCATGTCTGTATCTGAAGTAAGACACTGCTGCTGCCTACACATTGCTAAACAAGTGTCTGAAGTTTAATATGGCAGTCCACTTCCATTCTCGGTTGTACAGGTGGGTCAATATATAATTGCGGGACTTTTTGTAACATAGTTGACAGGTATCATCGTTGACATTTTTGCTGTTTTCAGGCCTAAAATCAGCATGGCCCTCTATAACCAAATACCATGTGGCATTTTTACAGAAAGATTCTTCTAAATATTATATATACAATTGAGTAAAATTGAAAGTTATTTGTAAAGTTATTGTAGTAAACCTGTTGACATGCGATAAATCCACACTTGACTCACACACTACTTTATATTAAATAACTAAGAAAGATGAGAAAGAACATACATTGGAGTCTTGCCAGTCTTTTTTTCAGGAGGAAATGACATCATGTAGAGCAGGTCATGTGATTTAGAATTAACACACTTCCTTTAGAGGCGTTTTTGTAATGGGTAGCTTAGTTGAAAGTGATTTCTTGGACACACATATAGTTTGTTATTTTCCATATAAAATGTGATATATTGCCAAAAAAAGAAACATCTGTCATGATTATCTCAACTTAATAAAAAGAACACAATCCAAACTGTTTCTGAATCAGCTCATTGTATTATTGTTTAGCTAATTAGAAGGTGGTTGTTATTAAATGGGGACGGTTATTTAGTTGACATTTTAGTGATATCCAGTCATTTTTTATTAATAAGTGATTGTTTCCATAATAAATAATTATGGAATTGTAAAGACATGATCATTATGAACATAAAAAACATTAGTTTTTTTTATTTTCAATAAAAATGTTTGCAGTATATATACCATGGACTTCAAAAGTCCCTCACTTAGATATTGACCCAAGTATTGCCAAAGCAATGCTAAGATGACTACGCTTTGTTTCTTTAAGAGTTGTATTTTCAGCTCTTCACACATTCAAAAGAAAAAAGGTTCAAAAGAAAGAACGTGCGAAGAGGAAAAGGCCACATAGATTTGCAGAGTCAAATAAAGATTTTTTATTTATTAATTTATTTCACTTTAAATGAACCATAATAAATTCTTGCATGTGTCCGTCAATTTTCAGCTCAAATTACTGCAAAGCTGGTTCTTCATCATGACTGTATAAACCCTGCTTTTAGTCCTGTTCTAAACAGGCTCTGTGTCTGAAATTTTAAATGTAATTCAGCCACTGTAGTCTACACTCCCTTCAGGAAGAAGACTCTCTGTGTCTGTGATCGTTGAATGCACGGCAGCTGACATGCATGTGAATGAATGTGTCAGACCAGAACATACTGCTGCTTCTAACTTTCTCTCTAAACGAGCATTTTATATGGACATATTGCTGAATTCTCAGCACAGCAGGAAACTCAGTATGTGTATGGAGATTTCGTCAGATGCAGTTACTAAATCAGTATTTTAGCGGTGCTGAGCAGCAGCCTGGAAATGATTAAAACGTGACTGCTGGTAAACATGTAAGCTTCATGGGCTGGATTTCAGTCTGTTACATGCTGGTTGAGTTGCCTGACAACAGAAATGGAAAACATATCTAAATGAGATCAGTTTTATTGGGAATTTGGCTGTGTTAAAGTGTAGCATATGTGAGCACAGAGAGTGGGAGAGAAGACATTAAGGGCGGATAGTAGCAGAGTTTCTGTTGCACTGAATCACAGAAGGTGACAAATACACAGTAACCCCCAGTCTTAGAGTATCGTTCAATTTCTGATTATCCTTCAGCATTATAATGTCCACAGAGCACTGACATGGGGGCATATGATCAAAGCTAATACTAATATTATTCACCTTAGCAGTACAGAGGTTAATAGTAAGTATTTTTCTATTGTTGTGGTGACATTGCCATCAAAAATGAAAGTAATCCACTAGATCTTTGGTTCATCAGATGGTGAGAGTGCATGAAGACTCTTATGTTCCCTCTTGTAGCAGATCTAAAGTTTGTCAGACTCAAGCAAATCATGCCAGAGCTAACAGAAGTGGCTCTAGACAGTAAATAAACATGGCGGACTGTTAAGCATCTCACTTTGGAAGCAGGGGGCAGTGAGAGGGCAAATTTTTATGTGGAAGACTATTAACCAGATTCTTACTGGCTTGTGAGGTGTTGAGGGAGGTCTAGAGGAATAGTCTGGCAGTATTTAAAAGGCAGCAGTTTTTTCACAGCTTTCATTTTTTTTCCACATCCAAGTCTCTCTATATAAATGCCAATAAAAATAGTTTTTCACCACATGGGACCTTTAAGCAGACAAAGATGCAGTGACACAATTCCCGAGTGCAGATGGTGCTGCAGATTCTGTGTGACACCTTTTTTATTTTTCTGAGAAACACAAATCTGCCATCACCTAATCATATCCTGATGGCCAATTAAGAATCAGCAATCTGGTGTGTGGTGAAGTAACAGCTGGAATTCAGACCATGGCGTCAGTCAGACTATAGTTAGCAGTATGTCTAGCCTGGGGCAACGCACAAGGCCAACCTGACACTGCCAATCACACTGGAGAGAAGTTCACCCATGCTCAGACTACCTTTGTTTGTTGGTGAAGGAGAGAGGCCATGAAGATGAAGCCGTGGTTGTTGTTTGAAATATTTTTTGAAGGTGTGAAGAGCTGAAAGGCGATTTGGGGGCAGGGTATCATTTATTTAAAGAGTATCTGAAGGAGGGAAGAAGCCTTCTATAATAAGTGAGAAGGGGGAGACAAGTTTGGAGCTTTCTTGTTCCCTGACTGTAAATAAATTACAACTGCCAGGAGTTCTTTTAAGACGACACAAAGAAAAAACATCTAAAGATTGGTTTGTGCTTTATCAAGGAGGCTTCTTGTGTGAAAATACACCGAGTATTTCTTGATTTGTTTCTCAAGTCATTAATCAGCTGAGACAACAGTGACTTTAGTTTGAAATGATTCAGCAAATATACCTTAAAATACTTTGATTTATAGCAGCAGAAGTGTGATCTTTTATGATTTCAGACAATGAACCCAATACACCTCATCAAAAATATATGACAACAACCTTGAGAGCTAGCATTACGCCACATGTCTACAACATGTTCACATTGTCAAGGCAAAGTGAAATAGTATTTTACAAAGAATCACACATTATTGCACTCAATCAATCAACAGCTGCTTTTCAAATGGGATCTACTACTAAAATTCAGAATCATTAACCTTCAACAGAATTCCTCAGCTAGACTGATACTAAAGACTCTTAGTGAAGTTACTGAAATGTTATGGCAAGAATTCGATAGTAAAACCTGATTGATTTCTCACTGCAGCTCAGGGATATTTCTATATATACCCATGCAGCGGATGAAAGATTGACGTGTTTGAAGAGATAAAGCCTACTGCTCAATTTACTGCTTACATAATACACAAACGGCTCGGCTGCAAATTTCAGACATTCGTTCATAAGTTTCACAACCTATTTTAAATGCTTTAGAAAACCCAGACCATGTGATTTCATAAAGCTGGCACACAAATGGAGACATCAGGTGCTGTAGAAATTTAATGACACGGACTGGTTCTCTGTCACTCTCTTCATTTTCATCTTTATATAACTTAAGGTTCATGTTGATTTTTAAAAAGGTATTCTAATTACTGTTGAACAGACTGTGTGTGTATGTACAGTACCAGACAGATTGAGGGCTGCTAGTTTGGCAGGTGGAATCTTTGCCATTAAGTGCTCCATCCCCAGGTAAATAAAGGCACTGCATCTGCACAGCACCTGCTCCATCTCAGACACACTTGACAGATATGAAAATGTGTTAGCAAAGCAGAAGTGATGGGCTGCATTGTAATATAATAAATACAGTAGGTTGCCGGCCTGCTTAATGCAAAAACCATGAAAAAAGGGCTATTGCTGCTTGACATAAAGATTCAAACCTGGGTGTGTGTTTGCTGCCCTCCCACAAATGGGTGAAATGCTGGCTGTGGGTTTCCAAAATCTCCTTCATCCTCATGCTCAGACTAGTCCCTCCTGCGGCTTATAGAGACAACAACAGAAAAATATAAACCCTTGCATCTGGGTTTATAAAAGGTCACAATAGCAGGATTTTTTTATTTTAAAATCCATGCTTTAAACGACTGAGTGGTGAGGAGAAGACATATACATTGATCAGCCACAGCATGACAACCACTAACAGGTGAAGTGAGTAACATTGATCATATTAGTACTATATGGTGTTCTGCTGGAGAACTTTGGATTTTGGCATCTGTGTTGATGAGACTTAGACATCCAAATAAACACTGTCCCAGAACAAGCATATTCTTTCATGCAAATAACAATCCTAAATGTCACCGGCCTACCCTTGCAGCAAAATGCACCCCACTACATCGCAAAAACATCAATCAGGAACATCTTGAGGAACAATACAATCGCCCAAGATGTTGATTTGAGCTCCAAATTTCCAAGACTCCTTTCTGATCAAGCATCAACAGGATGCAGTGAAACAAGTTTGATTCCCAGAGTACCCAAAGGATCCATTGCCATCGTCCAGGTTCCAGAACCCATAGGACACCGTGAGAGGTCTTCTGGTCCATGCCCCAATGGTTCAGAGCATTTTTGACCACATAAGGGGGACCAGCACAATATTAGGCAGGTGGTCATGATGTTATGCCTGATTGGTGTACAGCATGAGCTGCTGTATAGTCTTAATGTGTGGTTGTAATATGGTTAAAAGAGAACATTAATCACTGTAGAATTTAGCTTTTTGAACCTTAAAATTCCCACCACTGCTCATGCAGTTCCACCACCCAAGCAGAATGTAAAATAAAAGCAGATACTGTACAGTACTGCCATTGAAGTTAAGGAAACATTTTAACCTAGTATATTTCCACCCTTCACAAAAACACACCAATAAATTAATGCATTCAGCATATAATGTAAGGCACATACTGAATCATTTTCTCTGTGAAAATACATGTAATTCATCTGAATCAGTTCAATATACGTACCTAGATGGCCTTCATTGTGAGGGTTGACAATATCTTCAAATGACAAGTTAAGAATAATGATACATGTAAAAGGGTACAATTTGATTATAGGATCCACATCTAACATACAGACCTAGACATAATACTTAAAACAAATTGTGAAAGAACATTCTCGAAAAAGATACATTTGAAGTTACGTGTGTCCATTGGGAAGGTGTTAGAAGGCAGCACATGATTGGCAGGTATCTGGGTAAACAACAGATTTCATTTATTCAAGTAAGCACAGCTCAACAAAGCATACAAATTGGAAGTAAATAAATAAAATATAAGATATACAAACACATACAAATATTTTCTTTAGTACGTGTACATCTGCAAATAGGTACAAGACAGAAAATACAAGTGGATTTTAAGACAGAGAAAATGAAATCGGACCAAAAAAACAGAAGTGGTGCATGATGGAGGATAAATGCTACGAAGCCAGAAGTAGGATCTTTATGAAAACACATTATGTAATTGATTGAAAAACCACAGTTAAAAGAGAGGCGGGAGGAACTTCAATAATTGCCAGGGCTGACAGCAAAAGTAATATTGCTGTCTCTATCTGGCAGGCACAGATTAATTTAGTGAACTTACCACTTTGATGGCTTGGCTTTGATCTCCCTTCCCCTTATTTCCCTTGCCACCTTTGGTCTCCTTTTTGTTGTCACTTTCAACTGCGACAAACAGGGAGCAGAATTAACACATATGTTTGCCTGCGGGGTAGATTACACAGCGTTTGGACTGGTAATGGAAAAAATATAGTTTCTCAGTGTCGGCAAAGTCAATGACATTTAGTGATGAGTGAAGAACTAAAAATTTCCTTTTAGTTTCACCTGATACCCTCTGCAAATCAAAGCATCCACAAATCAATTTTTCAATTGATTCTCAATTTAATTACCACATTAATTAGATTCAAAGTGGGTTAAATCAACAGTGTCAGACAAAGCAAGGAGTAATCTTAAAGTTATTTTTGTCAAACCAAATGTTTGATCTCAGCTTGCACTAATCATACAGCATCACTGACCACATGGTGTTGGTATGTTTGTTTTTTTTTAAAGTCTCCATAATTGACAGTGTTTCCTTGTCTTTACAGTAAAAAAACTGGCACAGTTAATTCTACCAATCAAAAAACTTAAGGATTAAAAATTCCAGCAATTTTTAAAAACTGAACATCACTGTGAAGGTCCTACTAGGCATCAAATGGAAAATCATTCAAAGAATGTCTAGTTCAAATTACTTCCCATTAATGACTTAGAAACTCTCAGACACAGCAAAATTTGTGGCAGTGGCAATGCAAGATTTTTCCCATCAGAAGACAATCTTTTTGTAGTTTGTCCTAATTTGCCCTGAGTGGACTTCATGCAACACACTGCACAGAATAATAAATACCCCTTTCAAAAGTGGTTTCAGACACTGTATTTTCTTGACGTCAAAATTATGTTAATGATATCGAGAAAAAAAACAAAACTTTTTTTGTAAATCCATGTATTTAATCCAGACGAGATGTCCTAAAAAAACATGTTCTTGTATTTTCTTGTCGGTGGCATATAAAAGTGTCAAGTGGCACAAACATACGCGCTCACATTAGCTTAACCTTTGAACAGTGACTCAAGTGATGCACATGACTCAACCTTTAAAAAGGTAGAGATATCTGCTGGATCAGATTCAGTGCTCTTTCTACGCCTTTTATTCTTTCCAAAATATTCATGTGAAATATTCCCCCAAGGATGGAAACATCATTGTCAAAAACCAACCAGATTTTATTTGGGACCATAGTTCTCCTCAAAAATAAAAACCCCTAGGGGTGTGAGGGTCGATGTGACTGGAAGCTGTGAAAGAAATGCTGATTTATATGTGACCAATATTTTTACTTTAGAGTAAGTTTAAAGAAATATCTTTCCAAACTGGAGACACTTATGCAGAACAAGAGTAAATGCTGCACTTCCAGTTTAACAGTATTGAATTAGACAATCCTTTTACACTACTTGACTGTGTGTTGTGGTAACTTTGCTTAAGGCTCTTCATTTGAACTGCTTCTCAACCCTACACTGTTTCTACTATGAAATCATATTGAGAATGATATGCGGGGTGAAAAAAATACATATAGAGGTATTATGAACAACAAAGTGATGTTTTTCTTTCTCATTAGGATTAAAGGAAAAGGGAAAGATCAGAGATTGTTGGGTCCAGCAGCAGCAAAGTCTGTATCTATTTTTTTCAAAGGTGTCCGCAAAAGGCGCTTCAAGACATAAGGATAAGTCTACAGCATCAGCCTTTCTGTGATAATCTGGTTTTGTGTTTTGGGCTGACAGCCTGAGCAAATGCTGCCATTTAAATTTAAAGCGTGATTTGCACAGTCAAACAGTTACCCATAGACACCACCAACCCCTGCACAATGAAACCCACCGCCCTGATTCTAAATTGTTCTAGCAGGCACAGCAAAATGGCCACAGTTAATGGACATCCACTTTAGAAAGGCAGGCTGTGGTGTTCATGGATGTCTGCATGAAGTTCTGCATGCTAGCAGGATGTGAAATGACCTTTTTCTGCTGAACAAATTCCATTTCTCTGGATGGCTACCTGCGGTGTAATACCTGACATCCGGATGCTTTTGCAACTGTAAGCTATTATTCACTGAAATATGATGAGGAATTATATGATGCAGATGTGACCGGCTGACTAGCTGTCATGCCTCACAGCTGTGGGGGTGAACTAATGATTGGCTTGGCCGTTGTACCCGGAGTTCAAATTGACCGGCGGACGTACATCCAGTGCACTTCTGGAATGTTCTGGACAGGTACACGCTGTGCCGCATGCGAAACACTGGTAAGCTTTGGATTTTGTATTAAAATTATTTTTTCTTTTAAGACCAGCGTTGTGTGGCTACAGTGTGGAGTCTGCCGACAGTGTCCCGGCTTAGCGGCATTGTCATGAGATTGTAGGGTTGGACAGCCGAGGTAACCGAAATGTTTGTTTATGATTATTGTTATTGTTAAGTTGCTTTATTGCGGTTAAACATTTCTTTGTTGTTTCATTACAGCTTTACCTCTGTGGCCTTGTCTTTTTGCTTTTCTTTCCTTTAGTTTCTAGTCGTTTGACCTAGTTTTGTGTCGTTTTGCTTGGTTCGAGTTTAGTGTCATTTTCTCCCGGTGTGTTTTGTTTAACTTTAGGTTGCTGTGGCTGTATTCTCTGGCTCTTTTAATCAAGTTTTCTCCCTCCATAGCTGCGCAGGGCATGTGTAACCTCCAGTTTTAATAACTACGTTCATATTAAAATTAGTGTGTGTTGTGTGCTGGACATATTTTTGAATAATAAAATAGTTTTTCTATTTTTGTACACATTCGCCTCTGTATTCATTTGTGCGCGTGCCTGTGTATTTAATAATAATAATAATAATAATAATAATAATAATAAAAAGAATATTTGACAAATTTCTGGGAATGGTCAGGAATCTCTGGGTAGTGCTTATAAATATTTTAAAATGTACTGATATGTACTTTGGTACCTTTCTGTGGTTCTTCTCTCTTATGGCGGGTGTAGAAAAGCTGCAGTGAAAAGTCTCGTGACACCGAACTTAAGCCCTCCTGTTGCAGGATGGACAAAGATTCCAGTGGCAACTCCAGCAGCTTCCTGTCTGCCAGTATGACCATATATTCCCCTGGTTCAGCTGGTAATTTAACTGTATATACCACACACATAAAAGTACAGTGAGTTTCACATGTATTACATATTTGACAACAGTGCAATTTTTTTTTTTTTTTTTTTTTTTAAATCTTAAAATCATTTAGATGTTGTGGCACAACCACCTTTAAGGAATTATGGCTTCACTTATGAAGTAAACAACTGATACAATACTTGATATAGATAGAGTGATTGCTCCAAAAATAAGGACTGGTAACACTTTAACATACAGTTTAGGGGCACTACACTGTATTTTGTATAAGTGCTGAAATGTCACGTTATGGGTGGACATTAATGTGTATCACATAAAACCACATTTAAAGCAAAAACACTGGCCTGAGAGGGATGAACTGCAGCCTGTTTGAAAAGAGACCTATGCACTGGCTGCCAATTCCCACAACATACATGAATCAAAGCAGTCATTGCAATGGTGGATCATACAATGTACTGTAAAAATAACCACAATGCCCCTAGAGCATCAGAGACACATCTAATGCAGTGGAACTTTACCTGAGCTCCCTTTCTCCTCTTTATCTTTGCCTTTGGTCATTTCAGGGACTGGTAGTGATGCCGCCTGTGGCCTGATGGTTGGAGATAAGAACAAATGAGGATCAGTAGGACTACACTATCTTATGTGCGGCAAACCCATAAGGCTGCATGCATCTGTGTATTCAGAGAATAGAACAAACCTGACCAACTAATATTTGTAGCCACACAAGTCTGCTGAGTACACTTGAATGGATTTTTTTTACAGTGTGCATGAATACTTGCCACAGCTACAATTAATAAAGGCTTGAAATCATTTAGAATTAGGCTGGAAGCATGCACAAAGTCAGGATACTGGCACTGATACACCTGTGTTTGACAAGTCAAAATGTCTGCTATGAGAAAGATCTATGGTAATACAGTATAAACAAGGGCATATACAAAGAACTCAGACATGTAAGACAATTCAAACCATACCCACCACTATCATGCAAAAGTTCCTTTGATAAGTAACTGCAGACTTATAACATTAAAAATCTTGACTTCAAAGTGGCAATGTTTCCTTCCTTAGGCTAAAAAAGCTAAATGAAACTTGTCAAGCCTTTGTAGAGGACAAAATGCTGAATCTGATCTGAATGTGCAGTTTACCTTAAGCAAGAGAAGTCAAACTGTGTGAGAAGTGGATTCAAATAAGCTTCCATATCTTGTACAATTTTTGTGAAGGAAGGTGGCAACTTTTCTCCGCCTGCAGTTTTCTGTATAGAAGGGCAAGAAAAAAAGCAAAGGCAGAGTCCGCAGCTGTTATTCAATGCTATTGTTTCAAGGCACCGATTACTTTCGGGCACACATTTCTTTCAGCTACACATGGCTTGCATGTAAAAATCAGCTGTCCCAAGGCCCCTTAGTAAGCGAGAAGAGGCATGAGTTGATAATAATTGGAGTGGAGTAAGATTATTTATGAAGCTTGCAGTTGGTAGAGCTAATAGAATGAAAAAAGGGCAGAGGTATGAACAGGACAGACATGGAGAAAAACCTTATGCTCCTCAGAGGCATCCAGCCTGCCCTTAACTCTGTGCCAAGAGTCTTCCTTGAAGAGGGCATGTCTGGTCTCCTGGCCAAAAGCCCGAGTCTGCTCCCTCAGTGCTAGCAGAGCCTGCGGCAGGACTGAAACCTTGGCCATCCTAGAGCACATCAGGGTACCTGTAGCAACAGGAGCTGACACACAATCAGACATGCATACTCACAGACACATACAGCCTTTGTAATTGGTCCCCCTGAGCACCTCCAACCCCTCCTCATCATGCTTCTTTTGTAAGTTCTCCCTCTCTCTTCATCTGCTGCAACATGCTTTTTCTTCACTGTGTTTTCTGTGTTTTTAATGAGTTTGTCCTCATTCTCAGGCCATGGGTGTAGATGCAGCATATTCCCCTTTCATTTACTCCTACAACTTCTCAGACTAGTCTGAGGAAAGGCCATGTGAACGGGTAACACTGTATGCTAATATGCTGTGATGACTAATGAAAGCTGGGCTTCCATGCCAGGCCAGTCGCAAAGAGGTCAAAGGAAAATCATATTTTTCTATATTTCTCGTTCTTTTTCCTTTCTCCTCGTCTTCATTAAATCTGAACTTTTCATTTGCCTTGCAGATAAATATTATATGGTGAATCCAAATTCATCTGACTCCGTTTCAATGCTGACAACACTGCATGTGTAATGAAGACCATCTTATCTGGCGCTATGGAACATATTTGACGTAGCACAAAATAACATATATATAAACAAAATAAATGTTATGTTTGAATTGACCTTTATCCCACATACAAGTAGAAGGTCTGACTGCTCTTTATGATATATACATTAGCTTAAAAATATAAAAGTAGTAAACCTGTAACTTGTGGAGTCTTTCCTTTTTGATTTTCTGGAGCTTTGGTCATCTCATAGAAGGCGCCATAAAGTTCTGACCTGAAAACAAATCCACCAACACTCAAAGATACATTTAAAAAATGTACTCTGTATACAGTATGCACTGCATCACATTCATTTAAAACAACTCTCATTGCAAGCAACATTCACAAATACTAACAGAGTAGCTTTAACAATCAACCCTGTAGTCGCAGGTCTACCATATTGCAGGCTCCTTCTGCTCAAGATGTGACTGCAACCTAAACTTTATGCGACTTATGTGACCTGCAGTCATTTGCTAATGTACCATGATACTATGAGAGCCAGATAAAAGACAGAATTTACATCACATCAAAGAAAGGGAAATACAATGAGAAAATAAAGAAGGACAAAAAATAAATTACCAATCTTCAGAGTGCTGAAGCAGCAAGATCTTCAGGTTGAGTGGGAGTTCTCCTAGGATGCTCAAGTGGTTTGGATTGATGGTCAGGTGGCTGAACACCTGTAAATCCGAAAGTAATTTCAAGATCACAAATTTTGCAGTATACTGTACATGTTTTTTCCACTTATTCAAAGAAATAATTTCAGAAATCATAAAAGGTAAGCTCTTAGAATATGAAAATGCCCATTGCACAGGATACTGCAAAGTATGCTCTCTGTAGAGCGTGTCAAGGAGGAGTTTGAAAAACGATCAGGCATTGTGATGTTTTGTAATTGTAATTTTTTCTGTGAATTAGTCATTGTATTGACAGTGGTCACCTCGTGGCATGCAAGTTTTGCACTAAAACAATTCTTCCCATCACTATTTTGAGGGGGCACTGTCGATTTTCCTTGACTTAGCTCTGCTCACTACACACACAGCATTTTTTTCCTATTGCAGAATGATAATGAGGTGCAGTCACATCATTCTGCACTGAGGAATAGTCTGACTATGCAAGAATAGACCTAAATGACATTCAACATTGCACTGGAATAGCAAAAGTGTCATCCTTCATCCAACCACTGTCTCATATACCAGCTACTAGACATGTTAGTTTCACATAAGAACCTTTAAGTCAAAATATGTTTTCCCAATTCCACTACACTGTGTGATTTTGGAATCCTACAGTACACCTGGAGTGAATGCCAAAGCACCAATATTATGCCCCTCCATCAAGGGAATTTACCAAGCTGGTAATGACAGCATCCATAAATCATGAGTGGTGGATGTTTGGTGACCCAGTACCTTGGAGAGGCTGTTGAGGGAGTCCTCCACTCCCTTCAGCAGGCTGCTGGGCCTCTCCTCCTGAGAGAAGAGCAGATTCCTGCGGAGGCTGAGCAGAGCAGAGAGTTGGGACACTCCGGTGTCAGCACAGGCAGAACTTAGGACCTCAGTCATCACAGCAACAGTGCAGCAGCTCTGGGATTAAAGCAGAAGATTGATGAAGGAGCTGTTGGTAATAGCACAAACTTCAGCAGGTGCTGCTGATGTCTTGAAGAATAACACAAGTAAG
Organism: Amphiprion ocellaris; assembly: GCF_022539595.1. NCBI lineage: Eukaryota > Metazoa > Chordata > Actinopteri > Pomacentridae > Amphiprion > Amphiprion ocellaris. The sequence goes on along the minus strand of NC_072781.1, from coordinate 24,066,474 downwards.
AACATAATATGAGGGCACAGATGCAACTGAATGTTTTGCATGTAAATTGTATGCATTCTACAAACACTGCAAACTAAGGAAAATGCCTGCATATGTAGACACATGTGAACTGATGCAGTGGTGTACCTGAAACAGGGCAATGTATTGGCCTGCCACTGCAGGGTCAGACTGGCCATGACACTCCAACATGTTTAGAGAGGCATCAGCCAGGATGGAGGAGGGCAGATTGTATTGGAGACACAAACTGGTGGCCTCTGCCAGTGCTTTACTGGCTTGTACCAATATTTGTTGGGCAGTATTCCTTTTCTATTGCAAATAAGGACAAATATAGACACACACAAACATGTAGAAAGATGAGTATTTCTACTCATAGAAAATAAATGCACGCATAAATGATCAATCAAAAAACATATACACTACCGGTCAAAAGTTTGGGGTCACTTAGAAATGACCTTGTTTTGGAAAGAAAAGCATTTTTTTCAATGAAGATAATATTAAATTAATCAGAAATACAGTCTAGACATTGTTAATGCGGCAAATGACTATTCTAGCTAGAAACGGCTGATTTATAATAGAATATCTGCATAGGGTATCTATGTATCTACAGATCTACATAGATGCCCATTTCCAGCAACCATCACTCCTGTGTTCTAATGCTACATTGTGTTAGCTAATGGTGTTGAAAGGATAATTGATGATTAGAAAACCCTTGTGCAAATATGTTAGCACATGAATTAAAGTGTGAGTTTTCATGGAAAACATGAAATTGCCTGGATGACCCCAAACTTTTGAACGGTAGTGTATGTACTGTGCCGTGTGAAAATATTTGACCCCCTCTATAGAAATCTTCTATTTTTGCATATTTGTCATATTTAAACAAATTTTAATATATGACAAATATAAGTCAAGAAAACAGGAAATGCAATTTTTAAATGATGACTTCATTTATTGAAAGAAACATGCTGCCCAGCTCTCATTATCCTATGTAAAAAAAAAAAAAAAAAAAAAAGTAATTAGCAACTAATCTACTAAATGACCAAATGAATTTAGCAATTGGGTTCAGTCTCACCAGCCACACTCATATATAATTACTGCCAGGTCGGCTGAATGTAAACATCACTAAATAGAACCTGTCTGGCATTGTGAAGTAGCTAAAAGGTCTCAAAAGGCAGCACATGATACCATGAGTTTCAAGGACAGATGAGAAACGAACTCATTGACATTTATCAGTGTGGACGGTTACAAAGCCATTGCTAAGGCTCTGGGATTCCAGAGAACCACAGTGAGAGACATTATTCACAAATGGAGAAACAATGGAACAGTGGAGAAGTGTTGAACCTTCCCAGGAGCGTATCGACATCTCATACAGGAAGTTACAAAGAACCTGGACAAACCCCTAAACAACTGCAGACCTCACTGGCCTCAGTTAAGGTCCATTAACATGATTCCACAACAAGGAAGACTCTGGAAGAAAATGGTACTCATGGGAGAGTTGCAAGGTACATACTATTTCTGACCAAAAAGAACATTAAAGTTTGTCCACCAATTCCCAAGTGATTCTAAATTCATCACCTTTCTATCAACTGCTTCCAGTGACAATGATACTTAGTTAGTTTGTTTATCTGCATTTATTCACTATCTGTTGTTTTTAGGTCATTGCTCATTGTTCATGGTATTAGTTAATAAATGTTTGTGTATTTGTTTGGGGAACTGGAGGTCAATGAAATCAGAGCTCACGACTTTTGATTATGAGCCTGATCAATACAAGAAGGCAATTAGTTGGTTAATTAAAGATTATTGAACCTGGAATATTCTTGATAAAAGTCTCTTAGGGGGCCTAGATTCAATACCTAAGTGGTGCCCTGATAAGTGCGGTTTTAATCATAAAGTGTAGTTTCTACAATCATGTGGTGTGGCTGCATTAGGCACATTTTTGCTACATATTATTCTATTTTCATGTATGAGGCTATTTCTGCTACATACTAATATTGCTACAAGTGGGGGAAAAAAATTCCTCCAGTGTGATGTAAGAGACTGTTCACAAGCTATCACAAACATTTAACTGCAGTTTTTGCTGCCAAGGGTGGACCAAGGGATTCAGGGGGGCAAGTACTTTTTCACAGGGTTGATAAAGGTTTTCAATAATTCTTCAACAAGCAATAATTTAAAAATGCAAAATGCAAAACCAGAAGATTTCTGGGGTGGGGAGCACTTTTGCACGCCACTGTGCATGCTTCATGATAAAATGTAAGAAATTGAAATGCACCAACATCAACCATTCTTGAAATGTACAGCTTCCAAAGGCAGTAGCCACAAGTGCAATGTGTCAAAAAGTGTGTACAATATGCCTTACACAATGAAATATCAGCAGGTATATATGAGTTCTTTGTGAAAGTGCACCCAGCGCTTAGAAATAGCAACACAATCAATAAACTATATATCTCTCCAAGTTATCATCATAAGTCATCCATGACATGGGCACAAATATATTTGACCAAAGACCTCTTTACTTTAAGGACAGATTCACATTTTTCCAAGTTATTTTTAAAACATTAATTACGTTTTTATGTGTCCATTGAAGGAGGTAAGACTGTTGAAGCCTCAAATAGTATTAGCTGCAGCTGAACTGCAGAATTCCATCACTTAGATTAGAACCCCGTTTAGAAAGGATTTCTTCACAGACAGTCAGGACAAAAAGAACAATTACAGCAATCAATAACTCTTGAAAGGTACAAATGTGAGTACTGTTTTAGGACACGCTTGAAAAATGTGAAGCTATCCCTGAAGTCAAACTTATGTAATACTATTTTGTAGTTATTTCTTTATTAGTTGGCATTACATCTGATGTAAAGGTTAACACCATATTTTCTAATAAGCCATGAAACAGACTTGACTATCAAGCAGTCAGTGAAATCATTTCTAAAACTTTCTTATTTGTACATGATGAAAGTCAAAGTCACAATCAGGGCTCTGCAACATTGTACACGATTTTCAGCTGTGGCATTATTGGTCTTCACAGTTCTAGCCTCTTTCTAATGTTCGGCCTACTTTAATGAATGCTTTTAAGTCCATGTTTACACTGTGAATCATGAAAATAGTTTAGAAGGAAAAGCACAGTTTACAGTTTTCTAGTCTGAGTGAGTTTTGAAAGTTCAAAGTCATTCTGTTTGGAAATTATTTTTTAAGCTCCCTAATGACAAATGCACAATATATGATGTGATTAAAGCTGTCTGTGAAGGTGATTATCTCATTTTGATAAAATTCAAATGGCACCTTGATATTAGAGATAATATATTTAGTTTCATTATAGTTAATCTCAAAGCAGACATCTATGTCAAAAGTCAATTTTACAACTACTTAACATTCCAAAATGTTCTTGCATAAATAATACATTGTCCCCATTTTATTCTGCACCAAGTTTTATGTGGACAGGCGATCTCTCAGTGCTCACTTTCAATATTAGAACTATGGAGAATGCCCATAGATTTCCCACTGAAGGATTTGAGATGTGAAAAGAATTTCAGCATAAAGACCTCAGATTAGAGACGAGTCCGGAGTGTTTGGGTCACTTGTCAGAGGGTATGTACCTGCTGCTCAGCAGAGATCATTCCCAGCTCTTTTTGGCTTGATTCACTGTCGTTCTCAGAATTCTTCTCCTTTCTGGAAACAGCGTTACGTTCAGACCAGACTTCCTTCTGTACAAAGTTATTTGAAAATCACAGAACAATGATCGTGATTAGTATAAAATTCCTCCATGATTGCAAACCAAGATGACCTAAGCTTCTCTATCTTAAATTATGTCTTAAACAGACATCCATCTTAATCACCATAAACTTGTAAAGCCATGTTGCAACTTTTTTCCAAGCCATTTGCTCATTGGGGCACCTATTTCTTAATAGGTGTAGATTTCAAAGGACCGCAAGCATATACCTCCTCAATAAAAAACATGAAAACACTTTTTAAAAAATGCTATAATGACTGTGGGATGGAAACATATGAACCATTGAAGTCAGTGGGTTAAAGATTCATTAAGACTAAATAATTTATCATTGATAATAAAAGGTGCCACATACAAGAGGTTACTGACCCAAAGACGCAAAAAATGAGAGTAAATGATTTTTGCATGTGTGTTGACTTAGCAGGGATAATAATGAAAAAGAAAAATTCATCTACAAGAGAATTAATATTTTAACGTAATACATAATGTCTGAGAGCATTACTGCTTTATATTCCACATTTTAAATTGGTCACTTGGTTACTGAATTTGGTTTTTACTTACTTTTATTTTTATTTTTTTTTACTTTGTATCAATGTATTTTAACTATATATTGATGCAGAAGAGCAACAAATTAGTGCATTCAAGTTGTTACTAAAACTTTCCTGGAGGGGAGGACAACCAGTTTCCTGCTTAATGTATCCCCACCAATGTTCTCATGAAATCTACACCCGCCTATATGTGTATCTGCATCCTAAAAAGGTCTTTTGGTTATCTGTATTTCTATCTCCCAGTAACTGAGTAAGATTCCATGACTACAGTGATTTCTTTGTGTTCTTAGTGCTGTATTTTCAACAACACAACTCACATTTCTAAATTCAAACTGTCTGACTTTCTTACCTTTTGGGGTTGCATATGTACATTTGGATTATTTGTAAGTTTTCATATGTGAATATTTGTGCCGTCTACCTGCTTATGTGTTTCCCAGAGAGCATTCAGGTAAATAGGCTCCTCCTGCACAGCCAGGAGTCTCAGGTACTTTCCCATCAGGCTCAGGCAGCGAGCTTTAATCTCCATGTTGTCCAAGGAGTTAGAGCTGACTGCTGCCCACTGGTGCAGAGCCATCTGCCCCAAGGTTCTGCCCACACTCAACCATTCCTGGACGAGGAACACAAGAAATTAAGGTGAAATGAGGAGATGAGTGAGGGCGAGATATTTACTTGTTCTAACATCTGATAAACAGGTATCTGGGTAGAGAAACTTCTAAATTTGATTGGATGCATTCACTGATGTTCAAATTTTGGCTGCAGAGCAACTGGAAGCAGATGTTGATGCAGGTTTAATCTATGTTGCCAGGAACGGTCTTTTCTTTTTTACTAGGATAAGCGGTTACAAAAGCTGTTCAGAAGGAGCATGATTGTCATCTGTGGGGAAAACATGAAGCATTGTCATTTTACATTTCATTTAATTTTTCATTTCCAATTCAAAGTTCTGGGCAATACTATTGCTAGTAACTTAGACTTTCCAAACATGTGTTCACTGGGAATTACAAGTCAAATTGGATTAATTTTTTATGTAGTGCAAGTCTCAAGTGAGTGGACTTTTAGGGGAGTCTAACTGGTGAACCTAGAATTTGAATGTTTGCTTTTACTTCTAAACTGCAATATCAAGAACCATATGTAACGTAATAACATGATGTATTAAATGCCATAGATGTTAGATGATAAGCAGAAAACTCCTTAGTCTGTTATTTAGCTCTCTGAAGAGCATTTTGGAGTAGCACAAAGTAAATGGTTGACCAAGAACCATGGCAAGTTTTTAAACATGTTATGCACACAAATTACTATAACTAGCTCTCCTGAGACCAGCACTCTAGCAAGACATCTCACATAAATCTTTGAAATAAGAGAAAACACTTCGCTTGCTGATGAGCCACAAAATACTTGATCACAGATGATGGGTTTATGAAGGGCAAAACTGCCTGGTGTTACTTTGCATGTTAGCACCCTCTAGTGGCAATGACAGGCAACCAACTACTGGTTGACAGAGAACGCCAAACTTGATCAAGATTGATCTTCAATGTGTGTTTTGCAAAGTTATGTAAATTAATGTTTTGTAGAACATTGTTGTTGCCGGTTCTGTACTGCACCATATTAATTCTGGGTGAAACCCTAAATGAATTTAGGCAAACAGGGCAAATCCGAGTTAGGGTATATCTGTGTTTACATCTAATGCCCTTTTCTTTTGTTGTTCAGACTCTTATTGCAAGTTTGTATTTTGATTTTTTTACATATATTTCAGGTCTGTTAAGAACACTACTGCTTAAACAATTAATTTGTTCGTATGTGCCGAACTACACTGGCCATGCTCATTGTAAGAAACTACATAATGCAATGCCCTTTATGTATTTGGATAACAATAGAAGTGTACACTGTATTCGTGGGCAGGATAAATTCAGGAGTGATTTTTTTGATTTGCAGAAAATAAAAACATACAAATAATGACAGGTTTCTCCTTTAAAAGAAGGGCTATCCCCATACAGTTTAGTAATTGTCAGTTATTGCAGTTAATGTGCTAGAATGTGTGTGCTTTGGCACAATCTGTTCATTTATTCCATTAACTGGCATTGAAGGGCTAGTTTGACCATGTCTAAATAGATATGAGTTTCACATTTGGTCTAGGCTGTATGTTTGTCTTCTACCTAACCTGTTCAGTAGAGTTGGGCTCAGGTGTGGGGCATGTAAACTCCTCCAGTGCTATCTCAGCAAGGGTCTTCCCCTCCCGGGCCAGAGCCTGGCATGTCTCTTTAGCACAGTGCTCCTCCAGAATGGTCAGACAAAGTTCTGCCAGGGCCAGTCGCAGGTGCAACAGCCTCTGCATGGCTGCCAGTGATAGTCCGTGATTCTGAAAATAATGAAAGCACCAGTGTAAAAACAAACTGTGTTTACCCAGCTCATAAAGATCAATTAATAAGTAAGATGTCAATGTCTTTTCTTTCCAGTGCAGGCTGGATGTCAAAACTTCCGCTGTACCGGGCAGCAGCACCATCTGCTGAAAGCACAGTGCTACAACTGGCCTCCAGCCTCCAATGGCTGAGTCAAATATTGACAGATTTAATTAAAAACTCAGTTGAACAAGGACTTGCAGCAGGTGTTAGCATTGATCAATTAATCTTTCATTAATGTTTCTTCCAAAATGTAAATTAAAGCTGCAGCCAGCGTTATCAAGTCCCTCTCTGTGACTGAAGCCTTCAAGATAACCTCGTCTGTGTCAGAGTGTGCACAATGTCTGGATAAAATGAGGAGTCTAACATCCATCTGTTGTTGACATCTAACAGTGTTTTAGTAGTTAAACTGTGGCACGAGATAAAATGAGCAACACTCACAAATATTTGGTCAAAATATCTGACAAGCAAGAACCTCAATATATGACAGTGACACCAGAGCAGCAGCTTAATTTTGATCTTGTCAGTTAGACTTCTTAGTCTGAAATTCAGACAGCAAAAACAAAGTCTTTCTCTCTGTCATTTTCACAGAAAATTATTTCTTCCCTCAATGCTGAAAAACATTTTCAGAGACTTTCTAAATAGGATAAAAAAAATGTTGCCATCTGTACATATCCTTAATCAGCCAACAATCTTAGCCAAAGTCCTTGGCAATTACACTCTAAGATTATAACAGCCAAGCAAATGCACTTCCACAGCTGTTGAAAGCAAGTTTTATTTTAGCCACATTGTCTGCTGATCAGTATTCTCAAAAGTTAGCAGTTTGTGATAGGAGAAAAATGTTGACAATAGAAGACAGAAAGTTTCTCAGAACATGTGAGAGATGAAATGTCTTCAAAGGTTTCTGAGAAGACATTCTCACAATGAAGGCTTGATTTTCAAGGAACATGTGTGCACTTCATTTACCTCCTCTTTAGGGGGGAGCAGGCTCTGAACATTTAGCACCACATGTTCCTGCATTGTGATAGCGAGCTGCATGTGGAAGAGGCCATCAAGCTGGAAACGCTGTTTCTCCTCTATTTCAGTACAATCGTTGGCTAGGATTCTGCAGAACAATAGTAGTGTAGGTTAAAGAATTGATAAAGACAGAGAACATAAATAGAATTCAATTCAATTCAATTTTATTTATATAGCGCCAATTACAGTCAAATTGTCTCAAGGTGCTTTACAGAACCCATATGCCTGACCCCCAGAGCAAGCCAAAAGGCGACAGTGGCAAGGAAAACACCCTTTTAACAGGGAAAAAAACCTTGAGCAGAACCCGGCTCTTTATGAGGGGGGACCCATCTGCCTGCTGGCCGGGCGGGTTGAGAGGGACAGAAGAAGTAGAGAGGTAGAGATAGAGGGTTAAAGGTGGAGGGATAGAGATAGAGAGGTAGGGGGGGACACAAGGACCATAAAACACACAGAATGAGACCATAAATGAGCCAAAGCATATAAGAGTATGAGATAACATAGTGTATGGAGTTTGCTGCATGTGCTATACTATATTATGAATTCAGCCTTAAGTTGCTGATTTTCAGAAATTTAATGAGTCACATCAATCAACAGGCAACGATGTATTTAAAAGTGTACTTGCAAATTGCATACAGTATGGTTTAGCTAAATTCAGGTCTAATGTAACGGCCTACTGACTGACCTCAGACCACGTGCATACTCTGCATATGCCTTTGCTGCTTGTTCTCTGCAGCTGAGTTCAGTGAAAGCTCTGGCACACTCTCTCAGTGTATCACAGGCAGTAATTAGCCTCTGGACAGCTTCAGCGCCCAGTCTTTCTCCAGGTTCCACCCCATCGATTGCACACATGTATTCCACAGCACCTCTAAAACGCAGCCAACACACAGCATTACAACAAGAGTAAATAAATTACATATTGAGAATGGGCACTCCTTGAAAGAGTGTGTTTGGGTGAACATTTTACATATGACATTCAATAGATGACTCAAATGCATTACACTTGATTTTTCTACATGTTATGTCAAAATACAACATAGGTTCCATTAGTTAAAATTAGTTGTTTGGGAAAAATATTGATGTGGATACGCAAACGCATTTAAACGAAGCTGTTTTTGTGGTGAAATCTAAAATGACACTAAAAGTTTTGTTGAAGATGATTCAAAAAAATCATAGAGAGAGTGCCAGTCATTAACAAAAAAAATTGCGATTTACCAGGTAACCAGGGAAGTTTGTTGTTACCTCTTTTCTAATGAAGTAATTAAGAAAGTGAGCTCTGGGACTTGGTTTGCCTGCTGCTCCAGAGCGAGGTTCAAAGCCTCACAGCCTTGTTTTATAATCTGATCAACCTATAAAAGAAAAAAAAGAATGATGGGAAACTATATTCATTACAAACACATGATAATTGTCTTGCAAAGAATTGTTATAAAAGGTGGTAAATTTATACCTTGGTTAGTGAATCTTGGTCTCGCTGGCCCACTACAGCTGTGACCTTAGTAAGGGTAAACTGGTACCAGAACTCCTCATCCCCACCCAGGGCTTGGGCTTTATCCAGCAGGATCAGAGCCTCAGCATGGTTCTGTTCTTTACAAGCCAGAGAGGCCAGACTGAGCAAACTTCTTGATATTGCATTCTGATCTCCCAGCTCCTGAACAAAAACAGTCATAATTGGGTATATTAGCAGAACCATTGCAGTACATACTTCTAAAATACCGTATAAGTGAGCAAAACGTTGTTGCCAGCATAAGCATGCTCCAATTTTTACATTTTCTATACAGTACTATTGAAAAAATGTTTGTTATGTTGCAGATGTACAACATGGTATGCTAGGATAGTAAAATAATTATTTTCTTTCTATTTTTTATTTTTTTTTTTTTTTAAATTAAACCTGATTTGGGAGACTTTTTGTCACTGTCTGACACTGTAATCTCGTTCTCTTTTTACTCACCGTAGACACCAGGTAGGCCTCTGCCAGGAGCTGCCTGGCTGACTGATAAAGCCCCATGCTGAGGCAAACCTCAGCTTTGTCCAGCCAAATGTCCTGAGCACACAAATCCATACTCTGTCTCCGAGACACAGCCTTTCCATTCATCTCTACTTTCTGAAAAATCACCATGTTATTGGACAAATAATACTTTAAAGAACTGACTCAAACTGATTTTAAATAATGTTATAGTGTAAAGTTCACACAAATAACAGGCTGCAGTTACGGAGAAGGATAGAAGCAAAGAAAAGTGATAACCATGTATAATTATCATAAAAAAGAGTCACTGTACAAGATTGATTTAACAGTTAACATTCTTCCCAGGTTTATGAGGTAAGTAATTTTACCATCAAAGCCTCATATATTAATCTGTCATAACCAACTGCTACATTATAAAAGTACTAATTACAGCATACAATAAAATTCTCCCTCTAGTATAAGTCACGTGTGGGTGCTTGCCAATCATCCACTAAGCAGTAATAAAATTACAGTAAATTAAAAGTTATTTCATCATAATGGTCATTTGTTTAACCTTTAAAGCCCTGTGAATGACTAGTACAGATGGCAAAATAAAAACATAGATGGATCTATCTCGTGAGAAGCAGCTGACCTGGTTATAAGATCTGTGAAGGCTTCTTCCTTCCTGTGAAAGAGCTATGGCTTTGCGACACCTGCAGCCATGAAAATGATATCATAGGTTATTAAAAATGTACAAACATTAAATCTTTAGATCTGAGTTCACATACCTCATTTGCTCTTGTTCTTGAATTCTACTCAAGTCAAAAATCTTCTCCTGATATGGTGAATGTGCCTCCAAACCCAGCTGGACACAGGTCCTCACAATTCTAATAAGGTAGAAAAAGAGCAACAAGGACATGAAAGTGAATTACTGAGTAACTAATGGTGCCACAGTTTTCTCAGAGGCTTCTGTGCGCCCCCAGGCTTTGGTTAATTAGATAAATCAGCCATTTGACGGCTGACTTTAGTAAAATCATTATTTTTCACTGGCACACAATTAAAATAAATTAAATTGAATTAAAGTGTTGGAAATGTCCTGACTTAAGTATTTCTCTGAATTTCCATATGCACTTCTATAACATTTGAAGTTGAAACACTTCAAAATATAACCTAAAGTATATAAGAGTAGTTTGAGCACCCCTGTGCAGTATCACTTAAATGTCAAGTGATTCGAAACTGTTAACTGTATCAAGTTAACAAGTATAGTATTTTCTCTTATTAACCAAATGATTACAAACAAATACTTCAAAAAGACTAGGTTGGAAAATGCAGGCCCCAAAGTAGAAACTCAGTGCAACAGTACATCTGCACTCACTGACACACTTAAGACGCTGGAAACAAGAGACATAGAATAAGCCATAGAATAAGCCACAGTACCACTAATGCAAGCCACAATTGCTGTCCTCCTGACATGATGCTACAGGCAGTGTGCTGTTTGCACAATCTGGCTGTGAAAAAACAAACAAAAAAAATGAATAAGAGCTTCAGACGTCGCACACGTTATGAATGGAAATCTGAGTTTCTGTGACAGCTCAGACACTGAAGTAAATTCCATATATATGTGTGTGTGTGTGTGTGTGTGTGTGTGTGTGTGTGTGTGTGTGTGTGTGTGTGTGTGTGTGTGAGATATGGTATAATAAATCCCACACAAGAATTTCTAAAGACAAAAATACAAACTAAAACTACAAACTATGACCTGAGCAGGTATGTTGCCTGACTTCAATTCAAAGACACCTCTCTAGTATTTTAAAGAGAAACATAAAGCAACAAAATCGCTCCAGCAAAGGGCAGATGAAAAGAACTGTCTTTGAAGAATGCCAGTACATACTTTCAAAAGACTTTGGTATGCTCCATGCTGAGGACTGAGGCTGTCTTCAAAACTAAATCTAAACTGTTCTATTCATCTTAGAAGTAATGCAGGAACTGAAAGTGAATTACATCATTTGAAATTTAAGTGACATTGCTCACTTCTGTTATATACTGTAGATTACCTACTTTGAGGGTGTCCTGCCCACAGTTTTGTTGGAGATTTAGGGGTGTTTATGTTACCAGTTGCCAATGTTGCCCCGATGCTACAAATTACCGGTAGGCTCACCTCTTTCTAACTCTACACCTTAACATTTTCTTCCATTCTCATACTTGTAGTTATCTAACCAAACTAACACTGACTCATGCAACACCACTTAAAGTATCAGACAGTACAGCTTCTTGTGGAACCACAAAAAAAAAACATGTGGCAGTACTTCCAAACACATGTAAACAACAAAAAAAGTTATTAAAGCATAGTATTACCCTTTAATGTTTTGCTACAGTCTTACTGTTCTTGTCACCATCTAACTTGTGTACCAGGCAGCTAATTTCAGCAAAAACAGCACAGAAGCACTGTTTAGCACCAAACAACACACAAACAAAATGAGCTACTATCGAGTGAACACAGTTAAGCATTAAGCAGTTTATGTAACACAGCTCCCTCTTGAACTACAAACAAAAGGCTTTACACAATACCTTTCTCATATGAAGCTCTGCAAGACCTCAAAAAAGACTAGGATGGATGAAATCATTGCATTAATGTTTTTACCTGAGTCGGTAGAGGTCAGAGAGGCTCTTCCTATCCAGAAGGTCATGGGCAATAGTCTCAGCTAGATGCATTATGGGCAGGTTTAAATGGTCAAGGCAAAGTGAATGTAGTTCTCTTTCCAGCAGATCCAGATAAAACAGGCTTTGAGCCTACATTCAAACAAATATGAGAAATGAAACAGATAAATATGGGACACGCTCACAAAAAAGCACGTATCAATATCACCAAGTGTTTGATCAGAATACAAATTGACTGAAGCTCCATTTCAAAAGTAATATTTTCAGCCTGATTTCCATCCCATTGCAGTAGTAGTGGTGATTTTAATACATGTTAAATTTAGAAGACCGGGGTTTCAACTCCTTCTGAAATCTTAATTTGATCTGCAATGACCAAACTAAGTCCCTGCTTTTTGCAACTTTGATTGTATACAGCCATCAGACACATTCTCTGTTGTGTTAAAAAAAAACAAAAAAAACTGTAATCAGAGACAGTACCACAGATGGCACATTGTTATGACACTGAGAGAAATGTCAGAGAGGGAGAGATGTAGTCATGCCTGGTTTGTAATGCTGTGTGTATTGATAGAGTGGAGGCTGCTGTTGGTTCTGAATATCTGCCTGGCCTGGTCAGGACAGACGAAGCGAGCCCAGTCCCTCAGGGAGGAAGGAAGTGTCAGATCCAACACAATGGGTTTAGGTCTTTCTTCTGCAGGGGTGGGCTGGTAAAACAGATGAGACACAGAATTGACATTTAGATTTTATAGCTAACATGCAGCCAGCACTTAAGTTCAGTAAATACCTATCAAAAATATATGTATTGCTGAAAATAGTTTATGTGAATAATAAGCATATTACCCAGTGTTGTGTCATGTAGTGTCAAGTATTATATGGTAACTTCCTCGACTTTTTTCCACCAAATCAATAAAATGTTTAACTCATGAATAATTATGAGACATAGTTGGGAGACACATTATGTGAACATTGGGAGCAGTAATTTCCAGGGAAGGCAAATAACTGTATTACAATTTAAAAGTGCAGACTCAGATATGAGCTGTAGGTCTTACAGCTTTCACTTTTTTGCCTTTATCTTTGCCTTTTTTGGATCCAGCAGAGGGAAGGGGTTGGACTGCCTGACTCTTTGTCATCTCACTGGAAATCTCACAAGCCACTGCCATAGAAACCTGTGGTGAAATATGATGCACACACATGTGCATTCATTGCTCAACTCAAATATAATTTGCATGGGAATTATTCTCCACATTATCAGAGTTGAGAGGTAGTGTTGAAGACAAAGTACCTGCCATATTTGGAGTACAAAGGTGTAGGCTCTGAGCAGGTTGAGCTGGTGCTCAGGTGAAGTCTTGCTTGCCATGACAGCGAGCACAGTGTGTGCTTGTATCAAGTAGTCAAGGCGACGCACCTCTATCAGACTGGACAAATTTTGTGTGAATATCAAGTCCTGCATGCCCACCTGGGATTCACATTTCACAGAGCTCAAATCTCTCTGAATGGATTCATCTTCTGGAGGAAACATACATATAGCAAGTTAAAAGTTAATGTGACAAAAACAGTAACAAGCAACAAGACAGATATATTCAATAGTCGGCAAGTACAGTCATATATCTCTTACAAATAAAGCCAATAATACAGAGGTTTTACTGAAGTATTTAGTTTGTCTCTCAGGGAATATTCAATGAGGCTCATAGCAGGAGACTAAAAAGACTTCTTACAGCAGTCTTTTAAATATTGTTATGTTATTTTCAGTGGGTACCCGCATGGGATCTTGTGAAAGCTGTACCACTGTATGGTTAGTTCGTATTCCTCTGAAAAATTATTTACTTGGTTTATTGTTTACAAAGGGAGCAAAAGTACAAAGAGTTCCAGTGCTGATGCAACTAACAAAAAGCTCTTATTCCCTATGCTAAACTAATACAGCGTAAAACATCAGGGACTCCCTAAAATGAAAGTATGCAGGCACATGTGCAAATATGCAAGGACCCCTGAGATGTCTGCAGCCCATTCCCACATGCGTATCTCAAGGGGGTTCTTAGAACATGTTATTTTTCCCTACAGATTTTAGAGTGCAAAGGAACATAATTAGCAAAACAACTAGTCAGTGACAGTTGTCACATGATACAATGAACAAGATGAGCCAGTGAGTCCGACCTGGTCCTCCTCGCTGCTCAGGTTCTAAGTGTAGAAGGATGTCTATGGCCCATTGAACCTGGTGTTGGGCATCTGCTTTGGGGAAGTTGTGACGGTACAGCCACTCTCCAAATTCGAGCAGAATGCTGACCTTCTGCCACCGACTCTCTGTGCTCTGCAAACAGATGGCATAGAAATATAAGTTAATCTACAATTTTGTACTTAGGAACAGCTGTAATGACACATTTGTTCCACATGATGGTGCTCAAGCATTTGCTAGAAATATTGCCTTTCTTCAGCTCAAACCGCTACACAGAAAATAATATGATGAATTCCATGGCAACAATTAAATAACACAACAAATTTCAGCATCATCTATTTCATCATTAATTCGATGATGTATCATCTTTTGGTGATGATGTAAAAATGGTGCCAGAGCAGAGGTATTACCGTGAGAGAGGTGATGGCTTTCTGGTAGCAGGTTAGCTGTTGAGTTACACTGCCAGCACGCAGTGCCACCCAGTGCCACATAAATGAACAGCATTCTTCTCCTTCATCTTCTAATTTCTGCATGTCCACCAGGACACTTTCTCCCATCTGTGCTTTCACCAGTATACGATATTTAAGCAGAGGTCTGTGAAAACAAAGAGAACAATAAGATGCCTGCTTGTATATGGATCTTTCCAGTCATTCTCATCTCCTTCCCCAGTGGTTTTTCACTTACAGTCGGTGTCTGGTGCAAGGCATGTCTTTCATTGCTTTGTCCAGCAGCTGCAGAGCACTTTCAAAGTCTGCCTTGTCAATTTGGATTTGGAGTAACAAGCTGTAAATAGCTGCCCTCAGGGTTAGGTGCTCTTCATCTACCCACAGATACACAAACAGATACACAAACAGATACACAGAGACATATTTACTTTAAATATTGATCTGTAACTAAAAGTAAGTAAGTGTGTGGTCATCATTTTGTGATCAAAAATTAAGCTGCCTAAGTATACGGTCAAAACATAAATAAGAGGTTTCGGGGAGTGGCAAAAGCAAAAATTACCACGAAACCATCTGCAAAAGAAAGCATGTTATAGCTGAAACATTTAAGGATCCTTTCAGCACATACGTGTTACTCCATGCTCAGAAGCTGCAAGAGGCGGTGCTGTCAAGGTTAGCAGTCCTTTCACTTTGGCGTGTTTCTGAAATAGAAGAGGGAAGGGAATGATACTTGGGTATTAGTGTTGGTAGGAATGGTCATACTGAGAGCTCAGTGATCAGATAAAAGATAATTTGCTATCTGACCTTGCCCTGTACATTCTCTGCCCTGTTGTCTCTAAAAATCCCCTTTCACACCCAGAGCCAGCAACACTGCTGGGTACAGAAACCCATGTGAGGAAATTGGCTATGATGTGCCCACTTGGGTATCCCATACAGAAAAAAATTTACATCAAGTCAGAAAGTAAGAAAAGGCATGACTGTAGGGGTTAGATTACATTTTTTCACTACTTATTGCTTTCGCAGCACTGCTTCAGAGCAGTGCCAAGTAGGAAAGAACACCATAGACGAACATCATTCTGAGTTCTCACATAAGCCGCCTTTAATTATAGATTTCAAGTTATTTCCCAGCTGAACAACTGTTTATCCCACTGGCTGGATTCCTGTCCACAAGCAGAGCTGGCAAGATTGTTTAGCACAATTGAGCACACCCACAAGTTCTCTCCTGTAGCGCCCTAAAGAAAAGTTCTCATCAAATTTATCATCAATTAAATATAACAGACTACATTTAAGAACTTTGACAGCCATTTATTTATTTATTTTGGTTTGATAGCAACCAAAATAAACTTCTAAAAAAAAAAGTAAATGAAAAAAATGGACCAAAAAGTGAAACGGTAAAAAAAATAATGTAAAAAATAACAGGAGATGAAATGTCGGTTCTGGCTGTCATTCAATTCTTGTTTTGCTCTCTTGCTCTTCTTTCAGTTATTAATACTTTTTTTGGCAGAACTTTTGTCCTGTCAGCAGCCGACATAACTAAAAGTGAAAAGTTCTGGGAGAGACTTGTCTGATGCTGGGGCTGGAAAGGGGCTGGAACAGCGACTTTCATGGTAGATGGGCAGACTGTGCTTCTGTGGTGTTCATTGTTGCTGTGCTGTTTCATTGCTTCTGCAAAGTGGCAGGTGCAGAAAAACAGATCCATTCAAGGAAAAATGCAAAGTATCTACACAGGATTCAAGTTCCTACAAAGCGAACTGAAGAATATTTTAACAAATGCTATAATTATATAGACATAAAATGTATTTGTTAAATGTGTAAGGTTTCTATTTCTGTAACATTTGTATAGCTCTTCTAGTTTTTTATGTATGTAGAGGGTCATTTTTGTCTGATCAATTTACAATGGCTTCACCCAGGTATGACCAATTCACACTATGAAAGGTTACAGAAATTGTATGATGAGCTGAGTAAGCATAAAAAACCCACTTTAGCTGTAAAGCATTGCAAGAATGTATATGAATGAAGTGCCAGTGTAAATTTGGCTACACGGGAAATCATACATTTTCATGTTTGGTGGTGTGACTCAGGGCATTAAGTATCTTCTCCAGGTGTTCTTGGAGCTGCCATCTTTCCTCGGGGCTCTGTGTCAGAGGTAGACAAGTGTTCCAGTAATGCTTGGCAGCTGTGACACACAATGCTAGGTTGCTCGCGCTCTCTGCAAAGCTATGGACAAGAGAAGGAAGCAACCTGATATAAGGTATGAAATTAAAAATGACAGGAGCAGATTAAGAGAGAAAACAGTTGAACAGTACCTGACACTGGACAGAAGCACCTTCATTGCTTCTTTGTAAACATGTAGATTTCCACTGGACTCATGGACTAAGCTCAAACCCCTCAAACAGGCTGCACTGCTCAGCATCTCATTCACTGCAGTTGGGCCATACCTGCAGATATAAGGAAATTTACTAACCATCAATCAAAGTCAAGCAATCAATCAAGCAGACTGTACAGTTGACAGATCATAGCAACTTAATTTACACTTTTGAACTTCACGCCAAAATGCAAAGCAATGCTAACCTAACTGTAGTGTTTTCCATAGCAATTCACACGTGCTCCCAAGTGTAGTCTTTCTTGCCTATGTTTAATAATTAGACAAAAAATTACAGGTACTTCTAAAATTCTCTCACTGTTAAAGTGAATAAGAGGATTTTACACTTACAAAACGCAGGGCATGGTACTGAGACTCTTTGCTGCTGTGTCTTCCAGCTGCAGAGCACTTTTGGTGCAGCTCAAAACCAAGCTGTGGTCCTTGACATAGTGGCAGAAGGCAGCCAGCTGGCACCACACCTGCAACTCCACCACAGCATCGGACCAACTGCATTCAGACGCCATGCTTACCAGCTTTAGGCGAGGAGAGAAAACATGGAAAGGAAGGAAAATAGAAGTGTTTACGGAAAAGGGGTGGTGGCAAAAGAAGAGAGGGAGGAGTGGGAAACAAGGGGCAAGCATGGAAGGGATTAAATCAAAGGAGGGAAACGGTAGAACAGAAGTGGGATTAAGTAATGCAAGCACAAAGTGGGAGAAGTTGAGAAAACACAAAGAGGATGACGGGACAGAAAGCAGAAGAAAGAGAGGGGACAGAAATAAAAAGGAATTGACAAGAAAAAGGAGTGAAACAAAAAAGAAGAAGGGTAGATAGAAAGTGAAGTTATGCAGGGGACAAAGGAAACATGCATGGAATAGTAATGCAGTAAAGCATGAAGTAAGAGGTAAATAAAAGGTGCAAAGAATGGAAAAAAATGAATGGATGGACAAAGAAAATCAAAGACGGGAGGAAAAGCAAAAAATAGGGAAAGAGCAGGAAAAGCAGGAGATAAAGAGAAAGGGAAGAATGGATACAATTCAGAAAATGAGGACAAGAAAAGAATGTAGTGGAGGAAGGAGGGAAGGAGAACAAGCAGTGTGAAGTTTTCAGAGAGAACAATCCCCCTCAGAGCAAAGACAGTGCAGCTCATGTCAAAGAAATCTCTGATAATCATAATCTGAACAAAGCATGATGATGAAGGCAGGCACAGTATTTTTTTTTATATACTGTACTGAAACATGATGAGATGCAGACAGGCTCATGGGTCATCTTGGCATCTGTTGTTGCCATCTGGGCATCAGCTACTGTAAGAAAACATGAGCAGAGAAGTACATACTGTGGAGAGACTGGGAACAGAGAACTCCATATGCCTCGGGTTCCTATTGCACCGGAGCATCTCCACTCCAACCAGCACACGCGTCATTGCAGACACTTCCTCACTGTCACACTGCAAATAGGGAGGAGAACAATGCATACTGAGCCTTTTAGCAGTCCCCTGCTGAATACAAAGCAAATCCCTTATGTTCAATTATAGGAAAGACATATATATATATATATATATATATATATATATATATATATATATATATGTATTACTATTTGCTTATAAAGTATACATGGACATGCAGTATGACTGTCATACCGTATGTGTCCCAAACAGAGATGGTCTTGTTGATAATGTATGACTCCCCATTGTGTGGAAAACGAGTTGATGAATGATTTATTGATTGCAATTAGAGATGAACCCCATTTACATCAACGGTACATTTCTTAATTTGCATGGCAAGAAACAAATCTCATTTAGCTGTGACTCGAAGCACATCAGGCTGAAGCGATGAATATGGGGCAGGAAATTCTTAGATGACAAATGGCAGTAGGATTATTGTGACTAATCAAACAATCCATTTAACTGACAAACTGTGTAAACGCTTTCCGCACATTTTTGTCCCAGTGTAAAGTGGTACAGTCAGGAAATATGACGTCCAGAGACGATCACAGACCAAGACATACAATGCTGAAACATAAATAGGGCAGAAGAAACACCTACAACATCAAAAAGATTAATAAAAATGTCAGCAATCATAAGCCTACAGTATCATGAGCATATGATAGAAGAACTGACTCAACCAAAATATAGGATACATAGCGATGTCACATGATTATGTAATGATGCAGGAGCCACAGTAAGCCTCCCTTACATTTTGCAAATTTTGTTGTGTAACAAAAGCTTTCCAATTAGCTGTTCTTATCCTAGTATAGATATAAAACAAGCATGACAGCCCCTTGAAGTGAAAATGAAAGTAACTGCGCAGCAGAGTATGAAAACAGCTTTACTGCATGACTTAATCATTCTTGTTGCATCAGAAAACACTGCACTACCTGAAGCTTTATATAGTTGAAGGTTTGTAACAGTTTGTCTCCACTTGTTTATTCACCTTTGGCAACTGAAGTCTGAAACTGCAGATGCAGTGATACAGTGATCACAAATTCTCCATACTTAAAATAAGTTCTTTACTTTTAAGTGTTTTTTAGAGTTACATAGAAATTATACACCAAACTCATTGCAGGGTCTTCTAACAGTCTTATGCTTGTTTCCAATGAAGAGAAGTGAATTTTAAAATAAAACTCGAGAGAAAACTTTCAAACTCAAGACGTTTTGTTTTCTGTGGAGCCTACTTATTTACTGTACATGCACATGCTGATGTGTACAATGCAAATAAATAAAGCAGCTATGATGTGGAGATGTGTGACTGCAACATGGGAAAACATATGGAGATTTGTGAAACTTTGATCTACATCTGCAATGTAAAGTTTCATCACGTCACTCATCCTAGTGGTGAGTTTCAGAAGTGTTTGCAGGTCAGTGACTGTTTCAATTAATTTAGTCACAGACACCTTGACTTCTGAAGTTTTTTGTTATAGAATTTTCTTGTTCAGACATTAGTTTGTAATTTAGTTTATTGGAAAAGATGTAAGAACACAGCACCTTGCATTTCTTGTTTTGCTAATGCAACCACCTTTCTGTTTTTTGTGTCCTTTCTTCTAAAATCTGAGCTGTTGGCATTATTTTGTTAATTAACAAGAATAGGCCATTAAGACTGAACATATATAGCTTGTTTATTTCTGAGAATAAGAAATCAGACTCAAATTGTATCCCACTTTGATTCTAATTGTAACCATTATGTGCAGTTTTGCGTGCAAAATGTGAAGTTCAAAGCTTCATCAGCATGACCTCTAAATTAAGCCATGGACCATGACGCATCCACGGACCATGGAGCAACCTACAACTCTAGTGTTATTCTAAACAAGGTTAGCCCTCCAGTAATAATGTTACTAAGTTTTAGTGCATAAATTGAATATTATTTGCATTTTTTAACTGCATGAATACTCTAAAATACCAGCTAAGGTCAGAGTCACACTACAGGAGTTCTAAAATTCTAGAAAAACTGATTTTTAAATTGTGTTGCATCACACACAGAAGAAGACACTCCACGGATATTCTTTTTGCTAATCTCATATACACACACTACAAGATTGGAAAATAATGGCGCATCACATGAAAAAATATGAAGATTATCGTGCTAGCGGGAGCATCAGCGAGCAGTGTACAAATAACACATAATAGAGACTGTGAAGCAACAACTTGCTGTAACAATAATAATACGTTGAAGTGAGAAAAAAAACAAAAGCAGAAGGTTAAACTAATCTAGATGAGAAAATGGTTGGAAAGATGTGATCAGCACGGGTTGTTCATCATTTCAATCAGTTTTAATATCAGTAGCTAATCCTAGCTTCAAGGGCTAGAATGTTTGACCTTGCTTGGCAACAGTGTCTTCTGCCATGGGTGCTAGCGTGATATTACATCCTGATAAATATCAAATATGTTTGATATCATCAGGTCAACTTGATGAGACTGCGTGCAGTTCAAAAGGTTTTGCACTGAATCTGTACATCCTTTGCATTTCCAAATAATTTGGACCAAACATATTTTCAGAACAAGATCCCTGAGCAGACTTCTCCTCTGATTGTTGTTAAGTGTAAAATAGGAATAAATTGGCCTAAAGCTCCTGTAGTCTGAGCTCAGACTAAGATGTTTCTTAAGTTTTAAATGTGTTTTTATGTTGTAAGCATTTTAGAAACAGCAGTTTGAAAAAAAAAATACTCGCTACTAAGAACTTAATCCTCCACCTTGGACAACAACACAATATCTTATGAACGACTGGGCCCTAAACATGGATAAGCAACCTAGAAAAAACAGCATGGACAGTTTTGGGCTGAAACACAGAACGGTACCTGTTCTTTAAATGTGTCCATCTTTGAGCCGATCTGTTGATGCAACAGCCTCTTGATCTGCACCCATGTGGCCAACACCTGTTTCCTTGCTGCGATGGGGATGGTGTCCCCAGGCATGTGGCTACTGGATATACGAAGGGCACGATCACACAGCTAGGAGGAAGTGGAGAGAACAACAATGAGCTAACTTTCTTTAAGCTAGTACTTGGTACAGGACAAGCAGTCACAGAAGCTCAATACCTGGAACATTACATAAGACAAAACACAAGCAAGACTTTGCAAAAGTCTAAATGATATTACAAACATTTGTGTGGCTCTAAGGGTCTACCAGGTACTACACATTTCAAAACATATCTTCATTGCTTGGTATTTTTCTTCTGGCCCAAAGCCCTCTAGCAACCCGTCAGCTGCAGACATACACAAAGGACTCCACATTTTTTAAGACTTTGTTCAAGTCAGACACTGCATCTGACCCTGCTATACTATTTATAAAAATTAATTGCAAAGGGATTCATTTTTATCTCTCCTTCAAAAAGGAAACTGACATGATGAAATTTAGTTAATAATTCACTGATAAAGTGTCTTTCATCTTAAGTTAGAGCTGATATTAATGGTGGATCCTCAGCATAGAAAAAGAGAAAGAAAACAGGTTGTTAATTGGCAGCATAGAGAATGGAGAGATCAGACTTCACGAGCACAAAGAAACCCAGTCATGAAAGATACATGTGAATGCATATGTATGCGTCTGAACGCATGGTAGCATGGATCAAAAAATGTAGAAAATAACAAAATGTACCTGAAGTGCACACTGATGCGCCAACATATGTCATAGTATCTTATTGATGAAGAACTGATGCTTCCTGAAAGGCTTCATATTTCTTATACACAGATATAAGAATCATATGTGTGCTTACACATATGGAACCTAAACAATATCTATGCTTTGTTCCTCTCTTTCCTTGAGTGCAGAGACTTTACTAATGCAAAATAGATTTCCTTCTTTCTTTGTGTATTTGTCTCTTCTGAGGTACCTTTTTGACATACTATATTTAATAGCTGAAGTACAATTAGAAATCTTGTGATCAAAAGTATAAGAAAAACATGAACATTGAAGTATGTATTATGTGTACAATTTTATAAAATAGGTCTGAATGAAGTAGAAATGCACCCATAATTGATAACCAAAAATGAAAGTCTAAAAAGTTGATTGCAGGCTATGATGGTTTAAATTGAGGTCTGGCGAATGAAAATGTGGATTTGAACATGTAAAACCTCCCAAAAGTTGACAGTGTGTAAATGGTTGCATACATAATGCATCTGCACAAAAGATTAAGATTTGACTTTCTGAACACGCCTTGCAAAGATTTAGCTAACTGCATTCAGAGATTATATACACGCACTCCTCTGCACGCTGCTCTCAGAGATTCCAATCACTTCTCAAGCTTTCAGACATTGTTTTCACAGTGGAAAGATCAGATACTGGGGAAAAAAAGCTCAAAACACCCCAATCAGTCTGAGAGGGAACTGACATAGGCAATGATCATGATTGGTTCTCCCACAAAACCCATGCAAGAAATCAGGGATTTTCAGCTACATGTGTTTTGATGAATCGTAATGTGACATTCGTGTAGGCTCTGGTTGTTCGATTTGTCATGATTACATATTACGTAATACTTATTCTAACTTTTTTTTTTGACCTTACCAGTGTTCCTCTGGATTGATTATTTCTTATCTTCTACAGAGGTATTGGGCCAAATCAGTCATAATCACTGCTTTTGCCTTAAAGAAGTTCCAAGTTATAGGCCTTTTATCTTTATGCAAATATCTTTTAGGCTTAATACCCTGCTTTGCAAATCAGTGGTGGTATTGGCAGTTTTAAGAGAAATCTATGGTAAGACCGGGCATTTTTAAGCAAATGTGCAATGATGTGTGGAGGTTTCATTTAAATTTAGCATCACAGGAAGTTACCATTCAACTTTTGTCACAATGTTAGAAACTGTAGGGCATCAGAGAGAATCGTATATAAAACTGTGGTCGTATAGGTGACAAGAAGTTTAATACATGTGCTGATGGCAATAAGTGTAAGTAGTGGATGCAACTGCCACTGACACAGGCTGATTTGCTTAAAAGTTTTTTGAGGTCAAAGCCAAATGCTACAATAATGTAACTGAGACAAACTAAAATGTACTATTCTATGGTACTGACATTTATTAAATCCATCTAATAAAACATTAAGACATACACAGCGATACACAGGTGCATATTTCCCTCATCTCACTCCCACATACAGACACTGACATACTTCTAATGCCTTGCGGACATCCTGCAGGGCAGCAGGGTCTAAAGCAGCCCCATGGACACTGGCAGCCTTCTCCATCCCCTTCTCAGCTCTGCTTTTGCCTTTGTCTCCTACCACAGCTAGCTCAGTGCTGTCTGGTCCAGACAGAGGCTGGATCAACCCCTGGGCCACAGCGTCACACAGCAGCACAAACAGAGTACGGTTCCTGAAACAACACAACAGATGCTCTAAAGTGACATTATCTGGGAGAATATGTACTGAAAGTTGGGCTTGAAGGCCAAACATCTTTGTTTTAGCTCCTGGACTTAAAAATAGATACGTTTCCTTGTCTACATTGTTACATGAGAATGTCACTGCATACCGAAATTCACACAATTACTGCGGTGCCCAAGGACAGTTTGGTCTGGTTTCATGAGTTTCTTTCTACAGCCCAAAAAATAAGAGCAGAGCTTAAACGGTTTCATTTTCTGTGAGTGAGCTACAGTGCCATAGAGAATAAATTTCGCACTTTTCATGAGTCAGCTTTGACTGTGCTTAAAATGATCTTTTGAGGACAAGTGCACATATTGCTATTATCGCTGAAAAAATTTCACCTGAACTGCAGGGCTTTGTACATAGACAACGGTGTACTGAGGGTAGATAAAATAACTGCTCGGCTGATGAAACTCTTTCAAAACCCACTGAATAATTAAAAATATGTGCAGTCATCAATCTAAAAACAGCTATGTTTCATGTTTCTCAAATGCTGACATGTGTGAGTAATATACTGATGGATGATGAAAGTTCACATCAACAGCAGCTGCACAATATTAGTGTTTAGTTCACTGTTGGTGGAGCAGGTTGTTTCTTTTTTGTAAACACTGGAACAAAAAACTTCAAAGACTCCACACCTGACATCTGATCTATTCTAACAGGTATAAAACATCCTGTAGTAAAACAGTGCAGTGACAGTAATTTAGAGATGCGGCCTACCCAATGAACTCTGTCCTTTGGAACATCTCCACCAGATTCTGGAAGGTGGGCAGCAGGTACTGGTATTCCCCAGCTGCCAGCAAGTGGCTGTTATAGTTCCACAGGTAAATGGCTGCGTTCACTACCACCCACGGCTCCCTGATCTCTGCTCCGAGCTCCCCTGCCAGCAAGAAGTTGGAGGTGGCGCAGGCAGACAGAGCCTGGATCCAATCTCTGGGTGAGAGATAGAGTAGAGAGTGGGAAAGGCATAGAGAAAGTAGCCTTTGTGTGTGAGAGAGAAAGATAGTATAGTACCTACATGTTGCTGTTTCTGGGAGTAATGTAACTACAGGTGAAAAAGTTAATGAATTTTTTAAAAGTTTCATGATTTTTTTATTTTTATTTTGGGTAAAGCATAATAGTGCAGCACTTCCACTGCCTGAGTGTCATGTGTCACCTTGTCAAGTTAACATGGAAAACAGGCTATTAAGACTCCTGCCCTCTTGTGAGACAAGTAAAAAAACATAAAAAGCCAAAAGATGGAGATTCTATCTGAGTGTAATGTTCATTTTATAATCCAATAATAAATGAGCAAGATAACCATGCTGAACATCCTGACTCTGATCCTGCTGTAAAAGGCTTGAGGTGGTAAAAAGCACAGTTCAGGTAATGGACTTTCTGCAACATCTAGGTCCTTCACGAAGATAACATCATAGTTTATGTTTGAAGCCATACCACATAATTGGTATGGCAATGAATTTAGATCTTGTGTGTAGTTTTGGTTAAAAAGTTAAAACAACTGAACCTGTTGTAGGTAACAGTTTGTAGATACAGACTGTTACTGCTGCCACACCCCATTATTCTCACAAGTTCTGTAAATGTATTCACCTTAAAAGAGTCACTCATCACCCCATTAAAAAAGTCACTTTGACTAAGGGTTACATTTTAGTATAGAATAATTCACTTTAAACTGTCACAGCTGTGACTGTATTTATAATTATAAATGGAAGACAAAATATTCAGTTGTTAATTATGGTCATGCATAATGTCAAAGCATTTACTGAATTTGACTTGAAAATATCTTAAATTTTACATGGAAATTATCAAGAAGAAACAAGACAGTAGATATTAAAAAAAAAAAAAACACAACAGGCAAAGTATTCAAGTTTTGTGATGCTGATGTGTGTGCGGATATCGTGCTTTCACCTGTAAATCACCCAGTGTGGATCTTCCTCAGACACACAAAGCCCTCTCTCGTGTGGAGGGACAGGAGGGCTGTTAAACTGCACCCCCTGTGTTAGCAGCTTCTGGACGGTGGCCTGAGCATGACAGAATACATTAATTTCTCAGCTTCGAAAGATAATATTAAAGGTGACTTACAGTCTCAACAACTTCATAAGAAAAGAGAAGAGAAGACCACCCACTATGGAATGACACATACTCTGGAAGTGTTAAAGTTAAGATGTACAGATCAAAGAAAAAAGAAATGACTGTTGAGCACATTACTTCAGTGGTGGACATCTCAGATAAGAAAAGAGGAACTGGCCTTCATCATCAAATGTAGATGAAAACATCTTTTAATGAATTGTCACCCAATTCTCAGAAAAAAACCACAAAAAATGTGTCATAGAACAAAGAGAAGAATAAATGAGAGGAGCAAGAGCTTTGGCAAGGTCATGGCGTTGCTGTGGATAGCTGTCTCCATTTTCTTCAAAGTGCTGTCAAGTTAACATCTCTATAGACTTAATAAAGACTTGAAGCTGCAGGCTTGATGAGAAGTGGGATTACACAATAAGACAAGCTCATAAGGCAAGATCAACAATCTCTGACTCAGACCAATCAACATCTACCTCAAGGGCTTGTTAAAAACCGCAACAAGTTTGTTCCTAATGTTATATTCCAAAGGAACATTTCAGGCTAAAAAAATAAACATATTTAAAACCAAATTAATAGTCCAAATAGTGTAACCACGTGTAACCACATCAAATGACTAAAACATGTGAATCCACATAAACTTTAAATAAAAACCTGGCAGACCAGAAAATGTGAATTCAGACTTCCTGCTGTCCTTGGTAAAATATGTACATAATCAATAATAGAGAAGGGTCACAATGAAAGCTAGACAGGTGAAGGATACCATGACTCTCTTGTAAGGACAAATAAAGAGTGTGGCCCTATTTCATAATCGAAACCGGAAAAACATGTTTGTGTCAGTTGAAAGTTCACAAGTCATTGTACTGAATGTACATCAGCAATATGAATCTCCTCAACTTCAGCGTTTAATATACTGCATACTCAATACTCTTTCAAGGGCAGATGATGCTAGAATTGCAGTCCAAGATACAAAGACACTGCTGTCTGTGTTGTGTCCTGATATGTCTTGCTATGTCAGCCATCAACATAAACTGAGAGCGCCCTGTAATGATTTTGCTGACATGATGGAATTTAACATTAATTAAGTCGAGAAAAATGCTTGGCTATTTGATTAAAATAGATAAAATGTGAGAGACTATACACAAAATTTTACTGTACGGAAATTTGCAATTTGTGTCAGGTCATCAGTATGTGGCACATACAATGCCTATAGAAAGTGTTCACCCCTCTTGGATGTTTCACCCATTTGTTGCTTTTATACATGAAATCATGGTCAATATAATTTGGCATTTTTGACAAGACTTCGCAAAAAAAAAAAAAAAACCCTAAACCTCTTTAATAGCAAAGTGAAAACAGATTGTTGCACAATCATGTCAATTAATTAAATATATATAATGTAAATGATTGCATAAATATTCACCCCCTTTAAAGTGATTGACCTAATTTAACAGAGGTCCAGCTAGTTGATGTAAACAGTGTCACAGTTAGTGAAATGGAGATCACTTGAGTGCAGTAGATGTCTGTCAAATGACTGTAGTATAGTAACACCTGTATCTGGAAGGTCCAGTCTCTGATTCAACAGTATTCCTGCTACAATTGCAACAGGAAGGTAAAAGAACACTCCAAACAACTGAGAGAAAAGGGCATTGAAAAGTATACGTCAGGAGATGGCTACAAAAAGAATTCCAACTCACTGGACATCCCACAGAGTTGAGTTAAATCCATCAATAACAAATGGAAGGAGTATGGCACTTCTTTAAATCTGCTTAGAGCTGGCCGTCCTCACAAACTGAATGAGCGGGCAAGAAGACGACTGGTGAGAGGGGCCACGAAGACATCTACGACTACTCTGAAGGAGTCAAAAGTATCAGTGGCTCAGATGGGACTGGGTTCTTCACCAGTCAAAGCTGTCTGTAAGAGTGGCAAAGAAAAAGCCACTGCTGAAAAAGGCTCATATCAAATCTCGCCTGGAATTCATCTAAAGGCATGCGGGAGACTCCAAGGTCAATTGGAAGAAGGTTTTTTGGTCCGATGAGCCAAAAAATTTTGCATTTTGGTCATCAGACGAGACGCTGTGTTGGGCAAGCACCAAGCACTGTACATCACTACAAACATACCATCTCCAGCATGGTGGTGGCAGCATCATGATGTGGGGATGCTTCTCAGCAGCATGGAAGGCTTGTAAAGGTGGAGGGGAACATGATTGCTGAAAAATATCACCAAATCATAGAGGATATTCTGACTCAGCCTGAAAGAGAACTACAGCTTGGGAGAACATTTATTTTCCAGCAAAACAACAACCCCAAGCATACAGCAAAAGCTATACAGAGACGGTTCAAAGACAACAAGGTGAATGGTCTGGAGGCCGAGTCACAGTCCAGACCTCAATCCAAATGAGAATTAGTGTCTGGACCTGAAAAGTTCTGTTCACTCATGCCATGATCCCTGTGGATTCTGACCGAATTTGAACAGTTTCTAAAGAGAATATAATGAGACTATAAAGAATGAGGTAAAATTTCAGTGTCCAGATGTGCAACGCTGATTGAGACAAATCCACACAGACTCGGTGCTGTGATCGCAGCCAAAGGTGCATCTACTAGATATTGACCTGAAGGGGGTGAAAATTAATGCAATAATTTACTTTGTCTTATATATTTACTCTGCCAAGGAATGCGGCAGAGTTATGTGACGATCTGCGTACGTTTGTCTGTTTGTCTGTGTACATTACTCAAAAACAGATTAACGGATTTGGATGAAATTTTCAGGGAAGGTCAGAAATGACACAAGGACCAAGTGATTTGATTTTGGCAGTGATGCGGCTTATAGTCTGGATCCACAGATTTGTTAAAGATTTCTGTATCATTGCCAGATAGCAGGAGTGATGACATGATTGTGAACCTACTACAAATCAACCACTGTGGACTTATTGGGATTTATCTGTCAGAAATCATACAACGACTGAGCACCGTTGGTGGCTTATTGTGCTCTTTGAGTGTATTTCTTGTTTTAATTAATTGACACTTTGATATTAAAGTTTTTTTTCTTTGTAAATTCTTGCCAAAATAGCCAAATTATACTGGCCATGGTTGCATGTATAAAAGCAACAAAAGGGTAAAATATCCAAGCGGGATGAATATTTTTTATAGGCATTTTAAGCTATTGTTCCTACAGCTGGCAACAGGTACTTTAAATGAAAAATAACATTATTGGTCAGAATTTCTTTGTGCATACAAATATTAAAGAAAAAAGCATATATGCATATCAAAGAGACACATACAGCTTTATTTTAAGCCATGACTGGTATCAAAAATGGCTTTTGATGACATTACAGACCAAAGTCTTTGCTCCATATTCTTTTTAGTTGTATTATTTTTGTCTGTAAACACTGCCTGTATACAGTCGGCGTGAAGTGAAACATGTCACAGTTAATTAGAGCTGTTGGAAGATAACAGGTAATAAGTTTGCCTGTGTGTATGAGGAGGCCTGAGTTAGTAAGAACATACCTCAGCGCTGATGAAGCGAATTTCAGCTAAAAGGCGCAACACGTGTACACATGTTTGGCTTCCACTGCAACTGTGAAGACGTTCTGTACTGTTTTCTTCCTCTGAACAGCTACATTCTGGAGAGAAATCAGTGATATGAATATTTTCAGTAACACAAATCCTCGAATCTTCTTTATTATTTAGAAACATGACATATACACTACTACAACTATTACAACCATCGCTTAATGTAAATTATTTATTTGAAAACTTACAACCACATTAGAACAAATGTATATCAGATCAGTTATATTATTATGAATCTGATTTACACAGTGAAATGAGAATATTTTTCCTCGATATGAGCAATATTTCTGTTATTTTATGGTCAGTCTTAGGATTATTCCTCATCTTACTGTCAGTCTTGGACATTTTCCATCTCCCATCATCATAAAGCAGACAGAATCGACAAGCAGCTCGGCACACATCCCAAACTTCATGTTTCCTGGCTGTCTTTGCTAATGTTGCCCACAACATCACTCTGAAACAGACAAGATGTAAAGAAAACTTCAAGATGATTCCTTTTTAGACAGTGGAGGTCAGGACAAGGGCATAATCACACATTGTATATCATCTAAAATTGTTAGCAGGGTTATGAACAATAAAAATTTGCTCTAAAGTAATGACGGTACAGCACTCTCCTGACTATTAAGTCTACCATCCCCGATGTGCACACATTTTAACAGCAATGATAAGGGCAGTCATTGGGAAATCAACTGTGCACTGTAAATAAGATGTAATGGGAGGGTGCAGACTCCTGTAGT
The DNA here is from genome assembly GCF_022539595.1 of Amphiprion ocellaris. Lineage (NCBI taxonomy): Eukaryota > Metazoa > Chordata > Actinopteri > Pomacentridae > Amphiprion > Amphiprion ocellaris. Next base: position 24,036,012 of record NC_072781.1, on the reverse strand, counting down.
CACAAAGCAACTTTAACTTCAGAGAGGACCAATAGATCAAACATTTATTACTGTCTGATGTTCAGTAAAAGCAAACTGTAATAAATTCAATGAGCCATAAAAGTCTGATTATATAGGCAATTTTCCAACTGGGTTTCTGGGAAGCGTGACACCTAAAAATAATTCAGAGCAAAACTTTACAGTGGCAAGAAGATGGGGAGAAAGACTTTCATACATATACATATATAGGCACAATTAATACATGTACAAACACACACCTCTCTGGGTTGTTTGTGTCATTGCTTTGTCTGGCCAGATATCCATTCACTTTTTCCACTGATGTGGAGTAATGCTGAGCCATAGCAGCGAGGTGAGCCACTGGTCCAGATCCAAGACTGCCTACGGGAACTAGACAATTGTTGAAGTACTGCCTGCATAAGTCGTACTGGAAAATCATTTGCATTTTCTATTAATAATGCCTTAATACAAGTTTAACAAAAGATCAAACCTAAATGATTTTTGGAGAGATACAGAGCATGTGCAAAGAGAGAATGTTGTCATTTTTAGGGGACACAAGAGAAAATAACTTATTTACACTGCCACTGCAGTGGCGTTACTGACTACAGTGAAATCAGATTAGACAGAAGCATATTTCAGATTTATACTGAAACCCATCTGCAGCACCTAGGGTATTCGAGCCCTTTTTATGTGGACTGAATTATGAATAGAGGTCTGTGACTGAGTGGAGGCACAAAATGCTCCAGTGCATGTGTGCTCACCCTGAAAGTTCAAAGATGCACACTCTCATGTACACACCTCTCATTGATGAACATCTGAGGAATAATACAAAATTGCAGCAGCCATGCAAACTACAGTTAATTAATTCTTCCAGTCTCAATAGTTACTTTGTGTGCAGGCTTTGAAGCTCAGAACACAATGATTAAATGTCTTTGTTTAAGGGATACTTGAGGTTCATGGACAAAAACAAGAGGTGCCTCAAGAGACCAAAGCTTTTAACCAATGCCTGCAGTAGAAACCCTTTGACTAGCTGTCAGACTTCTTCCCTGGGTCATTAAGATTGCTGAATGTTCATTTGATGCTATGGACCAAGGAGCCTGGAAGAAGTCTGAGATCAAAGGCTCTCCCCAAGCTCTGGCCCTTCTGCTCCCAGATCTACTGAACACAGTCGATTGGGCTTCACTGTGGGCAACACTAAACACTAAATGTGGTTTCTCTGAGAAACTGCACACAACCTAGCAACGAAGTTGGCCACTTAAAGTATTTCTAGTCAAATGTGGTGACTGAAGTTACAAATTTAGCAACAAATCACACCCACTGTCATCTGTGACGTTCATTCAATTTGCACTCAGTCTGGGTGTAATGAGTGCCTGCTTTACTGAGGCAGCACCAAATTACACAACCTACACAACTGATTGTCTTCCAGGTGCAAGTAAAGAAGGGCTCAGTCTTTACAGATCAACCAGATTTATCTTGGACCACCAAGCTTTGAAAGTCATGTTGCTTTGGAATATTTATGCATGCCGCAGTTTAAAAGCTACAATAAATGTTTGACTATTCAATAATTTATAATGACTCGTGGTCTGTAAGCCCTTTTATGTTATTCATGCAGCAGGGCTAATTAAATGAACTTCAATGAAAATACAAAAATACAGTCAGTGTACAAAAGCCACCACAACACAGTGAAAGAAAGTTAAGAGGGAGAGACAGAGAGAGAGAGACAGACCAGAGCAGGTAAAAGGCCGAACAAAATGTACACAGCAAATGCCTTATCAACAGATTAAAATGACCAGCCTGAAGGTACTCAGTTTAACTTCCAGTAAAAATAATACAAAGCACCACATTTTCCTCACATTGTTTGATTTTACCAAATGGTTGAATACTTATATTGTCTTATTCTTCGACTTAAGTGTCCCATATGGTGAACATTTTATTGGGTTTGATATGCTTTATGAAGCTGGAGTTGTAAAATAGTGTGAAAATATGAAGAAGCTTATTACTGCAATCTCTGTAGCCCTCCCTGAACTAGATAGCCTTCCAGCTTTATAAGTTAGTAAGATTTTTATCGAGTTTCTACATGGAAATTAGGTAACTAATTGCATTTGAGCTAAAAATTTATATATCCAGCTCCCTCACAGCCTGCTTTTTGCAAGGGGTATCATCCAGAAAGAGGAGCTGTCTCACAGTTTGCAAGGTGTATTTTTTCACTACAGCCACTTCTGCTAACTTTAAAATGTCTGAGCTACTAGTAAAGCACATCAAATGTTCTGCTGTTGGCTGCAGGAGTGAACGCAAGAACCTTCATGTACTTCTAGCATCTGAGCTACTGAAGAGCCAATGCCCTACTTTTATTTTGATGAATTAAATATTTTGACAATACAAATATCCTCAGTGTTAGCATACTGAGAAACTAATGTGGTTAACATTACCATTAGCGCTGATCATATGTCCACAGGGCAGAGCTCTGTGGATACTGTAATGCTGAGGGACAATCAGAAATTGTGGACCGATGTGACACCAATAAACAAGGACTGGATGGTGATTGTGTTAATTGCTCTTTGTGCTTGCATATACTGCATATTAATACACCTAAACTGACTGCTCTCATTTACACCTTTTCTGGTTTCTGCTGTCAAACAAGAGGACAAGTATGAAACATTGGCTGAAACCCAGCCCATTAAGACTACACATAACCAGCAGTCACTTCAGAGCCATTTCCAAGCTGCTTTGCACCGCAAAAGTACTGATTTTATAACCGCAATGTTGTCTAACAATGGCTACATAGGGAATTCGGTTATATTTACATGTACAATGATCAGTTGGAGAGAAAGGTAGTCTCATACACTCATTCACATTTATGTCATCACCTGCTGTGCTGTTTTGTTTTGCTTTCTCAATCACTGAACACAGGAGAGTATGCTTCCTAAAGGGGCCAAGGACAGCTGCAGCTCAACTGGAAACTAAAACAGCCCATTTAGAACAGGACTAAAACCAGGAGTCATACAGTCATGGTAAGATAAACCATCTTGAGTTAAAAAAATGAAAGACAAATTCTTGGGTCATGTGAGACTTTCATTATTTTGCTGAAATGAAGCCCAAGGTGTGACCTAAAAATGTATTATATATACACAGAGGAGAAAGGTGCATTTGACCACAGGCAGAAAGAGTTAAACTGCCTTCCAGGTCAGTAAATTATCTATTTATGAAGCTTTAGAAAAACATATGATTCCTGGTGAAGATAAAAGAGTCGTTAATAATCTGGATTTCAAGCTTCGAGAGAAGATCTTCCCACAAATCAGACATAGGCTGAGCAACTGTCACTATAACTTAGTGTAAAGTGAAAACGAGGAAGAGAAATGTTTACTTTTTGAGGTGTCATCAGCATCCAGGACCATTTGAAAATCATCAGGGGCCAAAAGGAGACCTGCAGCAACAAGAATAGGACGACTATCTGTCGTATCTTGGAGCTGGATATCTTTGGCCTAAAAAAGACACAGAAGAGTTATTGTACAGAACATTATTTAAAGTTATTTCATTAGGCATGCCATTTACACTTATTTTGTCTCATTAAAGCTGCACATTGCATTTAAGTGGACAGTTACTTGATTTGACCACCCAAAGGTTATGCAACAATTCAGTTTCGGAGGATAGTTGAATCTCCTTTGCTGTTCCTATCTGTGATATCAACAGGTTTTTATAGAAAATTCTTCTTCCTCCACAGTTCTAAACGAGCTGTAACACTGTGTAATGTAACAGTCTGAAAAATGGGCAGAAAACCTGCTGCATAAGCATGGCGGCTTTATCCTCAGTCCGGGGAGGTGTCTCGTAGAGCATCCGCCTGAGCTGTAAGAGGCGAAAGGCTGACGACAGGCGTTCTTGTTGTGTCCCGTTATCCAACAGCATGGCTCTCTGAAGGTGAGTCAAAGAAGCCTCAAGGTGCCCCTCCTCCTCTTCAATTGCTGCCAGCTCTGAGTGGACTTGACAGCGCATCTCGAGCAACATACTGTAAAAACAACACACAAACACTTCCAGTATGAACTGATACATTGTGATGGCACAAAAATCTGTAGATCTGCTAGTTCAAAACTGGAAAATATTAATGATTTTTACACATATCATCTTGTAAATCACAGGCTGCACAGTAGCTCTGTGGTTAGCATTGTTGCCTTGCAGCTCGAAGATGCCCGGTTCGCGAACCGGCCTGGGATTTTTCTATGTGGAGTTTGCATGTTCTCCCTGTGCATGTGTGTGTTTTCTCTCGGTATTCCAGCTTCCTCACACAGTCTAAAAACATGTTGAGGTAAATTGGTGACTCTAAATTGTCCGTAGGTGTGAATGTGATGTGATTGTTTGTCTCTATGTGCAGCCCTGTGATAGACGGGTGAGTGTCCCCTGCCTTCATCCTAAGTCAGCTTAGGGTGAAGGCAGGGGACAGGGAACAATCTAAGACACTTTGTGTAAACTAGATCAGTTGTATAAAAAGCAGGATCAGGCAGACCAAAAGTGAGCACACCATCAGTAGATCAATACATCAAGGTTTGTTCACTGAGAGCTAGAAACGTAACGTCTTCAGAGATTCAGTTTTTGCTAAATAAAGAATGCAAGACTTCAGTCAACAACTGTCAAAAGAAGACTGTCTAGTAGTGTCTCAGAGGACCAATCGAGTCTTTAAATCATTCCTCAGGAGGGAAAACAAGGCCAAATGCTTGGAGTGGGCCAGGACATAGCAGCCTTCCAAAGTGAAGGATGGGGAAAAAAAGGTCCTAATTAGCAATGAATCCAAGAAATTAGTGGCAGTAACAGGAGCACTTATGTAAGGAGACCAAGAGGATAGAATGAAACACAGCACTCAGAACATTCAACACTGGGGTGTTTTGCTGCTCTGAAGCTGGAACCTTAACCAAATCAATACCACCCTTACAAAGGAAAAATGGCACTAGATTTATCAAATGGAAGAACTGTGTTTAAAGAACTACTTAACAACAAGAGAACACCAAGTAGTGCTGTTTTTTCACTTTTCACAATTTTTAAACAAAATTATTAGTTGTAATTACATGTTTTTAAACAAATACAAAAGAAAGGCATCTTCTTACACTACCTCAGTCTTTTGGATCCCACTGTAAATGTGTTTTGTATGAAAATATTTTATTGGTGAATGCAGACTTTACTGTATTTACTGCATGAACCCCAAAACCAAGAAAGCATTATTAAAAATTATGATTATATATATATATATATATATATATATATATATATATATATATATATATATATATATATATATATATGTATATATATATATATATATTTAAAAAAATTATATAGACCCTCGTATTAAAATGAGCTGATGGGAAAATCTCCACATTGGTGTTGGGTTGAGATCTGATGACTGCAAAGCCTATAGCATATGATCCACATCATGTCTGTCCTCTTCAAACTATACATTGACCTCTAGAGCATTATGGATGAAGGAATTGTCATCCTATAGGAGATCACTGCCACCATAATGGAAATGTTTCAACATATCACAAAGGCAATCACTCAGAACAACTTTGTGTTCCCAAGCAGACCCAAACCATGTCTGCAAAATGCCCCCCACAGCCTAAGAGAGCCACTAAATGCCCTCACTGAATGTACTGCCTGTGCATCCATCCATCCATCCATCCATTATCTATACACCGGGGTGGGTGGGGCTGAGCAGGGACAGGTCGCCAGTCTGTCGCAGGACTACATATACAAAAAAAGAATCACACTTGCATTCACACCTACAGGCAATATAGAATAATCAATTAACCTCAGCATATTTTTGGACTGTGGGAGGAAGGCGGAGTACCCGGAGAAAACCCACACATGCACAGGGAGAACATGCAAACTCGATGCAGAAAGATCCCAGGAAGGCCAGAATGCGAACCGGGGACCTTCTAGCTGCAAGGCAAAGTACTAGCCACCATGTCACTGTGAAAAACAAGTACATGCAAACTGAATTCCTCAGACATACACGCATAACCATGTCAAACTATGATGAATTTGAAGAAAGTTGAAAACCTTTGCATGTCTTCCAGTGCTTCGGCCACCCTCAGCAGAGGTGTTTTGATGCGTTTCCTAATGTTGCGCTGCAAGAGGGGCAGGCAGAAGTTCCACTGGGTAACACAAACTGCCTGCACAGCCTGAGGGTCCCCCTCTCTCACTGCAGTCTGCAGCCACTGATCCAACTTGCCTATCTCCTTCAGTCGGGCCTGTAGGACAACAACTACAGATTGAGTATCTCTCCTGTAGCTAGACAGCACAACACTTCTATCACTTGGCAAGTATACTTAGACTGAACTGGGCTGAAAATGGTAAATGTGCCAATTTCTTAAATGTGACAGTTTTCACAGTATGGTATGAAAGAAGATTATGATTGCTTGATCCTACTTCCCTGGAGACTGGTTTTCTTGTTAGAACAGTAAAACTATAGGAAATGTATTAAGGTGATTATATGATAATTAAAATCCTTCACTGAAAAATTAACTAGCAGGTCATTAAAGGCTGGGACACCTCTTCAAGTGAAGAGGAATTTCGGATTTCTAGCCTATAAACAAGCAACATGATTACAGAAAGTATAAGCAGCTATTCACAGTTAATCAAGCTTTTGCAAGTGGGTTCACTGCTTGCATTAAAATGTGGCAGGAGGATATGGTTGAAAATTCATGTATATGATCGAGCACCTCCACACTGGCTTTGGAATAGTCATTCATCTTCGCCTCTTTCTTCAGAAGGTTGATTTCACAGTTGACACATTCCATTACTATGCGCTGGCCAATACTCTAAAAAGATAAATACACGTGTGATATCAGGAATCAGTGTTTAGTGATGCACTGAGGATAAAATGACAAATCTATAAATTAGTATTATCATGTTCTTCAAACCAAAAAAAAAAATCACATACATGCACTGCTGCTAATTGTGCTATCATTCCTTGTAATTCCCCCAAAAATCAAAAGTAAAAAGAAACTAAAATACACACGTGGACAAAATTGTTGGTACTCCTTGGATAATGAAAGAAAAATCCACAATGGTCACAGTAATAATTTGAATCTGACAAAAGTAATAATAAATAAAAATTCTATGAAAATTAACCAGTGAAAATCAGACATTGCTTTTGAACTGTGGTTTAACAGAATTATTTTTAAAAATAAACTCACGAAACAAGCCTGGACAAAAATGATGGTACCCTTAACGTAATATTTTGTTGCACAACATTTTGAGGCAATCACTGCAATCAAACCATTTCTGTAACTGTCAAAGAGACTTCTGCACCTCTCAGCAGGTATTCTGGTCCACTCCTCATGAGCAGACTTCTCCAGTTGTCTCAGGTTTGAAGGATTCCTTCTCCAGACGGCATGTTTCAGCTCCTTCCACAGATGTTCAATAGGATTTAGATCAGGGCTCATAGAAGGCCACTTCACAATAGTCCAATGTTTTCCTCTTAGCCATTCTTGGCTGTTTTTAGCTGTGTGTTTTGGCTCATTATCCTGTTGCAAGACCCATGACCTGCGACTGAGACCAAGCTTTGTGACACTGGGCCGCACATTTCTCTCTAGAATACCTTGATAGTCATGAGATTTCATTGTACCTGCACAGATTCAAGACATTCTGTGCCAGATGCAGCAAAGCAGCCCCAGAACATAACAGAACCTCCTCCATGTTCCACAGTAGGGACAGTGTTTTCTTGATATGCTTCATTTTTGCATCTGTGAACACAGAGCTGATGTGCCTTGCCAAAATGTTCCAGTTTTGTCTCGTTTGTCCATAGGACATTCTCCCAGAAGCTTTGTGGCTTGTCAACATGCAGTTTGGCAAATTCCAGTCTGGCTTTTTTAGGATTTGTTTTCAACAATGGTGTCCTCCTTGGTCGTCTCCCATGAAGTCCACTTTGGCTCAAACAACAACGGATGGTGCGATCTGACACTGATGTACCTTGACCTTGGAGTTCACCTTTAATGTCTTTAGAGGTTGTTCTGGGCTCTTTTGTTACCATTCGTATTATCCGTCTCTTCCATTTGTCATCAGTTTTCCTCCTGCAGCCACATCCAGGGAGGTTGGCTACAGTCCCATGGATCTTAAATTTCTGAATATGTGCAACTGTAGTCACAGGAACATCAAGCTGCTTGGAGATGGTCTTATAGCCTTTACCTCTGGTCCATGTTTAGTGTGGTACACACCATGTCACCAAACAGCACAGTGACTATTTGTAACCCTATAAATAGGCCGACTGACTGATTACAAGTTTGTAGACACCTGTGATGCTAATTAGAGGACACACCTTGATTGAACATGTCCCTATGGTCACATTATTTTCAGTCTTTTCTAGGGGTACCATCATTTTTGTCCAGGCCTGTTTCATGAGTTTATTTTTTTTTAAAAATAATTCTGTTGAACCACGGTTCAAAAGCAATGTCTGATTTTCATTGGTTAATTTTCATAGAACTTTTATTTATTATTACTTTTGTCAGATTCAAATTATATATGTGACCATTGTGGCTTTTTTCTTTCATTAACCGAGGGGTACCGACAATTTTGTCCACGTGTGCACTGTAACAAATTGCTGTAAAAATACAGCATATTTTGTACAGTAATATACCGTTCTTTATAAATACAGCTGAATACTGTAAATTAATGTGTTTTTAAAGAACAAAATAATAACAGCAAGCTACCGTACAATCTTACAGTAGATTACAGTATTTTTCTGGTTTGGGTTGATTTGAGTGTGACTGTTGCTGCAGTCCGACAGTTACTCGTCTCGGCAAATCTTCCTGTACATCACCACATTTAGCAAACAGTCAACGCTAGAAGTGACGAAATAGGTTTAAAATAATCTGTATCAGTGATTTTACTCATTACTGAGGGAATAAATAGGAGAAAAAGAAGAATTGAGGACGACGATTTTCGGCCCGGCTCAGACCTGCAGGGACCATCTGTAGCGGATCCATCCTGCTCCGGTGGCTCACTTAACAAGATAACGGATTATTAAAAAGTCAGCCTTACTTTTAATTCTGTCAGTCTATTTTATGTTTTATTCTGTGACAGTAACATAAACATAGCCAGGTTAGTTACTGCTTGGTGTTAGCCACAAGTCGCTAGCATGAATGCTAATGTTTTCCAGACTGTTAGCTAGCAGCTAGCATGCTCCCCTTTGGCTGCAGAGTGGACACAACTTTGGGTCTTTCTGTTAAGGGAGGGGTCAGAGAACCCAGACGATGGCACAGATAGTGGCAGACAGGTGGTCAAAGGGAAAATGGGTCTTTATTTAAACAAAACAGGAACTAAATACAGAAGAAGGAAAACCGAACAGGGTGGGAAAACTAAACCAAATCTATACTAAAAGAAGTCACTACAAAACCCACAACTAATCTACAAAAACCAAACAGGGACAAACTGAAACAGGCAACGAAACAGAGTACTTACAAAGTCTGAAAAGCCAAGCTACAGGAGCAAGGTAGGTAGACAAGGAACAAAAAAAAAACAGGGACTGGCAGGAATCCGGGGGGAAGAAGAGCAGAGTCCATGGAGCTGAAGCAGTCAGGGGGTAAGCAGGGTTTGGTGAGGGGAACATAATCCAAGGGGGGAAGCAGAGTCCATGAGGAACCAGGGTTTCAGTGGGGATGTGAGTTTATAGTCCAACAGGAAGTGAATGACAGAGCTGGCTTCAATACTGGGAGGTGGAATTGCAAACAGGTGACAGGTGTGAGTTAATTATGACAGCTGATTCTCATTGCAGCAATCAGACTGCAGGCAGGTGGAAGATTCAGGGAGCAGAGAAACACAGGAGAGAGGAAGACAGAGGGAGCCAGAGGTACAAGACAAGGTGAGAGATGACATGGGATGAGTGAGGGAGAGATATGAGAGAGAGAGAGAATAGGGAGAGACAGATGACAGACAGGAAAAAGGAGGGAGAAGGAGAAAGAAGGGCAGGGGCTGGAGCAGGATCATAACATCTTGTAAACCAGACCAGGAAAATGAATTTCTAAGCAACCAGATCCAACTAGGTAAAGTTGGCTATCTCTGTCTGTCGTGTAATTTTCGATCAAATATGCAATGTGATGCTCCACTGATCTATCAGATCTCCACATGTACTTGTCTGCATTCGACCATTTGGGTAATTTCAAGTTTTAATAAAACAGGTTTGTAGGATGTGTCATGTTGCTTTTCTCTCCACTTAGGAAAGCTAAATTTGCTTGTTATGCAAACGGCTGCAAAAATTAGATTTAAATGTGTATTGAAATAAACAGCTGTTCTAAGTGGAACCCTCTGTTTTGCTTAATAATTTGAGTTTCCTGTTTATTTTTTTTGTGTTTTTTTGTTTGATTAATGTGACAGAGTTCCATATTAAGTTTAAGGGATCTTTGCCTACCACACCTGATATATTCTTTCTTTGTCATTTCGTTGTAGGCACTTTCTTGGTATTAACCCTAAGAAGGGAATGAAGGGCAGCCAGGAGAAGGTGATGTTCAAGAGGTCGGGGAAGCTGCACCAGAAAAAGGCAGCTAATGTGAATCACCATGTAGCCACCCATAAAAAGACTGATGGACTCTGAGTGGGACTTCATGTAAAACCACAGCACCTCTCCACACAGGACCTCACTTTGACAAAGGAAAAGCCCAGTCTGCAACCAGATGTTCATGTTGTCATTCTAAGGTCACAAGTCTCAGTATTGTGTTGGGTTCAGTATAAAATACTTCAGTCTGGATGTCTCAGTTTTCAAGTTCCAGGTTAGTTCCACGACTTGGTGTTTATTGAACATGATCATGAGTTATGAAAGACTGATTCTGAAAAACTCAGGATACTTGGACGAGGACATGCAGAATGAGTACCTGTTCAGCATGAGGAAATGATTGTATGTTACTAAAATTTAATGGGTTAAATAAGTCAGTTTTTGAAATATGTTTGATACAGAGTTGGCTTTAATAAAAGCTTAATGTTGAAAAGTCATCTCTTGTCTGAGCCATTTCTATGCTATGCTATTTCCTATATCATCACATTCTCTGACATCTATTTTAGAGTAGTAAACTGTTTATGAAGATTACAGTACAAACAGTAAAATAACAGTATAACGGCATCAAAATACTGACAGTAATACACTGTAAGCATAAACTCTAAACAGCATAATACTGTAATATTTTTTACAGTAATAAACTGTTGTTATAGAATACGGTAGGATTGCTGTAAAATAACAGTGCTCTGCTGGCAACTTTTGCTGCCAGTTCTTTACAGTAAATTTACAGGGAAATTTCTGAGAGTGTGTAACTACTTCCAGAGAGTAAAAATGCAGTAATCTCTTTAGCTCTTGAGCCAAGATAATTAATTTCATCTATTGTCAAGTTCCTACTTATAAGGGGATGTCGAGCTCCATGCATAAATTTGCATATTTCTATAATATGTACAGTTAAAGCTACTGCTACTACTGCCTGAGGTTTTAAGAGAATATCGGACACTCACAGCCTCTCCCACCAACTTTAGCTCTTTCAAACAGTCGGCAGCCACTTTCTGATGCTTCACTTGCAAGGCCAGCAGAGCCAACTCCAGGAGGAAGGCAACTCTGCAAATCCCAGATAAAACATAATTTATACAGTTCACAACACTTCAGTACAGTAATCTGAGCCATGTACTGCCCTTGGGATATCCATTTGTGGGGTTATGGTAGTCTGAGGTTTAGGAAGAGGATGGGGAGCAACAAAAGTAATCTTGTAGGAGATTCGATAAGGATACTTTGGGTCACAGACCTGTCAGATGGCAGGATGAGTGATGGACTCTGAGGAGGGTCAGAGTTCGCAGGAGTAACGGGTGTTTTGGTGCAATCCACCAGGAGATAGAAAATCTCCTCAAGCTTGGTGGAATCCTCTTTTGTCAGATCGTCCTCTTTTATTTCTTCTACCCTGCTGTGAAAAACAGAGAGACTTGTCTGTGTACATTAACATACATACATGTGCGCATCCAAGACTACATGCATCTGTGTTTTCATTCGCCCTCGAATATACTCACACCAAGCAGTGCATAAACCTCAGGCAAAATAACCTATATGGTGCTGACGATGGCTGGGCCTGACAGAGTCAGGCTGTCTACGTTTCTAACTGAAATGAAGAGCCATAAGGAGCTCTGACATGTTGAGTACATGCCTGCAGAAAAGGGGTGGGGGGTTGGGTTTGTACTACAGTATTCACCACCAGAAGACATGGTGCTATATTATCAATGTATGCAGCCAGCAAGCTCAACCTGCTTACTTAGAGAAGCCACAGGCTGAGCTGCAAGCCGGTGAATCACTGGCCCATTGACCTAGGTTTAATGTTTGCAGAGCTTGCAAGTTAGCTTAAGGCAAAAAAGATTTAAGATCAAAAACACAAAAAAATCCCACTGCAAGTCCTACAGCTTAAGAAAACATGGCAAATATATAAAAAAAATAGAAACAGAATAATAAGACTTCAACAAATGGCACAAAATATAACTTTGGTATGACACAACCCTTAAAAGGGTCAAAAACAGTGAAGTTTATGACTCAGCTTGCCTTTATTGTTGGTGAGAAGTGTTCTAAAAACAGTAAACATGCACTCAATCACAAAAGCACACATTCAAACACAGTCTTGCCTCCACAACTATTGAAAGCAAACATTATTCAAGCAGATCAAGGGCTTCTTTTTGTGGACAACTACAGCTACAGTAGAACTTGTTTATTTTAGCAGGAGACAGATGGAATATGCTTTCATCATGAAAGCACAAAAACAATAATTCATCCAACTACAATGCCTAGAAAAAGTATTCATCCCTCTTGGATGCTTCACCTTGTTATTTTTATACATGAAACAATGGTCAATATAATTTGGGATAATTTTCAGAGGTCCAGCTAGTTGATGCAAGCAATGTCACAGTTAGTGAAATGGAGATCACTAACTGTGATGAAATGAAAATGTCTGTCAAGTGGCTGTAGTCTAAAAACACCTGTATCTGGAAGGTCCAGTCTCTGGTTCATCAGTATTCCTGCTACAATTGCAACACGAAGACAAAAGAACACACCAAACAACTCAGAGAAAAGATGATTGAAAAGTATAAGTCAGGGGATGGCTACAAAAAGATTTCTGAGTCACTGGACAATCCTACAGAGTTCAGTTAAATCCATCATTAAGAAATGGAAGGAATATGGCACTGGTTTGAATCTGCTTAGAGCTAGCCGTCCCGACAAACTGAATGACTGTGCAAGAAGAAGACCACCAAGACACCTATGACTACTTTGAAGGAGTTAAAAGCTTCAGTGGTTCAGATGGGAGAGACTGTACATACAACAACTGTTGCCCGGTTCTTCACCAGTCAAAGCTGTACGGAAGAGTGGCAAAGAAAAAGCCACTGTTGAAAAAGACTCATATGAAATCTCGCCTGGTATTCACCCAAAGACATGTGGGACACTCCAAGGTCAATTGGAAGAAAGTTCTTTGGTCTGACAACACGAAACACTGCTAATTATAACAAACACACCATCTCCGGCATGGTGGTGGCAGCATCATGATGTGGGGATGCTTCTCAGCAGCATGGAAGGCTTGTAAAGGTGGAGGGGAACATGAATCCTGAAAAATATCGCCAAATCATGGAGGATATTCTGACTCAGTTTGAAAGAGAACTACGACTTGGGAGAAGATATTTATATCCAGCAAGACAGCAACCCCAAGCATACAGCAAAAGCTACACAGAAATGGTCCAAAGACAACAAGGTGAATGGTCTGGAGGCCGAGTCACAGTCCAGACCTCAATCCAAATGAGAATTAGTGTCTGGACCTGAAAAGTTCTGTTCACTCATGATCCCTGTGGAATCTGACAGAGTTTGAACAGTTCATAAAGAAGAATGAGGTAAAATTTCAGTGTCCAGATGTTCAGACTGATCGAGACAAATCCACACAGACTCAGTGCTGTGACTGCAGCCAAAGGTGTATAAACTAAATGCTGACCTGAAGGGGGTGAATATTTATGCAATCATTTACCTGACTTTATATATTTTTAATTGACTGACATGATTTTGCAAAGATCTATTTTCTCTTTGACATCAAAGGCATATTTTTTCTTGCATATTCTTGTCAATAAAGCCGAATTACATTTTATGTAAATATAACACAGAAACGTACTTTTTAAATTCCTGTATTTTGAAAATGACGTCCAAGGTAATGCATTGCCTGCTTGTTTCAAGGAGGGCATCCCTCTCTGACAGCTTGTGTTGTACCTATGAAGAGAAAAGTTAGACGTTACACTTTATAATCCTGAAATCTACAGATTTTCTTTTGAGGTTAGTACAAGATATGGGCCATTTGTATAAATAGGGTCAGGATAGAAATGGGCTAAACCTTAGGTTAAAAGTGTAGCTGTACTGTATTCTATGCAGACAATTTGACTTTCTGTCACATGTTCAGAAAGTATCACCATTGGCCAACTGCAATAAACTAGTATCAAGTTAGTCAGAAACTTATTGACAATGTCTTATGAAAATGGTGTGTTTTCATATTTCAAGGATTTTTAGATTTTCAGAAACTTTGAAAGATGAAATGCTCTTTCTGGATTCGGATAGTTCTGAACATCCTAAAAACCTATTAACCATGACAAAAATAACCACAAAGATTGATACACTACTGCTTTTCTTAATCAGTTAAAATAAGCAAACTACCAAGATAACTACTCTGCATGCAACACACTGTTTACCAGTAATGTAAAGAGTCTTTGATAAAGATGTGGAGTATGCAACTTGATAAATTCTTCTGTAGCTTTGGCAAAACTTTCAGCCTCCTCAACTTTCCCAGAGTCCACAAGGCATCTGACTAGGTGCCTGTAAAGAGACAGAGAGCAGGCATATGGACATTGATCATGTTGCGAGTTTTATAGTCTATATAGCGCCATATGCCAAGTTCCCAGTTTATTACTATATACACATATAACTACTGTAAATGCAATGTAATCAATATACCAATACAATCCAACATAATAGCTTTCCCTTATGACACTTATAATATTCACTGTTGTTGACACTGTGTCTCTAAGGTCAATATGTTGTTAGTGTTGGAATTGCACTGCTTTATACTGAAGATTTTTTTGCATTTAGTTCATATCAGACCATGCACTGGAATTACTGTAGTAAGCTTTGAAAGGAAATGGTGATTGTTGGTCAGTCTATCCGCTATGGATGAATGCTGCTCATGCCAGACATACTGTGCCTGATCCTTCTAATACCCTTTGACTGATATTACACTGTACAGGAGTGGTACTAGAATTGTTCATTAAACAAAGACAAAATTAACATTTGGGTCCAAGGTGTCAAGGGAGAACATGATTAAACAGCTTACATTAGAACAGACTCTCCACTCTGTACATGACTAAAAGGCAACTAATTAACTGGGGAGCTAGAAAACCGTGGTCATAAATGAACTGCTGGTTAATTAGCCCTGCACATCATCTTCAAGAATCTCGCAGAGAATGGATGGAAACTGAAACGGACATATTAACGAAAGATGAGTAACAGAGCATAGCAGGGCCACTTGCATCATGAGTTCAGCCCTCCAGTTGTGGTCTTGGTCTGCCACCTCCTCCAGAGTTTGCACCACCTTTTTGAGGGAGGGGATCAGGTGGAGGCATCGCCCCGGTTGCAAGAGAGGATGCACTGTCTGGAAGTACAGCACTGAGGCATTGAACACCATGAAGTGGTATCTGTGATGCACAAATCACATGCATAAAGAGTAAATACAGAATGCTGCATTATTTATATGATACACGTGTAAAACATTTCATCTCTTAGTACAGCCCCATTCAGACCAAACGTCAAGTCTGTAAGCAGAAGTCCTGTGAATTGCAAATGTGTGCAGGTTAAGAATTGCAAAATGAGCTGCAGGAGCGCGGCCTGTTAAGCTTAATAAGTGAAATTTATGAATTCGTAGTGGTGTTTCGGGAAAAAAATTGTGTGAGTAGACTGTTTGAGTGGAGCTAATTTATGCACCAGAGAATGTGCTGTGCACTCATCTGGGTTGGATGTATTAGATATGTATTCCCTTTGGTATTACTGGGGTTGCTCATTCAGCCCTTCTATTGACAGGTTATGAGTTCATTAGCAAAGAGATTCAGTGCGGATTGCCTGCAAAGGCTAAGCCAGTTATCTCCAAGCACATCTTTCAAAGTAAATAACAAAGGGAACAACTCAATCATGATTTTTTTATTACAGCTAAATGTATTCGCCTCTTTCACCCTGCTCTCAGATAATATTAGTCTGCTGTTAAAATTAAGAACACATGCTCTGAATATGATCCACTTGTGAATAAGGGGTCAGGGTGAAGCATGAAAATCATGTTATATTTCAACAATATTATTTAGTTAAATCATTAATGCTTAAAATAGTTCTGTGCAGCAGATTGAAAGTAATCTACCATATCTTAAAAAAAACAAAAAACTTCCCTGTGGGGCATATTTCACTTTCATTACATCTTTTACAAAAGCACTTTGGCACTATAGGGGCAACTGCCAAACAATATCAGAGATGATCAACTGTACACAGCATAAAATGGTCAACTTTCTTGACACTGTAACAGCAAAGCCAAGCACACTGCTGAGAGGTTGCATACCGTGGGTCATGCTTTGAAATTTCAGCTGCTTTCACAAAACACATCACAGCTTCTTCAAAGTCTTCCTGAAATAGAAAATAATGCAAAAGGGTAAATGAGAACTTGTCATATCATAGAAACATACAAAAGAGAATAGAAATAGAATGTTCAAAGGAGGCTGTAGTCTGACAAAAAAACAAAAAACAAGACTTTAAATTGTGCTAAAAAAAAAATGAAACAAGGGCTAAATCACTAAAGCTTGTTCACAAAGTTAGGGCATCTGCTTCATTTTTTGTGAAAATAAGTACAGTGTATCCCTACAGTAATTGTGTGTGCATACCACACTGCCACAGAAACACAAACACACACAAAGCCCTTGAGGAGATGTGTCCAATTTACTGTCCTCACCACACTCCCAGGGGCCGGCGGAGACTTTAGCTGGCCCTGGCAGAGGTAGGCTCGACACAAAAATTGATTAGCCGGCGGATTCCCTTCAAAGTATATCTTTAGACATGCTGCGCTTATCTCCAAACAGCCCAGCTGAAAACACAGAGAAAGAGAGACACAAAGGCCAAACTAAATAAATATTTAAACCTCATCTGCAGTTAGATTGTGTAACCGGAAGTTTCCTGAGTCTGATGCATTATTAAAACTATTCACAAATGGCATAATGTATGTGAGAGGCACGTTTTTTTTACGCATGACAAGAAGATTATCTTAATTGCAGGCTGGTTCCCTTAGTGTTGCCTCCTTAGTGCCGTGATACATACTGTCTCGTGTAAATTGTCAAATAAATTCACACAAGGTGGTTTTCATTCAAAGAACTGCAGTATTGCCATGGGAGATAGTTTAAACTGCACACAGTAAGCTTTTAATTGTGCTATGACTGTGTATAAAATATTTCATTTTTTTCTTATCTAGGAGACTCATAAAATAAGTGAAATCTGACAGTAATGAACAATGGATAAGTGTGTTCAGGAAATGTCTGCATGCAAGTGGAATATTTATGACTCTCTGGAAAATTGAAGAATATTGCAATGTAGTTCTACCAGGGTTGGGGGCTAATTCAGTATTCACTTAAGCCTGACACTTCAAGGCACGCTGCATTTTCACAGAAAACCTGCTGTATGATATAGGGGTGAAGAAAGAAGAAATCACATTATGGAATATCCTTGTGTTTCATTATTCAAATATATTTCCCTTGCCTTTGGACAGTTCTGTCTACATTAGTAACTAGTCATTACTATTCCCTGCTGGGAGAATATTTAGATTAAGCTAACTAAAGTTACTTCATAAAAACAATGAGAAAATGAGATCTATATTAAGACTTTTCCAGCAGAGGGGTACTGAAGAGGCTTTTTATCACCACAATGTTTTCATCAGGTAATCACAATAACAGCAACCTCAAAAGGATCAAGGCTCTGTTAAACCCAATAGGTCATCTCTGACTTCTACTGACATTATACAAT
The DNA here is from genome assembly GCF_022539595.1 of Amphiprion ocellaris. Taxonomy (NCBI): domain Eukaryota; kingdom Metazoa; phylum Chordata; class Actinopteri; family Pomacentridae; genus Amphiprion; species Amphiprion ocellaris. Next base: position 24,017,951 of record NC_072781.1, on the reverse strand, counting down.
AATGCATAGTAATGAAATTTTGTGACTAAGAATTCACAAACTTCCACAGAACATGCGAGTGCATTTTTATGGTATCATCACTCAGATGCAAATCTTTCATTCTTGGAGGCTGCTTGAAGCATTATGTCTTATGTGACATCTCAGCAGTCATGAACTCCTCACTACATAAAAACACTCTTCACAGCAACGCTAAAAGTACATTCAGAGCATGTCCTTTCTTATTGCAGTCTTTCATACATCTGATGCTGACTGTGTAGGCCAAGGCATATATCTACTGTGTTGTCCTCAATTTAGGTCTATACATGATTCTGTATAAAGCTGGTTACTGAATTTTTAAAGATCATGTTTATTGTATGATATAATGTAATGTAATTTCTTTCAGTAGAACTGAAAGGAATAATTCCTCTGTTATAAGAATGTAAAATCTGAATAATTTAGTTTAGTAAAACACCAGACAAAACCAGTCTCTATTTTTAAAAGCATGTTGTGCAAACCAAAGGCATAAATACACCATGTCCTCTCGCCCCCTGTTCAGGCAACCCTGGGCTCGACTGATTCGGAGCCTGTTATTCAGAGGCTGCGACTCATGACCTCGGTGTATCTTAAAAACGGCTCTGCTGATAACACAACCAGGCACCACTACAGCAAATCATCCCAGCCTCTGTTACCTGCAGAGCCTCTTCCGCACAAACGACGTACAAGTCTGAGGAAATACGTGGAGTTCTTCTGCTGCTTCCAGCTGCTGTCGTGTTCTGGATCAAATGATAGGCTGACTGTAGAGCTCCAGAGTCTGAAACAAACAGGATGAGAACAGCAAACCTTCACGCCTCTTCACACCCTTAACAACTGTAGCTAATGACACAACAAACCTTGGTGCTTCTTTGCCTTGGCAAGATACTGACGAATATCCAGGTCCATGTTCAGTTAACTAGTATACTGGTAGTATTTGAGTGTGTGTTAGCTAACGGTAGCTAGCTAGCTAGCTACAAACTAATATTGGTCAGTTTAATGCTAATGTTAGCCATTACCAGTGCGCAGGTGCGTGTAACCTGTTGGTCTACAAAAACGCTAAACTATTGAACAATTACAAAAACTATGCGACTGTTGGTTAATTCTGCGTCATTAAAAAAACCCTACTTAACTTGTAGTCTGTTTAAGAAATAGCCATTAACTACAGAGATACTAGCTAGATTTTAACCAAGCAACGATCCGTGGTTTGTAGTTTGGAAGTGTTGCTAAGCAACCGTCTACCGGGTTTGAAGTACGGGAACATCAATGGGACAAACATGTTTAAAACTCTGCTTCGCCACAGCGGATGTACAAGTTAGTGTCATGATTAACTATCTGCATCATAATATGTAATTAACTAGTAGTCAGAGACTAAACAGCTCACTGTTTCAGTGGTGGAGCCAGACATTTTTATAAGGTGGCTAGACTGACAACTTTACTCACATTTAGATTGCATAAAATGTCTTGTTAAACCGTTTTCATCAAATCAATGTATGCGAATAATTAATTGTTATTATTTGGTTACTTACCCTTATGATTTTCCTATGCAGACAAGACTACCATGTAGAAGAACTTGAGAACTCACACACAGCGCAGTAAGTTATGATTATGTAACCCTCAATTGATTAAAAATCTGCAACACTTAGTAATGTGTTTTAATTCTTTGTAATGTACATAGAATAATTACAGTGTGCCCTTAGATCAAAAGTGTCCTCTACTCAGGACACCCACCTAGTTGATACAACGCGCTCTGTCCATCCTGCCTTTTTAATTTCTTGAGGCTGCAGGTTCTGGGTCAGTCTTACATTGTTTTCACAGTTTGTTTCCAGGGATCTTCAAAGTACCCTTCATCCCTCTTTAAGAGTCTGTGCAACAGCTTCAACTAAATTCACAGCTACACCTAAACCATACACACTTTAACTGATAAAAACATACACAAATCTTGATTTACATATGAAAACAGGTGCATTTTTGTACGGTCTATACTCCTTTTTTAAAATGAAAATAACACAATCTTTGAATTGCTACAAAATCTGTGTAAAAATGTTCATCAGAACTACTTGGTTGTATGTGGTTAAATGTGAGGCTTGCTGCTATAATACATCTCTACGAGAACAAAGTCATCAGAGAAAGTGTTCTGCTCAAAGGTTCTACCAGAAAAATAGTAGTTAATGGATACAATTCAGTTCTGTGAGTATGTGTGTAGAACTCTAGCAGGTTTCACAACTAGTTGTGTGGTTCTGGTGTGACTTTAGTCTGTGGTGGCCACACCAGGTCAGCCATGAATGTGGTCTCAACTTCAAAGTGCATCACGAGAAATCAGGCCACTCAGTGTGCAAATATAATTTACTTGGTCAAACCAAATAGTGCCTCTGATTTGACAGGGGACAAAGTAGTGGAGCAAGGCAAAATGCTGCAGCTCTCTTAATGGACTTGGGATTCCTAGCTGGAGGTTTAATTGATAGAATCGTGAATTACCTGCCAGTATTTCAAAGCAGAATAGATAGCTCCTCGGTGGCCCTCGAGCAAATTTGTTAAGCAGTTCATCATGGGATCTGTCTAAAAATACACACAAAGAGAATATTCACCCTTTGGAATAGCTTTAAGTGTGAAATATATAATTATTTTCTGACAAAGATTTTCCTCTGTCACTTGACCTACTTCATGGTGTGAGTTGGTGCTTTTATGTGTTGTTTCAGATTTCACAACTGTCATGTCATACAGTGCTTTTGCTAATAAAGGTGGGCTTTACTGTATTTTTAACTGTAAGAGAAACACCTATATGCTGAAATTGTGGACATTTCAGAGGGATGATGAACAAAATCTCCATGAATGGGTCACTAAAAGGGATTTGGTGAGGCATTCATATTCAAGACACATCTCATAAGTATGCAATATGATTTTTGTAATACTGCACCAACTTCGGTGACACAGCCATGTGCATTTTCATTTGTCACCTGCACTGTGGTTGTTCATTTAAACATGAAAAAAATAATGCTTAAACTACTCCTAAAATACACCTGAACGAGTTTGTTTTATGTCAGCATTATATTCAATTCCTTCCACATGATTTGTCAGAGTGGCTTCACAATATCAGTAGCCAAACAATCTGGACAGCACAGATGGTGCTATATGATGATAAATAGGTTCTGAAAATGTTTAATGTGTTTGTTCAAACTGTCATCCAGTGTGCTACAACAATACACCTTTCCTATTGTACACATTGCTTACAAATCTTCACAGTGGTATTTATCGTGTGAATGAGAATTTATGTAATATATTACAAAAATGATATTGTAATCTGATTACATTCAACCAATACCTGCCAACATTGAAAAAGATCTTTCATATAAGTCTATAAACAAGGCTTCAATATTTAATGTCCAGGCAGGTTGTGGAAATGCTTACCCAAAATAGCTTTATAAAATAAAAAGTAATAGCAGTTATAAGACAGGATATATGCCAATATTCCAGAGAAACAAGCAACCAGGGCATTTTCACTGCAATATCTGATTTTAATTTACTGTCGTTGGAGCAGCTCCAGGAATGGCTCATGTTCACAAAGAAAGACTTAACTGTCCTGGATTACATGAATAACAAGCCTGGACTCTTTTCAGAATTTAATTTAAGGAACTGAAGAGTTGAAGTTCAATCCAATGAATAAATGTTAAGCTCCAGTTAGGGCTCAATAGCAGATTTTAGCTCCATTCAGCTTGTGTTTACACGCCATCATAAATACTGTTTTGCTGAAATGCGCCCTGTTTAGGTCATGGTCTCTTGTAAATTGAGAAAGGAAATTGAAATGCCATTAAGTGATGATCCATGAGCTGTGTCTGTAAGTTATCTTTGGTCCAGAGCACAGACACCAGCCACATTTAATGAGGATATAACTACATGACACAATCTTGTCAGCAGCACTGATGCCTACCAAGGTGGAGAACAAAGATAAACAATACACAGCCAATAGTGAAATTACATTAATCACCAGCAGTTTCCAGACATGAATACAAGCAAATACCCAAAAGGCTGTGGCTCCCGTGTTTCTCCCCAGGATGCTCATTGTAAACAGTCATTCAGATAAACAAGATGAGTCAGAAGCAATTTGTTAGGCATTTTAAATGTATTTTTATTTCACGTGCTTGGAGGTTATAATCAGAAAAAGAGCAAGAAAATACAATCCAGGGCCCCCGTTCCATCAGAGTAGATTTAAAAAAATCCTGGCTTATTATGATTAAGTCTTGCTAAATTAAATGAGAGTTCTGTTTCATTATTGTGGCTCATAAGAGCCCCTGCTCAGTAACCAAGGTAACCACAGCTGCTCTATAGCAAGTTAACTGAAAGACTTTAATAAAAAAAATCCCAAAAGATAGTTCAGTTAAATTTCTTTTCACATTCACATCAGGTAAGTGTTTGAAAACATACATTTAGAACTTGTTCTCTAACTCGGGCTGAATTTACTTGTCTATAGTTTTTTACCACTTGCAGTGCATCTAAACACCAATTATCACTAACTATGGCAAGTCCATTCTTTATTACTCCACCAAGGAATGTGGCGGAGTTAGGTGACGATCACCGTTGGTTTGTCTGTCTATCGGTTCACAACATTATTCAAAAACGGACTAACGGATTTGGTTGAAATTTTCAGGGAAGGTCAGAAATGACACAAGGACAAAGTGATTAGATTTTGGATCCACGGATTTGTTAAAGATTTCTGTGTCATTGCGAGGTAGCGGCGTGGCGTCACTGCAACTACGACAGCAAGTGAACACTACGTCAGCTGCCTGCTGATGATCTCATGATTGCGATCCTACTACAAATCCACCGTTGCAGCTCAGGACTAACCGTGGGAAATGATACAAGGAACAACTGATTAAATTGTGGGGGTGTTTCTGAGTTCCATCAATTCCCGTCGCGTGCTACATATTTAAGTCATGCGATTCGGTCTCTGTACATAACGTACACATGCGTAACACACGCCTGTGCTCAGCGTAAGGTCATTTTGTTTGTGGGTACATCTGAAAAGAAAATTTGTCAACAAGTAATTGATTGTATAGTTCCTGTTAATGCCACTACGAGAAGTTACTAACTTCATTCCTTAATGAATTACTTGTTCTAATTATGTCATGACACATCCAAAACATGCCACATTTGGTCTTACCCCTGGCATTTCTGCTACTACAGAAATAGTCTCCTCATCTAGAGCCCCAAACACACAGGTGCCCTTTCCCTGCAAGCAGAAGAGCACTGCAGTTGCTAAAGCAAGAATTGCATGAGTTGCTCAGTGTTTTTACAAAATAAGGACTGCTCACACATGAGTCAGGCACGCCTTGGGCATCATGAGCTGGGGGATTTGGGAGGCATATACACCAGTCTGCCACATGCTAAAAAACTTCCTGCCTAATATTGTGCAGGTCCCGTTGTGCTGCCAAAACAGCTCATGTTGGGGCATGAACTCGAGACCTCTGGGGTTGTCCCTGTGGTGTCTGGCACCGGGATGCTACCAGAGGATGCTTTGGGTCCTGCGGGTTAAGATAAGATAAGCAGCAGCAGAGAAATTACAGCAGCAAAATGTAACTGCCTCAGCTGAGAAGTAAGAAATAAACAAGAAATATGCATAAGTAATAATAATTATAAATTCAGAGATTGTACAGATTCCTCTGAATGTGGAACAGCTTTACTGCAGAGGGTTATTCAATGCGTAGAAAAGCATTTCTGTTGCACAGATTTGTCCATGAATAAAAAATTGTGATCTTGCACACATTCTATTGATATTGCAGTGGTAACTATCTTTTATTTAGGCGGCTAAATAAATAAAAAACACATTTCATATTTCATTAAAGGCTACTTACCAATTTGTAAAATGTGTTTCTGCAGAATTTTCATTTTTATTTTCTCACATTCTTTGTTTGGCTGTTGAGATGTAACAGAGGAATGCATATAGATGAAAGGTTATCAGTTCAGAAAGACTTCAAACACCTTACTGACTAATTAAAAGTAAATGCATTGAGGTTATGTGAATTCCCCTGAGTTACACTATAGCTTCAAAAATAATTTTGATATTATTCAGCCTACTCATAGTATAGTAGTGTTAGTGTACATAGTGATCTAAACATTTCTTTTTTAAAAACTAAAACAATAGGTAGGCTGAGTATACCTTACAAATTGTGATTAGCCATCTCCCCCGTCTTGCCAATTGTGTTAGTATTGGCCCCTTTTGGGTGATGATGACTGCTTTATAATCTTTATACTGTTCCATCAGCAACGTTCTGGCTTTTGCTTCTTTTTTGCAAAATAGGATCTTATTTTTAACAATGATCAGTTCTATGCTGCTTATGTACTCTGCATATATACACTAGCATTCAAAGGTTTGTTGTCACCCAGGCAATTTCATGTTTTCCATGAAAATTCACAGTTTTATTCATGTGCTAGCATAATTGCACAAGGGCTTTCTAATCATTAATTAGCCTTTCAACACCATCAGCTAACACAATGTAGCATTAGAACACAGGAGTGATGGTTGCTGGAAATGTTCCTCTGTACTCCTATGTAGATATTCCATTAAAATTCAGCTGTTTCCAGGTGGAATAGTCATTTACTAGATTAACAATGTCTAGACTGTATTTCTGATTCATTGAATGTTATCTTCATTTAAAAAAAATGCTTTTCTTTAAAAAAAATTAGGATATTTCTAAGTGACCCCAAACTTTTGAACGGTAGTGTACATAATGCAAGATTGTTAACTTTGTTAGTATATAGTACTTTGATTCTTCTTTTTATTATTTGAGAGTATTTTTAAACTATTTTTATTATTTGCACTGCTGCTAATTGTCGTGTTCTTCAGACAAATTTCGTTGTACTTCTGAACAATGACAACAAAGTCTCTTTAAGTCTTTAAGTCTTTAAAGCCTGGTTGGAGTTAACACTGACAAGACATGGCTAAGTGGTAATGGAACTGCTTGAGCCTCAAATGAAGGTCAGTGTTAATTCAAACTGATTTTTCACCCCAGTTAAGCACAGATTTAATTAGCAGTGTTGATGGAGTACCCCCCAGGTTTACAGCAGCTGGTTGATATCTCACACTGTGTTGAACTGAAGACAAAACTATTCTGAACAGTGCTGTGATAGAACACATTTGACCTGGAAAACTTTTGAAAACCTATCCACTTTGAAATTGTGTAGTGTACGCCTTCTGAGAGTGGGTGTGTTTTTGATATTGACCATTTACATATATAATCTTCATCTAGGTACACAGATGTACATTTTGCCTCTGATTCACAAAGAATCAAGCACACCGTGAGCAGTAAACTCATTATGCATTATCTACTCCCCTGACAGCATAACTTTGAACATCACTGAAAATCCCCACACATCAGCCTAGCCTAAAGATGGTAAATCAGCAGGATCCAATAAAATATTGATCAACTCTCAAATTGGTATCAATAATTAAACATTTTGTACATGTGAAACCCACATACACAAGAATGGCAGCAGCTAAACAGTGGTTACATCAGCTCTAATTACACTGGTAATATCCCTACATACACAAAAGCTCCATTATGCCTTACTATTTGGATGCATATAGAAATAAAAAAATGTCTTAGATGAACATCAGAACAGTTCATCTATAAATGAAAAGAGAGATCTATTTATCTCTGCATTAAACAAACACTTGAGTCTTTGATGGCAGAGCGTACTGCAATAGAGAGCAATACTTTTAAAATAGGCTATTATTAAAATATAGCACACATTGGCATGAGAAATAAAATTTGTTGTGAATTTCATATAAAAGTAGGAAAATGTTATCAATATTTTATTAGTAAGATGTGGTGTATCTTTGAAATGCTCATTAAAATGATCTGCTACTTGTGCAAAGGTTTAGACTGGCCTGGATTAGAAGTGTTTTTCCAGTCAGTCCCTACCATTTCCCCACTGCACACATTACCAGAAACCCCTGAGAAATTTCACCAAGATTTACGCACAGCAGGGCTTTGAGCTAAATGCTAATCTGCAATGTTTATCATGTTTTCCATCTTAATTAGGTTTGTTACTATACTAACATTCGCTAATTAGTACCCATAAATATATATGCTACATGCTTCATTTAGCTTGTGAAATGCATCTGAGGTGCTGCCCTATAGTAACAGGGTTCTGGCCAGTTTAAATAGAAAATGTCAGGAAAAATAATCCTCCAATAATTTCTGAATGCGTTGAGTTCTATATGCCACAGTCAATTATTCTTCCCTTAAGCTAGCATTAATGACTGAAACTGAGTGTTGATATAATAATAAGCTGAGCTAACAAAAAACGTTTGCATTTTTATTTCATCAGTATTATTTCATTTGCCAGGTGCCTTTTTTTTTCTGTTGTACAAAACTAAGACTGGCTTGACAGAATCTGTAACTGTTACAACTTGGCATGACTTAAAGTGGAAATAAGGAAAATATTTTAGTGAAAATGTAACTGAAGACAGAATTGTGAAGCCTGCCATGGAAATATACAGTCTTTGAATTTTTCTGGTTATTGTTTAGCATCCAATGAGTGGGTGGACATGGAGGCAGAAACTTCATAGAGCTGCATATTCTAGAGCTATGCATGGTGTAGAGTTGCATGTAAGTAATTCTAAGGCATGTGGCAATATTTTCATGGGAAAACTTTCCTCAATGTGTAATTTTGACACATGTAGATGAATTTTTAGGTCCTAATTAATAATCTTAGGGGACTTTAAACTATAAACTACAGACAGTTGACAAATGAAACTAAAAACCAACATTAAATGTCTTTTAAAGATGCTGTGCCACCGCATACCGCCACAACAGCTGGATGGAGGCATTGCCATTCAGTAAGAGGCCACTAACATCCGGATAGAAATGTTGCATCACAGGATAAATGTGACCACTCAGAGCAACTTTGTTTTGATCTACGGTGACCTGTCCCTCTAAAGGACTAACTATGCCAGAAAAAATGCTTGACCCAGCAGAACAGCACCACCTCAATGTAGTGGTCAAGCCTCATGGTCATTGAATGTACGCTGTGCACCACAATATCCGCCCTACCGATTCCCGTGTGTCACTTTTGTCACTGCTCCTATTGAAATACTAGCCAGCTGAGTAGTCCTTCTGACTGAAGATCCTGCCATCTGTGCCACAACATGACTGCATGATTTTGATGTAACTCAGGTGGTAGAATGTGTTGTCCACTGGTGAATGTCTGAATGAGAAATGATTTGTAAACCACTTTGTAGAAACTAGCTATAGGTGCTACATACGTTTGCCATTACAACTTGCATTCTTAGAAATTAAACACTTCGGGGTATTTGTGACACTTTAGTATTGAGTAGTTTATTATTATTTTCATGAAGAGACTTCCTCTCCTGACTTAATAGACGTAATGTACATAACAGCAATGAATAGCAATGAGCAATTGGTAGAAATGGGTCATTCCAGAATTGGAGGACATTTGAGCTTCAAAATTTTTGAAAAATAAACCTTCCCTTTTACAATTTTCGGCTACATATTCATCAGTAATAGACTATCAAAGGTTTGATTGGCTCAGCTTACACATCAATGGTACATTATTGTTACTATTATTATTGTTTTATTATTAAATAATATTACTGTTGTTTGCTAGCCCTACTCCAATCACAGTATCAGGGTTGCTAATCCATGCTAATGTTAGCTTTACTCAGGAGTAAAAGCTAGAAATTTAGCTACTGTTACTGCTGACCAAGAGGACAAACTTACTGATGGAAAACAGTAAAGAAAAAAGTGAAAAGAATTTGTCTTTTCCTGAAAATATGCATAACAGGGTTGGATGAGGTAGAGTGAGACATTCAATCAAGGCTGACAATGTTTTAAAATATGAAAAATATGAGAGGACATAGCTTTGTTCTACCCATTCCGTTGGAAAACTGATGATGTTAATTCCAGTGTATCATGTGATTCACTGTTTTCTTCTTCTAACAGCTAAAAAGGTTATGCTAAGCATAATACTTATTAAATGAGAAAAATGGCATTTTAGGGGGAAGTCCAGACTTATTTGGTATTTTTAAAAAAATATTTTCAAACATTCTTTTCTCCTAGTTTTTTTTTTTAGATTTGATCTCAGGACAAGTAAATTTACACAACAACTGCATGTTTTTGTATTTTGTACATGGATTATTTGAAATTTGATGGGTGAGATGTAAAATGTCCTCCAATTCTGGAATGACCATAATCACAGATAGCAATCACCAGGTGCATCTGGTACTGAAGAACATTAAAAATAGTAAATGTCTGGGTAGATATCTTATAGTAATTATGGAACCATTTCACTCAAATTCATAACTGTATAAGTCACTAGCTGAAAAGTCAGGAGGTTTCATTGTCCCAGACCATACATATTTTTTTATGGCATCCAATACTTGTCAAAACATTTCTCTAAAAGCTGGTGCTAAGATGATGCAAGACTTAAAATCAGAAAATATGACAATAATAATATATCTGTGTCACATTTAATAGCAGTTTGTCTAATAGGTGTAGGGGGAATATTTTAACCTTGACTAAAATGGTGGACTGTCTGACCAACCATGACTCACTGCTTTAGCTATGCTGCTATCATGCTAAAAGCACACACAAGCCTACACACCACATATGCATACCCACAGAATGATAACCACAAGTGTTTTCTGCTACTGCGAGTTGTCTGCAAGTAATCAGCAAAGCCACCCACGTATAAGATATAACTAAGTCAACATGGAATTTTAAACAGATGTACTGTAGGTGTGATTTAAATGAATGCATCCAAAATTCACTGTGTATTTGCTGAGAATGCACACATTGAGCTGAGTATAATGACTTTATTCTGAACCTAAGCCCTTTTTTTTGTTTGTTTTTTTGAAAAAAGGACATATAGTATGAAAACTAATTTATTAGAAAATATGCCCCAGGCTAAATTCTTAGTCCTTCCCAATTGCCCATTTCAGTTCTTCTCAGGCAGTAAATCAGTTGGTTATTAAAAATCAACAGACAATCCAAACAAAAATATGGCAGACTATAATGCTCTTCTGACGTTTCTTCTTTCATACATCAATGTATATTAATGTTCATTTCCTTTTTCCATAGAGTTTTTCTATTAGACCAGGGTAATTAGTGGTGTGAATCATGCTGTGGGTGCATTTGCATGCATTTGTCACACTTAAATTGAGTTTTGGAGCAGAATGCCAGCCTACTGAAGAAATGCTAAGTCATTATAAGCAATAAGTCATTTACAGGTTCTTTGCTTGGACATTTCATCCTCTCAAGATTGTAGTAATCCGATTTTGTTACACCGAAATTGTTGATGTTGCATCTTGTCTAAATTTGTACCCAGCACTCTATCTGCACTGTACTCTTCAAGTGTCCTACTTTGTGCACAATAGGCATACATACTTTTAGGATGACTTGGTTTCCCAATCTGCTAGTTAAAACAGTTCGACATTTGAAAATAATCTGGCCTGTCAGAGCTGGACTGTCAGACACAGTTTCTTATCTACACAAGCATGTGTTCAAACAGCTAATGAGGTATTGACTCACTGCTCACGCTCTCATCGGAGATGACGGATGTCACTGATTTGTTTAAACATCAACAGCGTGGGGATTGGATTTGATGGCACCCTGGATGCATACTTAGCAATAACTGACATGATGCCCAATCCTTCACAGCATGTATCTACTGATTTGGTTGCACTCCATAGAGATTAGTCATTTATATCAAGTTGAAAGCAAGCGAGGCATTACTCTGCTCCATATATTTTACATGTACGCTGTAAGCTATACTTTAAGGCAGATTACATATATTTAACTTGTTTGCAATATATGAGGCACATGCAGTTTAGCGTGCATAGCATTACAGTGCTCCACATTTCATTGTGCACTGTGCAAGAAACCAATGTATTGTACTGTGCTTGTGTTTATTGTCTCATAGCCATTACAAAAACAAAACTGTCCTCTTTTACAAAGTCTTCACTAGAAGTCTTTAAATCGCTTCTAGACAGTGATGATGTAGTGTTTAATTATACTGCAATATTTCAACACACTGATTAAAAAGGCCTAATGTATCTGATGGAGGTTGAGGACTTACTGAAAAGTGATCAGTCAACTGTGCAGCTAAGAAAAGATAAATGATGCTGTTCATTCACCAGATGTATTTTTAGTCATGCTGGAGATGTGCCTCTAAGGATTATAATATTCATTGGTCTGTCAGTCAGTTTGTCAGTCTAATTAATTAGTTATCTATATCAGATAGCTATTGGATGCACAGCCATCAAATTCCACTGATACATAAACCCTCACAAATGAATCATGTAAGTTCTAGTAGGATCATCTCAACTTTACTACATAATAACACTAAAGGGTGTAGCTTTTCATGTGTCCAACACTTCAGTTAACCTCTGTAGGATCTCTCGAACATGCTGTCATTTGTAGGTTCAGGATAAATGATTCTATGAACACTGTTAAGCTTACCATCATGCAAGCTGAGTCAGTCCTGTCGACTTATAGCTAAGCTTGTAAAGCTGGCTGTATGTTCAGGCTTCTTCATGTTTCTAGACTTATAGACTGCTGTGGATTTTCTTAAAAATATATTTTTAGGCATTTTTGGAGAGCAGGGAATGAAATGCAGCAAATTATCCCCTGCCAAGACTCGAACCACCCTACCCAATTGCTGTTAGGTTATCAAAAGACTGCTGTGAGTTTTGATCCAGTACAAAGCAGCTGAAACGTGAAGCCAATGCAGAAAAGTCAAAAATTGCAGTTCCTTGCATGGCCACTTTAGGCTGAATCCAAAAATGAGTTAATCCCTATAGAACCACATGTTAAAATGCCTGATCTTCATTAAAGTCAAAAATATACCAATCAGCCACAACATTCTGACCACTGACAGGTGAAGTGAATAACATTGATCATATTGGTACTATGTTGTACACTTTGGATTTTGACATCCGTGGTGATGGGACCTAGACACCCAAATAAATGTTGTCCCAGAAGAAACACACTCCCTCATGCAAATAACAATCCTAAATGTCACTGTCCTTCCAGTAAAAATTCACCGCATTACATCACAAAAACATCAATCAGGAACATCTTGGGGAGCATGACAGTTACCAAAGATGTTGATTTGACCTCCAAACTTCCAAGATCCCATTCTGATCAAGCATCAACAGGATGCAGTGGAACAATTCTGATTCCCAGAGGCCCCACTGCACAACCCAGAGTACCCAAAGCATCCACAACCATCGTCCTGGTGCCAGACCTCATTAGACACCCTGAGAGGTCCTCTGGTCCATGCCCAAAGGCTCTGAGCATTTTTGATGACATAAGGGGGACCAACACAATATTAGGCAGGTGGTCATGATGTTATGCCTGATCGGTATATAGTCAAAATCTATCTATCTAAAAATAATCGCTCACTGCATGTAGTGTGTTCCATTAACACCCCTTTTATCAAGAGTTTTGTTACTGTGGACAAATGAACCAACCTTTTGTCAAGTTGTAGATGTTCCTGCAGTCCTGCAGCTGTGTTTTTCTGTTGCCCTTGGGTACCTTTTCACCTCTTTCATAATTGCATGTTAGGTTCATGGTGTGATCCTTGCAGGACGCCCACCCTTAGGAGAGTAGCAGCAGTTGTGAATGTGCTCCATTTTGAATTATCTTTACTGAGAAAAGCCGAGTTTGTCAGTCACTAGAAACATATGCCTGTGTTTATAAAGAGGGGCACCTCTACAACTTAAACCTCCAATGTTATCTCCTAAAGAGGAACACCAGACTTCCAGTAGCTTTTGAAGAACACAGAGATGCACACACTTTTTTCAGCCTCAGCTGTGAATAATAACTCGGTGTGTTTAAGAAAGACATAAAAAGTACACCAGCTTGTGTGTTATAACTTCAGCCAGATTGTGTGTTAGTGAAAGATCAGACCACATTTTATGAGTAATCAATGCAGAAATCTTTGCAGTTACAAACAGTTCACAAACTTTTTTTTCTTGCAGCTGTAACAGGTCACATAGTTTGCATGTTCTTATCTACAGTACCCTGCTGACCTGTGACTGACCACCCACATTTCAGATTCTTTTTCAGTGATTTATGAAGGTCTGCAGTTGTTTTTGTGGCTGCTGTTTCTCAGGTTGGAAAAAACCCAGAGCTTTGTAGGTGGAATTAAGAATGGGAATGTCATCTTCATGTGGATGAAATAGAAAATTGCCAAGAAAATGGTGACAAACATGGGTGAGACTGAACAGGTGTTAAATGTGCACTATTCTTTTGAGTGAAATGGTTCGAAGGGAAAAAACGATAACCTCCTAACCTCTGTTTAACATCAAAACATAACATCGGTTATCCAGTACATCCTTTGGTGTTGATTACTTAGGACAAAACAACTCCTTGCAAACAGAGAACTATTCAGATTAAGAAATGAAATGACAGAAGTGTTGGATTATTATTATTATTATTATTATTATTATTATTATTATTATTATTATTATTATTATTAATAATAATAATAATAATAATAATAATAATAATAATAATAATAATAATAATAATTTTGCAGGAATCAGACTAGAAAGACTAGAAAAACAACCTTTGAGTGTGATGATATTTTACTGTGGCTTTTATCTGAGAATCCTATTTCTTCCATTACTTCTTCGTCCATTAGATCCACCAGAACTCTTTAAGAGTAAGTGGGTGCCTATTTAAAATTTAAAGCATGAAAAACCCAGAGTCAGTGGAAATTCATAAAACTGTTGTGTCTATTGTTACAACTTGGCTCCAAAAGCCACAACAAAACCAGGAGACAACATCGGTATGGTGACTAAAAGCAAGGTTTGTTGCCGTGCAAAACAACCACACATGTGCAATGGTGACAGCAAACAAACACCCAAAGCCGTGCGGCTGGAGCTCCTGTCAGAGAGAGCAGTGAGTGAGGTTTAAGTAGCTGAGCCACTGGATCCCAGGTGTGGCTCTATCAGCTGGCGACCCTGACTCAGCTCTGGAAAGACACAACGGAACGTCTGGTGTCCAAGTGAAGGGTCGTCACACTATTTTTGGCTGAGGTGGCCAAATTGTTATTTCAATTCAATCAAAGTGTGACAAAGTGCAACAAAAATTGACTTAGTGAATGAATCAGAAGGAAGAAGCCTGGGACCAAGGTGTGACTCACTGCACTGAAGAGATAGTAAAATAAAATATGAGAAATGTGTAGACCGGCAAATTTAGCATTCCTCATATTCATAAAAGATACAAACAAACAAACAAACAAACAAACAAACAAACACACAAACAAACAAACAAACAAACAAACAAACAGGTAAGTGCAGTTTTCTACAGCATTTCTGACTGATTTAGGTTTGGTTGGCACTCCTATTTTAATTACATCATCTAGTTCTGTCCTCTTATTCTGCAGTTCTTTAATGTCACCTCCCGTGACACAATCGTCTACAGCCCACCAAATGTTTATCCCGATGCTCTCACGTCTGCATATCACTTGTGGTTGGGCATATATTCACATTTTTCTTTCACAGATTTTCTGAAAGTTCTTTTAAAATTTGCACTACATTTGGATGGAAACTTTGCATTGACATTGACATTTTACAGCTACTCATATCCATGGCGACAAAAATCCACTTTTGACTTTAAACTATTGCCCCACTAACAATCTAAGAATAGCAAACCCAGATCTCCATTTTTCATCTATGCAATGATTTTTATCCACCTGGTCTTCTGGTGTTACAGTGAATCATCTATTAATTTCACATCTAAGCATGGGCCAGCCTGATTGATCTTGTTAATAACTTGCAACGTCTCCATCTTTAAGCCATCCTCTTTGCATAGAGACAGGGTTGTGATTAGCCACACTCTGGCTTCCAGTTGACAGGCATCAATAAACCACTTAAAGACACTGGCTGCTTGCACTTCTACCTCCCATCTCCTGCCACCTGACAGTACTTCAGGACAGCTTGACCTGAAGACAAACAATCTATCATATTCATATGCATAACTGCACCTCGAGTGACTACACTTAGGGGATTATCACTCATGCCTATTGGCATAAATTTTCTGCAGCTTGTGCAGTTACTGCCCATCAAATATAACCTCTCCTCATAATGATTTACTATTTCTCAAGAGTTGTTCTTTTGCTTTCTTGATAGGAAGATCAACGGTCAGGTGTGGGATTGATGCACAAAATCTTTGGATCTCAGTGTTACATTAAATGATGTAGTGTTGGGTTTGGAAAGGATTAATGACAACTTGGCAAACTATTAGAATAAAGAGGGACATGAATATGACTGTTGTTGTCTTTAGATGATTCCACCTCCACTATAAGAGTTTATAGCAATTTTGCTGATGCATAAACTAGGGATGAATATTGGATTTTTGCTGATTTTCAATATGTCAGTATTTTCCAAATCATTTTGTCCACCTGTCAATGCCAAGACAGATATATTCATATATTTCCTTCACAAATGCAGAGAGAATCCCGCCTTTGCTGTAGTGGAATTATCATATTATTATGCCTATTCTTATCGTCTTGTCCCACTGGCAGGTACAGACATAGAATACAGTGCATTGCAAATGTACACATTCACTGGCAAAATAAGAAAACTTCCATGCAAAATATGCCATATTTATTTTATCTGTAACATTTTCAAATGTTGCAATGTTGGATGGGTGCTCATAGATCATTTCAAGCCTTTATTGGCTGATCACCCATTATTAATTCATTAAATTATCCTCACATAATTCCAATAATATGGGCCAGTAGCAACCTAGATACCTTCTAGTAGAAGACCCAGTTGACCCATTATCATCCCTTCTGATGACGACAACATCGTGGCATCATGTAAAACAGACAAAATTAAACTTTGTTGCATGTCATAACCATAGTGACAGACTGTATTTTCACCTAATACTAATCCTTAAGTAGTTTTGGCACCTAATTTTAACCAAATGACTGAAAATGCAAGTTAATCCTTGGTGGAAAAAATGGTAAATGTTCTGGCTGAAAGTCCGCAGACTTACAGCAGCTGCTGACTTTTGTTCCCTTTTGTACATGCAAAATCACAGCTCCACCACCTTTAAATGGGCTGATCATGGCTTACTAAAAGTGTTAAAAGGGAGAAGAGGTCCCATATGGGGATGATGATTCATGACAATGATAACTGAATGGTATGATAGCATTTAAAAGGGGTGGTTGATACCAATAATAGTGACGATGATATTTTAAGTATCTCTAACATAAACCCATGAAAACCAAGCACTGAGGCAAAGGGAGAGACAGATGAGGTAAATGTATAAATCACCTTGTACCTGACAAAACACACAACTGCACCACCCTTGAAGGTGAGCAAATGATTTCCATGTTCAGTGTTAATTTGACTTTCTAATATGCTGGTTGAGTGTTACTGTTATATTGACATTCACTGATACGTTCGTTGCTTGAGCTGTAGACCAGGAGCTTAAAGATTCATTGTTAGCAAAGTCACCTGAGTGATACATCAAATTATGTTTCATATTGTGTCATATCAACGTTTCCACCTGCTTCATTGACTTTACTACCTTCTGTCTGAGATGTATGACATATGACTTTCCACATGTGAAATTACAAATGATGATGACAGTGATGACAGGAGTGATACATGATCATAAATCTGTTACACTTCTTCACTTTTCGTGTGACAGTTTTTTAATATGATTCAATGTACCATGCTCTAAAACAGACAAACAGATGCTTCATGCAACCTTTACATATTCATTCATGTTTTTTATGTGGGTATTCTGAGAACTGCAGATGCCTCTTGCATGCAAATTCCTCACAGTTGGAAATGTCAAATACATTACATGGTCTTTTTCAAGTCGGGAAGGTAATGCTCTTCAGAATGTAAACAGTGACAACAAAAATAAGGTTTTATACACGGTGCAATGGAAATGACATTCTGAAATTCTGTAGATATCTGGCTCAACTTCATTGGCTGTGACAAAATCTGACATCATCCTTTCGAAAAGAGATGAAAATAATACACT
The DNA here is from genome assembly GCF_022539595.1 of Amphiprion ocellaris. NCBI lineage: Eukaryota > Metazoa > Chordata > Actinopteri > Pomacentridae > Amphiprion > Amphiprion ocellaris. The sequence goes on along the minus strand of NC_072781.1, from coordinate 23,999,910 downwards.
TTATGAATATTTCAGGAGGAACCTGTCATTCACAGAATAGTACACCTGGCTAATGAGAATCTGTGTTTCATCATCCTGTTATATGTTAAGTACTGTATCCGTTTGTGAATGCGGTTATGTGTTACTCCATGAATCTCTCCTCTCAGGTGGCTGACGTGTCTCTCTAGCCAAGTGGCCATCCTGCCAGGATGTGGAGGAGGAGCAGTCTGCGTCTGGAAGGGTTGGATCAAAAGCAGAAGGACCCTCAGTGGTATTTAATACTTCTGCAACATCGCTGAGCTGAGGTACCATGGTAACCAGCCAGAACCTCCCTTCTTCCTCATTCCCATTTTATCTCCCTTTTCCCTATTCTCTTATTCCCATACTTTTAAACAATCTTTGTCTGTAGTCGCACATAAACCGTGTAGCAGTGAGCAACTGGTCACCGTGCGGCGTCAGGCTGATTTTACAGTACACAGATTTCCTTGAGAAGTGTGGACACGCTATACTGATCACAAAGTTCACATCACGGTCACATTATGAAAGCAATTTCTGAGGGAGCAGCTCTTTCCCTCCCCCTCTCTCACTCCCCATCTCTCACTCTTTCTCTCGTCTTTTTCTTTGATGACAAGCTAAAGTTACACGTGCTTGAAAAAAATAAAACATAACGCTATGCTCTCACAACATGATTGGAATAAGAATGAAATGAGACGTTCTAGAAAATATGTATGTAGGAGAACACAATTTGGGTCAAACACAAGGTATATGTACATGTTCTAAAGATTATGAGGCTCTTTTAAGTGTATTGTGTTTGTGCTCTGTCTTTTCTCAGTTGCTCCTTGGCCTCTTCCCCAACAGATTGGCTCTGGCCTCAGGACATGCGGCAAAATAAATCATCCCACTGCCCTCATTACATGGATTATTCAAAACAGAACAACTCAAAATTTAATAACAGGAAACTTGAAGTAATCCCGAATAAACTTTGCCTCCCTGTTTCCACTTTTTTTATTTTTTCTAATTCCCTTCTTCTTCTTTAAAAGAAGATCACACAGTGCCTTTCTGCAACACTGATTTAGTGCTGCCTTCATGAGTTCTCCATAATGACTTTCCAGGCACAAAATGCTCTGGCAAAACAGTCTGAGGTAGTTGAGCTCAACTTTTGCTGCAGCTTCCTCTGCCAGATGACACCACGCTGCATTAGCCAGTGTAATACATGCAAGCACAGGCTCCTGGTTGATTGCTGAGTTGTAAAATGAGTGTGTCTGGGTACTGCAAAACTTATGTCTGGCGGTTTGGTGCCTGATAAGCCTCAAAATACATAAATCTCTAACTAGTTCTTCAGACCTGTGACGAATTCAAGAAAAACCAACATCAAGTATGCTACACAACATAGCTGCTTTATCAGCCTGTTAAAGTGACAGCATTTTGTCATCTGGACATAGATCACTTTTATTTCAACATTTCTCATGCCTTCATTCAGACATGCCTACCACAATAATGGAAAAAGCCACATTATCTGCATATTTGTCATACACACATATACAGAATTGAGAAGTCCAGTGACAAAATGCATGATAATGCTCTAATAAACAAGAAAAGCACTCAGAGAGCACTGTATTCCAAGGCTGCTCAGTCATTGTATCATTTCTGACTTCTGAAATCTTGAAAAAAATTGTGGCAGAAATCATGACACCATAGAATGTGGCCATTTAATATAGATGTACCCACAAACAAAATGACCTTGCACTGAGGACAGGCGTGTGTTATTCATGTGTACATTGTATACAGATACCACCTGATCTAAATATGTAGCGGGCGGCAGGAATTGATGGGACTCTGAAACATCCTCACAATTTAATCAGTTGTTCCTTGTATCATTTCCGATGGATAAGTCCTGATAAGTCTGCAGCGGTCGGTTTGTAATAGGATCGCAATCATGTGATTGTCAGCAGGCAGCTGACGTAGTGTTCACTTGTCATAGTTACAGTGACGCCACGCTGCTATCTCGCAATGACACAGAAATCTTTAACAAATCTGTGGATCCAGACTATAAGCCGCATTACTGCCAAAATCTAATCACCTTTCCTGAAAATTTCATCTAAATCCGTGAGTATGTTTTTGAGTAATGTTGCTAATAGACAAACAGACAGACAGACAAACCAACGCCGTGCTGAGGCTCCATCTCCTTGGCAGAGTAACAAACGGCTATATCTAAAGCAGCAATGTAACTTTAACTGTAGCCGACAAACTATGTGTGACACATCACCTGGCTTGCTATTAGACCTTGATCCATCCCGTCTCCATTTCTAATGCTGCAGGTATGGGCTAGTCCAACCTGGATTCAGACATGAAGCCAGCAGTCTGATTAGCAGAAAGGGAGTGTGTCGGTGCACCTTGGCACTGATTCTACAAGTTTCTAAGCTCTGTTTGGAGGGATGGAAGACACCACTCCCATCAGGATAGAACTGTTCCTTCATAGGACAAATGTGGCCACACTAGTATTGATTTGCAGTTACTCTTACCAAACCACAGCAGCAAAATGCTCCCCACGGGCTCTTCACTGTAGTTTGTCAAGAGTTCAAGTTTTTCTTTTAATTTGTCACCTGTCTGTGTGTCATCTAATATTGTGTTGGATAATGAGACAGGACCTTCTTCGACACAGTGGAAAAATTTAACGGTGGTTGTGGTAGTTGTAAAAAGTAATTTTCTTGTGAAATACGGTGTATGATACAGGAAGCTGCAGGCCTTCGAATTCAAGTATATGTGCTGGAGCAGAAAAACACATTATTTATCATCCCCTAAAATTTTGTTGTTGTATTTTTGGTGTTTAAGAGGAAAAGAAACAATTGTGCTTTTCATATATACTGAGTATTTCTGAACCCCACACCAACACATTATGTACTGTGTCAACAGAAGATATCTAAGACCTGTTAGGCCTGCTGAGCTCTGCTTAGGAAAGAGGTTTAACAAACTGTCAGTTGTTCTTTGTGTTTACAAGGAAGAATCAAAAAGAGCAAAGTGAGAAAGAGGGAGGTGTGATAACTCTCTGTCATCTTGTAGCCTTAGGACCATCCCAGATTTTTTATGGTTCACATGAGTTTTCTTTCCAGAGACCGGATGGTGCAGATTAGGGCATTTTCTTGTCAATTCACAATCCAACTAGAGGGAAACACTTTATGTAAGGGCGCAAATGGACTGTTATGCTTCTGAATATGTTTCTCCTGTGAGCCAAGACATGAAGTTTGACCTTACGTAGGCTTTCCCCATCCCCACTGTCCTTCCCTCTCTCTCTCTCTCTCTCTCATTCTGTCCTTTGCTAGCTCTCTTCCTTTAACACATTTTCACTCAATCGACTCTTGTGACAGGCCTGAAGGGTTGCAGAGTTCTGAGATAAAGATGGCCCTTTATAAAACTACTTTCTTATATCCTCTGTCCTCATCCTATAAAACACTGACCTTGCTAGCCAAGTGCTGACTGCCTGCTTCATTCAGTGATGCTCACCCATTCTACGTCTGAAGGTCATACTGTCACCTTGTTACTTCTTCATTCAGTGCTTGTTTGGATTAGGGTTGCTCTGACCAAGCTGTCACAGTCCTGTCATGCTGCCAGAGGAGTCCAGTCATGACCCGAGTGTCCACCAGTTTCTTTTCAGGCTTAATCAGACTTTAGTCAGGCACACGCAGGCTTGGCAGCAAAATAAGAACTGATTAAAGAGGCGTACAGTAAGACAGACTCATGTTGAATGTTACGCAGAGTCAAGACGTTATTTCTCCAATGCACGATATGATGAGAATTCTGATGAACCAGAGTATTTGAAAATGCATTTGAGCAACAAGCAAAGCATTTATCTTTTCGCTTAGAATCAATTCTGACTGTTTCAGCTTTCTCTTGTTCTTCAGTTTTGGTTCAGATCTATTTGAGAGTGTGAAACATGCACCCAAACCCTGCAGATCTTGGAGGCTCAGATCCCAGCTTGATGTGTATGATGTTGTGAAAAGATATTGCAGACCCCTTCTGTGAACAGACAGCCTCTCTGCAGCTTGCAGCAGATGCAAAGACATCAAACTGAAAACACTGCTGGCTATAGCCTATTAAACTTACATTGTGTACTTTTGTTTTTTATGTTGTACTAGGTGCCATCACAGATGTTCTCCATTTCAACTACTGAGAAAAGGATGTTTTTGTACACAAATGCTGAGATGACTAAGACTACGGGGCTTTTCTTTCAGATTACAGGGCTGGAAGAAATGTGCAGTTTCAAAGTGAATCAGTTTTGAAATGGTTCAGTATGTGCATGCCGTTGCATTGCATTTCACAGACTCTCACTGAAACAATATGTCTATTACTATAAGTGCCCTTTTATTTCTGATGTAGATAACTGTTATTACCAGAAGTAGTGCATCACTTCAAGCGGACAACCAGCTCCTAGTGTTTGCATCAGTAGATGTAAGAGCTGCAGTGAACAGTTAAAGGTACCAAATGGTGAAAATCCATTTCTATACTGTTTGTGTGTCTGAAAAACTTGGAGTAAAGTAAAAGCTGCGATTATATGAAGTCACTTCCTAACAATTTTTTATGTTGAGTGTTACAAACTAATAGGGATTTTGTTAAGTTTCTAAGTAGACACTGAGAAATCAAAGATTTTCGAGCAAAATATTTGATAAATCCTGCCCCCTCATTGCCTCACTGCTTTCAGATATATTAGATTGAGCAGCTGCGTCACAGCCCACCAGGTTTATTTACTTTCTAGAGCTGCTTCTGCTAACTTTAAAATCTCTCAGCCACAAACAAAACACACCAAGTATTCTATTGTTGGCTGCAAGAGTGGACACAAGTCTTGATGCACTCCCAGCATCTGAGGAACTGAAGATGCAGTGCTGTTAAGGTGACTACTATTGCCATTAGCTTTGACTGTATGCCCACAAGTCGAAGCTCTGTGGAAATTGTAATACTACATCTGTGTAATAACTACATCTGTTTCATTCTCTCCAACTCTCTGTGCTCACATATAGCCGACTACATTTTAATACAGCCAAATTCCTGATCATGTTGTTCTCAGTTACATATGTTTCTGTTGTCAGACAGTGAAATAAGTATGAAATATTTCTTAACCCTTTGATGCGTAGACCACATCAGGAGATACCCATTTTCCATTGGATTTGGGTCACTTTTGACCCAGGTTATGCATCAAAGGGTTAAAGACTACATGTTAACTAGGAGTCACTTCAGAACCATTTCCAAGTTGCTGCATTGCAATGCTAAACTACTGAAGATACACTGTGCTATGCAAATAAGTAAGAGTCTTTATAATTACTGCAGTGATGAATATGTTCCAGCTGGCTACAACTTATTTAACCCTAGCTGATGCAGTGAGCAGCTTCTCATTTCTTAAACAACCATGTTGGAAGACATGTCCTGTGATCGTAGAAATGATGTTAATCTGTCTCAGAAGGGTCAAATTATTGATCTGCATCAAGCAAAGAAAACTAAGGAGATTTCTGAAACTACTACAGTTGGATTAAGAACCATCCAATGCATATGAAAACCTGAAGGATAGTGGTGAACCATCATCTTCGAGGAACAAATGTGGTCGGAACAAACTATTAGATGATCGCAGGAAATCAACAGTAGAATTCACAGCTATGTTTAATAGTGAAAGTAAGAGCATTTCCACATGCACAATGCAAAGGGAACTCAAAGGATTGGGACTAAACAGCTGTGTAGCTCTAAGAAAACCACTGATCAGTGAGGCTAATCAGAAAAAAAGGTTTCTGTTTCCTAGGGAGCATAAAGATTGAACTCTGGAGCAATGAAAGAAGGTCATGTGGTCTGTTGAGTCCAGATTTACCCTGTTTCAGAGTGATGGTGCATCAGGGTAAGAAGAGAGGAGGATGAAGTGATGCACTCATCATGTCTAGTGCCTACAAGCCTGTGGGGGTTAGTGTTATGATCTGGGGTTGGTCAGGTTCAGCAACATTATGTTCCCAAAGAATGAGGTCAGCTGACTACCTGAATATTCTGAATGATCAGGTCTTTCCATCAGTGGAGTTTTTCTTCCCTGATGGCATGGACATGTTCCAAGATGATGATGCCAGGATTCATGGGGCTCACATTGTGAATGAGTGGATCAGAGAGCATGAGACGTCATTTTCACACAAGGATTTGCTACCACATTGTCCAGACCTCAGCCCCACTGAGAATCTTTGGGATGTGCTGGAGAAGACTTTGCACAGTGGTCCGACTCTCCCATCATCAATATAAGATCTTGGTAGAATGAATGCAACTTTGGACAGGAATAAATGCTGTGCCATTGCAGAAACTTATCGAAATGATGCCACAGTGTGTCGATCTCAGAGCTAAAGGCAGTTCAATGAAATATTATAGTGTGCGACTTTTTTTTGGATGGTATTGTATAACCACAATGTTGTCTGACAAATCTACCAGACACATGTCTCAAAAACAAAAGCTGTCTTGAGAATCTGGTGATATTTCCTTATAAAATAATCAGTCAAAGAGAAAGTTAGAGCAATAGGAACACATTCATTCAAGTCTATGTCTTATTCCTGAAGGACGCAGGGACACCATCAGCTCAGCTGGATTTAAAGCTACCGACAATGAAACAACCAGATTAGAACATGGATGAAACCAGGGGCTATACAGTCATGGCAAAATGAACCATCTTTGTGGTATTTTGACCTAAAAAATTGAACAACACATTCTAGAGATGTGAGACTTTCCTTAATTTGCTGAAAATGGTCACAGTATGGGTTCTTTAATATCTTAATTAATGTATACTTTGTTGCCCACTGCAGTAGTGATAACTCTACACAGATGGTAGGGTTTCTGTGACTGATTGTGAGGAAGACGGCAGTTCAAATCTGACTAATACAGTGCTTGTAGCTTGGCATCACAAATGAAGCTTGGTTCAGTGCAAGTTCAATCAGGGAGAAGGAATCTGTGTGCATCAGCTAACTCAAAGCCCTGAACTGACACCTGTGTCAAGATGAAAGATGAGATCTGATGCACATGGTTATTGCGCTACTTTACTTTAATAAGGTGAAGCAACTAATGTTTTGACATAAAACATGTCATAATAAGAAGTGTTGTGTTGTTAAAAAGCTTTCATGCTCCAGATCTAGAGCTTTGCCGATCCTTTAATGAGGGGTTTCACATGTTTCGCTTCAACCAATCAAATTTCGTCATAACCTTTGTGACCCAATCTATTATTGGTCAGACTTAAAATGTGCTCCTCTCTCTGTCACTGTCATTTTAGTGCTCAATTATCGCAGCCACTTTCACCATTAAATCTCTAATTTTCATCACAACTTTCTTCCAGTGAGCTCAGAGGGATGCCACTGACAATATCACATCCATCCAGATGTGCAGCTTGGCTTGTCTTCTCGGCTTCAACACCACATCTGTCTAGAATTCATTTAAATCTCCTGATTCAGAAATGAAATTAGACGATATCTCAAAATCTTCATTCTGAGTATCAAACCCTTGCTCCTGTAAGGGTCAAAGACTAGAAAATATGAGAGGCTGAATTCACAGTATATTACAGCATGGGCAAGATTTTGAGGCCCAGTCTAATTACTGCTGCACTGTCCATCTGTCTGCACAGTGTGTTCCAAACAGTCACATTTTTGCCAAAATATGGCCAAAAAATATGGGGCATCTGTACTGTGCTCTTACAGTAGATAAAAAATAATTTAAAAATAAAAAAAATTATTGCAGTTTAATGAAATGTTGGTTTTTAATACAGCAGCCTAATCGTGATAGCAATAACAATAATAACTTCATATAGCACCCTTAAGATTAGCGTTCACAAAATGCTTTGACAGTCAAAACCTGCAACACAGACAACCAAGCGAGATATAGGAGACAAGTCAGAGCCGTCATTTAAAATAAATAGTAAAAATGTCAATAAAATAAATGAATAATTAGCTAGAATAGCATTCATATCAAACAAAGGAACTAGGCAGCTTAAAATTTAAAGAATAAGATTAAGGTTTAAAGTTAGAAATTCAAAATAAATTTAAAAAATTGAGAATTAAAGAGACGACATTCAAAAGTAAGATAAAACAAGAGAGAACATCTAAAATAAACAGAACATAATACACAAGTTAGTGACTGTGCAAGCCTTATCTCTTCAGACAGGTTGTTCCAAAGTCGAGAGGCACTGATGGAGGAAGTTCCATCACTTTTAGATTTAAGCCTCGACTCTGGAACGCCCAGAAGGGATCCACCTGGGGATCTAAACCTGCGAGCAGGCTCATAAGCGGTCAACAGATCATAAATGTAGCTTAGGCGAGACCCTGCCGAGCTTATAAAGTGATCAGTGTTGGAGAATCCTGCCATGTCGGGAGAGGAAATCAGGAGGCAAACTCAGAAACACTCTGGAGACTCAGATGGCTTGTGGTGAGAGTAGAGTTCACTGACGTCAGGAGAAGTGATACAACAAAGTAGCATTCATGCCAGCATTGTCAGCACCAACTCTAAGGAGTCTCTCTGGCCTTGGGTATATATAACGTTTGGAGGGCATGCCATGCTTATGTCACAATCCAAATATGGTGACAGGACTGTTAGTTCAGAATCCATCTGGACAAGAATACAGCAATATCACCTTGTTTTCCTTACAAACAGTTGTCTTTCACTCCTATGCTATCTCTAGCCACTGTCTGTCTGTCTCAGGGTCATATTAGGAAAAGAGCGAGCATAATCATGTTTGCATCGTCACTTTAGGAGGAACAGAGGTCAAGGGTGACATCCTGTCGAGTAATTTGGGGTGACTTGGTACCTACACTTGATTTAGGGTGACTGCAATTAGCAGACACGCCAGCATTTGGGATGTCATAAACTAACAGCAGTGAGGGACCACCTCAATCGTGAGTTTCCTTCACAATCAGTAAAATCTTATAACCAATTCTAAAACGAACAGGGAGCCAGTGGAGGGAAGCCAGGATAGGTGTGATGTGATGCCGTCTGTTAAAACCAGTAAGAAGCCTAGCTGCTGCGTTTTGGACAAGTTAGAGGTGACAGAGGAGCTTTACAGGAATGGAGGGAATTACAATAATCAAAACGGGACAAGATGAATGTATGTACAAGTTTTTCACCTTTTCACCAATAACACCTTTATTACATAGTTTTCAGCTCAAACAGCAGCCACGCTAAAGATCAAAGTGTTGTATAAAAGCACATTTAATTCCTATTTAGTGATTTTGTACAAACTACAGTAGCTTTTGGAGAAGATGTCGTATGTGATATGAACAATCTTTGAACCAGACTCTACCATGCCCTTCCTCCTTACCCCCTTTTCATGGCAGCTGCCATAACACACTGACAAAATGAGTGTTGCTCCCTAAGTGCTACACCTCCTTGAGTCATTTATAATTTGGTGGGACATGTGTGACACAAACATCAAGACACTAGTGATGCATCAGCTCAAAGGCCAAAGTTTGTCACGAAGGACACCGAGGGAAAACTTTTAAACTGTCAACTTCGAGCTAGAAGAAAAATGCTTCCAATTACAATTGCCCAAAACATGACAGTTTGGAATATGTATGCATGTTGGTGATAAAATAAAATGCCTTAGTCATAGTAACTATTGCAGCATTTTTACAATACACACTCACAGTGTTGTGACACATCCTACATTTGGAGTGCACCAGTGAGCGCTGCTAAAACAGCAGCAAGTATTCCACCAGCCTGTATTTCTGTAAAAATATGAGCACTAAATATTCGCCATGCAACCCTGAGCAAATTAGAATTTCTCACTCTCATCCTCTCCACTTTCTCCACCCACCCTCTCTGTCCTCCTACCACACGCATCCCAAAATGAACAGCGAATCTCAGCCGCTGCCTGTTATACTCGCTTTCACTCGCATAGCATTGTCTCCCTTGCTATTGCTCCCTGACACACAAAAACACACACGCACACAATGCCACTCAGTAAAGCAGTGGCTGTATTCTCCTTTACATATGGAGAAAGCTGCAGGCTGGATGATAATAAGTGCTGGTATCAAGCAGATTGTGAGGTGAGATTCTTTTCTAGCCTTTCCTTCCTGGACATACAGTGCAGGTACATTTTCACACAGAAAGTTTGCCTATTAAAACTGCTCCTGGCACCAAAATAACCTGCTGAATTGTTTTATCTAAATGAAACAGAGAATCCCCGTATTAACCCATTCAGATAAGACGAACCCAATCCACCATCCTGACTTATTATTTCTCCTTGAGCGGCCATGACTCTTTCTCCTCCAGTTTGACAAAAGCTTCAACAGAGCAACAGTCTGAAGCTACTTTTTTATTTGATTTGGTCCACATTTCTATTATTAATATTATTTCAACATTCCTCAGTTGAGTGTTTTCATATCAGCACTACAATACCCTGCACCCTGTTTGCTGTCAATCACCCAGAACACACATGAGGAAATGGAAAAATAACAGTCCCCGAGAAATATATAGCGTATCACATCCTGTCACCATTTTAATTGAAACATCTCTTAGGTGGAATGGCATGTAATTTCAAGGTGGGCTTGACACTACAGTTTTTACCATCTTGTTCTGTTGATGTTGCTTTCAAGCATCTCAGACCAGTCAGACTGTAAAGCATAAACATGTAACATAATGGGGGAGTCAGCACTTACTGCTACTTCTGGAAGATGTGAAGTTGCTTTTTCCCCTTTGAAGGCCTCGGAAACACACTTTCTCCTCAACATTATGGGAGATTTCTGCATTTATGTTCTGTATTCTTCCTGCATATCCCAGTGTCCCTTGGAATTAGGTCCATACTAGACAATTTCACATCCTATGATTTACATCCAGCGGACAGTTTGCCCTTCACTGTATGTAATGAGTGATGGTGGGCTGTAACTCATCAGATTCTGTGCCCAGTTACAGTTTTGCAACTAGTGTTCTCCTTTTGATTAAATGTACTAAACTGGAAATGTGCTTTTTTTTTTTTTTTTACTTTTTTGCAGAAAGTTTAATGAGAAGTTTGACACCACTCTCATATCTGTACGGTAAATATGAAACTTCTGGACAGCTCATGCATAAACAAGTCTTTAACAAGTCTTTAAACTGAACTGACTCCAGTGAATCATCATTGTCACAGACTGAATCAACAGCTTTTAGCAGAGCAGCTTCACCCTGTTGACTGAGAGTATGTGACTTCTTTATTAAATAGACCACAACAACAACAAAAACATCTCATAACTCAGATGTAAACAACAGGCTGCTGAATTGTTAACCTTAGCTATCTTTGTACTGAACAGAGCGTGACACTGAGGACTAACTGCTGTGCTCATAAGGTTACATACCCTTACAGAACGTACCATTCTTAAACGAAAGCATGAATGATCAGAGCAAATACAATTGCATGATAATAACCCTAAATGACAGAAAAGTTTATCCATGATCAAACATCCATCCATTATCTATACATCAGTTAATCCTCATTAGGGTTATAGAGGGGCTGGAGTCTATCCCAGCTGACTGAGGGTGAAGGGAGTGGACACCCTGGACAGGTCACCAGTCTGTCACAGGGCTACATGTACAGACACTCATATTCACACCTATGGACAGTTTAGAATTACCAATTAACCTCAACATGTTTTTGGACTGTGGGAGGAAGCCGGAGTACCTGGAGAAAATCCATGCATGCACTGGGAGAACATGGAGGTGGTTGTTTTCATTTCCCTTTGCAAAGGGATTTTGAAAATGTTAAAATGCAGATTGTGAGAAGGTGGGAGAAGGCTATGTGAAACGCACAGTGGAAATGAAAGTATGGACAGTGTTGTGGACTAGTATGAGCAGAGCCAGCTGCTGCTCAGCATCAGCAACACAAATGAGCTGGTGGTGGACTTTAGGAGATGCCACTAAGTTATCCAGTCTTGCTTCCTTCAAATCAGAACAAGACTAAGTTGACGCTCACACACCCACACCTGGAAAAACTTGTACATACGCTTATCTTATCCCGTCTTCATTATTGTAACTCCCTCCTTTCTGCCATTCCTGTAAAGCTCCTCTGTTGCCTCCAACTTGTCTAGGCTTCTTTGTGGTTTTAACAGACAACATCACATCACACCTATCCTGGCTTCCCTCCACTGGCTCCCTGTCTGTTTTAGAATTGATTTTAAGGGTTTACTGATCACTTTTAAAGCTCACCCTAAGCTACACGAGAGACATGCAGTTGTAGAGAGGAGGGTGTTGTCAAACCTCCACTACATCATGGACATCTCCCACCCTCTGTACAGTGTTCTGACTAACCAGAGGAGCATGTACAGCCCGAGACTACGAATGACTAAATGCTGTGCTGAATATCACAGACTGTACTTTCAACCTGCGGATTCAATTTTCAATTCAATTTTGAGCAACTGTAGCAAAACAGTTTCCTTAGGAGAGTTAATGAAGTTTTTCACATTCTGATTCTGATAACTGGTCGTGTGTGAAAAAGTATTTGTGCCCATAGCTACAAAAACTAAAAAAAAACCAAACACCCAGGCCTGATCACCACCACTGCTGTTCAATCAAATCATCGCTGAAGCAGACCATTTGCAGAGGCATGAAATTTGTGTGCTGTGAACGGTCTACTAAACCAAAATCATAAGAAATCCCAGAAAGATGAGAATGACGGGAAATCTGGAAAAGGTTACGAAGGTATTTCAGAGGCTCTGGGACAAGCTGGCATACTATGGTGGGAAATTAGCAGCAGCCACACACGGGTTTAACATGAAGTGGTTGGTAGATTTAAGGCACAAAATGAAAATTTACTGTGGAATGAATCACATTTGGACATATGTCAGTGGCTTCAACAGTTAATTTCACTTCCTGGCACACACATATTCACACACACGCGCTCACGGCTTGTCACGTCAGTTAACAAGAAAAGCATTTAGAGAGCACAGTACTTCACCAAGACTGTTCATTACCTGACCTTACACTGAACACAGGCGTGTGTTATGCATGTGTACACGCTGAATCGCGTGACGTAAATATGGAATTATGGGACTTAGAAACATCCCCACAATTTAACCAATTGTTCCTTGTATCATTTCAGATACGTCTACAGCGGTGGATTTGTTGTAGGATCGCAATGATGTGATCATCAGCAGGCTGCTGAAGTAGCGTTCACTTGTTGCCATGGTTACCGTGCCACTATCAGACGCCATGCCGCTATCTCAATGGGAAATCCTTAACAAATCCGTGGATCCAGACTTTAAGCCGCAACACTGCCAAAATCGAATCACTTGGTCTTTGTGTTATTTCTGACCTTATCTGAAAATTTCATCCAAATCCCTTTGTCCGTTTTTGAGTAATGTTGCGAACAGAGGAATGATGCACGTACACGGACCGTCACATAACTCCGCCGCGTTCCTTGTCAGAGTAATGAATCTAACTTACCTTCATTCTTTCAGTGCTCCAACAGATCTGGACGCAACAGTTTCCATCACGGTGGTTTGTCTGGTCTGTGGTCTGCTCCTTTCAGCCGTTCTCCTAATATGTTCCATGGTAGAGAAGTGTTTATCGATTGATGATTTTTAAACATTTTTTTTGTATTCCACCAGAATATTGCACGTGTGTAAAACAGTTTACTTCCGGTTTGGTGAAGAACATCAGGGAATTAATTGTTTTGCACAGTCTTCAGCAGTATTTTTTGTTGGTAAAGGGGAGACATTATAATGGGACATGTCTGCATCTTCAAGCCAAAAACAAGGAAGTGAATTCAGTGACGTACATGCATTGCGTTTGCGCTGGGGACTGCTATGATTGGTGGAACTCATTGGAGGCGGGCCAAAATTGCGGAAAAGTTGCGGTGATTGGACAAAATTGCAAGGTCATGCAAAATTCGCGGACATCGGTTGAATTCGTGTGAATTTGCGTGATCGCAACATCGCAAATTCCTGGAGGGACTGAACATTCTATAGCTGTCATGCACAGATATTGTTGAAAGTGTTCCTTTGAAAGATGTTGACAACACGATCAGGGGATTTGCAGAATTGTATGTGTCAATATCCTTGTCGGGCCGCAGAGTTTCAGTCGACTATTGGAAAAAGTTTATATCATTTACAATGTTTCCTCTTACCAGTTACAATTTTGCAGAATCATGTCTGGATGACAGTTGTTTGGGTTTTGCTTTTCTTGCCACAGAGACAGTGCTGTCAAACAAATTTGACCAAACTGCCCTCACACAGTGTGGAAGAGGCAAATTTGATTCTTGCACTCATTAATTTATAACTATGTTTTGCTGTCCAACTTGAATTTTAATAGTTGCTTATTCGCTCAGTGAAAATCATATTCTTAGGAGAAGCTTGAAGGTTTATGTATAGTCATAATAAACCGAAAAATCTGCATTAATGTGCATATTCACAGCAGCAACAGCCAAGCTCCCAGCTGTGACTGAGGCTTTCTGATTAAACATTTGAGAACAGGTGGTGTTTACTTTGTCTCCGAACATGTGAACTGTTCGGGCTATTGAGAGAAGTCCGCTGCTGTCTGCTTCTGACTGTGATTACTAGGCATATGCTTTTTCCAAAAAACCTGCTGAACTGTGTTGGTTTGGCTCTGTAATATTTGTAGAACCTCGACACGGAGCGAGTGGGTGGCTGTATTTGCGTTGACAGAGCTCAGTGTGTGGGTGACGGGGGAGAGAGTGATTATTTCTGAGTGTCCGCTGGCGTTTTGCCTTCCTCCACTTCTTTCCCCTCGCTGGGCTCTGCTGTGTGTTCCTCCTGGTGACAGAGACTACAGTTCTGCTTGCCAAATGGCCTAGACTGCCTGTGTAATGCTGCAGGCAATATGCAGTTATGGGCATGCTTTTGTGTTGCACGCACACAATTACACGCAGTTAATCTAGCCAGACTGATACCCCGATATTCTGAACATGTCATCAGTAAGACTAGGGCTTAGCTGACATATTGCTCTGTGCTTTATTAACAACAAAACCTCCAATATTACAGCTGTGATTAATTTATTTCATATTATGCTGATTTAACTAAGATGCATGATTGATCGGACCCAACACTCCATACTTCCATAAGTGGGTCAAAAATGACCCGTATAAGAATCAATGAGTTTTTTGTAATTTTGATTGAGAATAATCATTTGTATTATTGTTTATATTGTATGTTGGTCCACACAAGAATGATTTCATGTTTGAAATATGTTTATTTTTCACCTTATAACAGATTTCTAACACTTTGATAATTGAAAAAGAAGAATATTACACAGAACAGCAATAGAAGAATGTCAACATCCATTTTGTTGTCATTTTTTTAGAGACTCTATTCCTTTAACTACTCTCCGTCCCTCCAACTTTGTGTACTTCATCACTTCTTGTACGATATTATCAGTGATAAAGAGCTCCCATGCATGTTTTGGTGATACAGTGATGTTAAGCCCAGGTACAGGCCCTGACCGACTTCTCAGGATATTATGGCTCTGGATGGGAGATAACTTGCTCTAGTAAGAGTCCTTACGGCTCATTCTGTTGGACGCCATTTGGATTTCACTCTCCTCTTCAGAGGACTCATCAGAGGAATCTTCTTTGGCTGATTGGTCCTGTTCAGTTAGGAGAGTTGGATTTCCAGATGGATGACCAACACCTCCAGCTTGCATTCTTGCATTTAAAAAAAAGTTTTGGCATGACATTTGCCAGTTATATGACTTTCAGCAGCTTTAATCCAGAAAGTGTCAGCTTTTAGAACCTATATTCTTCAATCTATCAAAATGTCCAGGAAGAAAAAATTTGGAAATCCAGTTAGAGAGGAGAGACGGCAAAGAGCGGAAGGTAAAATATCAGCTGGAACAGAGACTTCATGGCTTGTTAACACACAGACTTTGTTTGTGGTGGAGGTGTAAGCTGCAGAAATGGAAAGTCATGCATGTTGTTAAGCAGCTTTAGCACCTGTTTCACGCCTCACCTCAGATTTGGAATTCCACTCAGACCTCTGTTTGTGTTGTTGAGGTTGTGGATAGTAGTGGAGTTTTAAAGAACTTGACTACAATGCTGCCAAGTCTTTCTTTTTTTCTTTTTCTGTGGATTGGTTCCCAGTGGTCTTATGCTATCCTAATGCCTTCCTGCAGAGGTTGAGAAAGACAGCAAAGAGGGCGGGACTGTGAGTATTTTGTTGTGCTTGTGCTAGAAAGACTTACCCTGCTTATGTAATGCACACATGTGTCTCCATCTGGGTGATGCATGTAGCAGTTGTAAACAGCATTCTGATAATGATAAAGAAAAGACACCACTGTTTTGGTGAGTCTCATGCCACTGCTGCTTTAGTGCTACAGATCAGCAAGCAGAATGGGCACAATGTGTCACCAGATGTACAGTAGCTGTTCCAACACTCAAAGATTAAAACACTAAACAGAGATTGCATGTGAATGATCTGGACATTTGCATTGGGACATTTGCATGAAAAAGTTATATATATACAAAATATCTTAGTGAAACATTAAATTAAAACTGCACAACTCAGGTTAAAAGTGGTTCACATCACTGTGTAAAATTACCACCAACAGCCTTTAATTAACAAAAATACATAGCAACTTTTCTCGGTTCTCTCAGCTTTACAGAGCATTTTAGAGTCCTTGAGCTTACGGCTGTATTGTTTGGGTTTATTCTCAGTACTTCTTTGAGCCTCATTTCTGGCTCTGTGCAGCACCTCTCATAAACCAGCTATACACTACCCACCTACACAGCCAATGCAACAGGTATTAAGTTAAAAACTAGCTGGTATGCATACTGTGGTGATGCATTTAGCTGTTAAATCGCTAACTATTCCTGAAGCAGCAACAACCACAGCTTGAATACTGAAGCCAATGCCGAAGTACCATTAAGTGTCACTAGGTGGTGACTCCAACAATCTCTCATTCCAATAGACTCCTATTCAAAAGGCCTCGACTTCTCTAATAAAATTCTGTCACTGATTTTTTTTTCACCACGAGTTATTATAATGTCATTAGTTACATTAATTTCTTTTGACCAGCATGCAGGAGGTGACTTTATAAATAATTACATGACTGAGTAGATATTAGACATCAAAGAGAGGTATGTTTGGGGGAGAGACTGGCTTGACTGACCTGGAGTGACTGACAGGATGTTTGGGCAAAGCAGGCCTGGAGTCATTCACCAAGGAAACTCAAGCCATGTTGTTTTGAGGCATTTATTTTGTTGTCATTTGTCAAGTAGCCAATACATTTTCCACATTTTCATTGGCCCCATTTACTCAACTGTCAGTTTGCCATTGTTTTGCCTTATTTGATTAATTGGACTAATAGACCCCCAAAGAATATCAGCATCTACTGTTTTTGGTACATAAATGTTTATTGTCCTAATGGTGTCCAATTGTAATGCATTACATGCAGTGTTACCGATAAGCAGAATGTGTACAGTAGCTAACATACCAATGATGCTGTACTCATTAGCTGTGTGCTCCAGTCAGGTTTGTCACTCCCTGATCAACGATGCTTTCCGTAGTTGACAGGTCCTGATTACAATTGGAAAGAATGGTGTCATCCCTAAAATATTTCTCTAGGTTTCATTAGGCTCCAGTGCAAACCAATGGCTGATGTTATTGCATGCTCTTTATATATAGTGTTATGCTATTTCCTCCTTGGAGATACATATAAAAAGGCATCAAAAACACCACTCCAGATGACAAAAGCCTAACCATTTTGCTGTGAGAAGATGATTACACATGATAATGGCAACAAATAATGGGGGTATAGACAGTGAACTTGTAACCCCATGACTAATGCTATGGTGCAGCTTGTAAACATACAAAACTATGATTAAAGATTCTTCTTCCCCATGGTGACTTTTTTTTTAGTTTCTTCAAGTGACAGATAGTGTTTTTTGCCTTAAAAACATGTTGACAAAAGTCTTAGTTAACCCTAAATTGTATTCCTAGTCACGCTTTACTGTAATTTTGTTCTCTTCGGCCTGCACAAGAACCAGTGCTCTGAATAGTACTGCATGCCAATAGATGTCTTCAGTACTTCATTTGCATATCATGCAACTGCAGCACTGGATGGCAGAGATCATTACATCTGTGTGCTTGCTTCCCTCTATTGACTGTCAACTAATACAAAAGACAAAGTGTTATGTAACATGTAGAAAATCTCATGCATGTACCAGTAACATTTAGAAATGATCAATAAAAATGAGTCTGTTGTTTCTCATATCGTGCAGGTCCACAGGGTACCAGATGGCTGATTGCTGTCAGCTGCTCTGCACCTATTAATCAAGTCCAGGCAATTGTTCAGCAGCAGATTGTTCAGGAGGTTCCCAGTTTTTCTGCTATCATGGACGTCCATGAGTAATCAGTCATAGTCTTCCAGTCTGACATGCTCACGGTGCTAATGATGCTTCCTTTAGTAATGACAGACAGATGGTGCATGCATGATAGATGAGCAGTGCAAGGCAATAAATTTTACACTTGGTTCAGACTTAGAAAGACTTAAACTTGCCCATTGCATTGAAATGATAAACCATATGTTTGACTCCACTTACAAGCCCTCATAAACCTCATATACAGTACATTGTAGAATTCCAGTCTTGAGGAGATGTTTGATTATGATATCTATAGAGAGGAGCAGTACATAGCAATTTTTATTTATTTGTTCCTATAAACAGCGAAACCCTACAGCTTCCTCGAAGAGAAAGCCATAAATCTGGGTATGTTTCCATGGTGCCCCTGAATGTTAATTGTGGGAATGCTTTACACATGCCGCTGTTTGACATTAGATATGACACATCTGGGAGCACCTATGCCTGGCCACGTGATTGTGTACTCAAACACAACTTGGACCCAAAGCCATGGTTGTAGCTGCTTTTATGGCGATGTGATTCAATGGCAAAGAGCATAGCCATGCTTTGCTGAGATAGAGGGTTATGATTGCAGCTATAGGAAGTGTTGCATTACTTGCTGCAGTGGTAAGTGTGGCTGTTGTAATCAGTTGTGCAATGCATTCTCATAGCAGAGTGTTACACTTCAGGCTATGCTGCTTTATGCAAACCACTTTCATCCAGCTGCAAATCGCTGCATGAGGAAATTCCTGAAAGACCTTTAAACTAATGCATTTTAATCTAAAATGAAGACATCTGGCAGCTGCATAGCCTATTTTTAGCCTTGAACTGTTTCTGTGATACAAGTCAAAGTCTCCAAATGAGCCACCATATTGGTTCTGTTTGAAATCCAGTAGCAGACAGCCTACAGCAAATCAGGTGCAGCTAGTGTATGTGTGTGGTTGTAGCCTGTATTGGTTTGCTGGAACCTGTCATTTATTGTGACACTGCCTAAGCTGTATGTACATTAAGCCATCAAATTCTGTCTCCACCCTCTCCTGTCTGCATCATTGGGACTGATGTGAAGATCGTCCAGACTTACAAGTACCTGGGAGTGAGTCTGGACAACAAACTGGAGTGGTCCACAAACACAGAGGCTGTCTACAAGAAGGGCCTGAGCTGGCTGAAGAGGCTCAGGTCCTTCAATGTATGCAATTGCATCCTCCTGATGTTTTATCAGTCTGTGGTGGCACAGTCTCCACTCTAATTCATCCCAAAGGTGTTCTATCGGGTTGAAGTCAGGACTCTGTGCAGGTCAGTCAAGTTCATCCACACCAGACTCTGTCATCCATGTCTTTATGGACCTTGCTTTGTGCACTGGTGCACAGTCATGTTGGAAGAGGAAGGGGCCAGATCCAAACTGTTCCCACAAAGTTGGGAGCATGGAATTGTCCAAAATGTCTTGGTATGCTGAAACATTCAGAGTTCCTTTCACTGGAACTAAGGGGCCAAGCCCAGCTCCTGAAAAACAACCCCACACCGTAATCCCCCCTCCACCAAACTTTACACTTGGCACAATACAGTCCGACAAGTATCGTTTTCCTGGCAACTGCAAAACCCAGACTCGTCCATCAGATTGCCAGATGGAGAAGCGTGATTCGTCATTCCAGAGAAGGCGTCTCCACTGCTCTAGAGTCCAGTGGTGGCCTGCTTTACACCACTGCATCAAACGCTTTGCATTGCACTTGGTGATGTATGGCTTGGATGCAGCTGCTCAGCCATGGAAACCCATTCCATGAAGCTCTCTGCTGAAGCACTGTTCTTGAGCTAATCTGAAGGCCACATGAAGTTTGAAGGTCTGTAGCGACTGACTCTGCAGAAAGTTGGCGACCTCTTGGCACTATGCACCTCAGCATCAGCTGACCCCACTCCATCAGTTTACATGGCCTACCACTTTGTGGCTGAGTTGCTGTCGTTCCCACACACTTCCACTTTCTGATAATACAGCTGACAGTTGACTGTGGAATATTTAGGAGTGAGGAAATGTCATGACTGGATTTGTTGCACAGGTGGCATCCTATCACAGTTCCACACTGGAATTCACTGAGCTCCTGAGAGTGACCCATTCTTTCACAAATGTTTGTAAAAGCAGTCTGCATGCCTAGATGCTTGATTTTATACACCTGTGGCCATGGAAGTGATTGGAACACCTGATTCTGATTATTTGGATGGGTGAGCGAATACTTTTGGCAATATAGTGTATGCGTACAGAATACTGAATGATTCTTTATCTCAGTTGGTACCAGGCAATATGCTGTGCATTGAAATGCAGTCAAAGAACTGTATCAGACCTTTAATACCATATATACAGCAGCTAGGGTTTATATCTCTGATGTCCCATGGCAGCTTTTTTAAAATATATATATATACAAGCAATTCAGCTGTGAAATTTTAAATGTCTGTGCAAAGTTAATTTGTAATATCCTTAGAGTTTTTATAATGAGACCCTTTACTTAGCAAAGGCACATTGGTATTTGTTCCAACATTCAAATTAGACATATTCACCTATTTTTAGGAGAAAAATTGCAACGAATCACTTAGGAATGGTGGCTGATGCCTGTAGAGGGAATCTGCAGAGGTTTATTTGTAGCAGGGGAGTGGCTGGTTGCCATGTCGGAGAAAAAGAATGGGGAGCAGGCTCAAGTGAGAATGTTCAGTTGAGTTTCTGACGAGAAACTGCTGGTGACTGGAGGGACTGAACATGGCATGTGACTTGACAAGTAGCTGAAGATTGTGGAAGTTAAGCATGGCGTCCAGAGCAATTAGTTGCAGGCCAGAGTTTGGGCTCTCACTTGTGATTCTGTCTTCATTTCAGTAATTGGATCAGTCTGCTGTTGTTGTTATGTGCGAATGGTGATTCAGCGCAACTGGTGAGAATGTGCATCTGCTTATTTCCAGAATTGGAGGACATTTCGACTTCAAAATTTTTGAAAAATTAACCACCTGTTGCACAATTTTCTGCAACATATTGATCAATGAATGGCTCAGCTTACACATCAGTGGTACCATTTTTTTCCCCATGTTTTATTGTTTACAATCCCTACTCTAATCACAGTAACATGGTTGCTAATCCATGCTAATGTTAGCTTTTTCTCAGGAGTAGAGGCTAGATATGTATCTAGCTGTTACT
Organism: Amphiprion ocellaris; assembly: GCF_022539595.1. Lineage (NCBI taxonomy): Eukaryota > Metazoa > Chordata > Actinopteri > Pomacentridae > Amphiprion > Amphiprion ocellaris. The sequence goes on along the minus strand of NC_072781.1, from coordinate 23,978,455 downwards.
GCTGACCAAGAGGACAAACTTACTGATAGAAAAAAGTAAAGAAAAAAGTAAAAGGAATTTGTCTTTTCCTGATAATATCCATAACAGGGTTGCATGAGGTAGAGTGAGACATTCAATCAAGACTGACAATGTTATGAAGATATGAAAAATAGAAGAGAGGACATAAAAAAATGGCATTTTAGGGGGAACTCCAGACTTATCTGGTATTTTAAAAATATTTTCAAACATTCTTTTCTCCTAGCTTTTTGAGATTTGGCCTCAGGACAAGTACATTTACACAACAACTGCATGATGTAAAATGTCCTCCAATTCTGGAATGACCCATATATAAACCACCTCAATTACACAGCATGACTCTGAGATTTAAATATGCCTCAATTTTTAGATATATAGAAGTCACTTGACTAGTTTCATGAGTCAGTAGGGGACTGCTCTGGTCAGTATGAACTACAAAATCTTTTGAGAATTTTTTTAGACTTTTCATCCAGCAGTATCATCGTATCAAGCTTTAAATGTCCCCAATAGTTTGTTGTATGACCGTATACCTGCAAAAAAAAAAAAACCCTTACCACCAGCAGTAGGCTGCTTGTGTGATTGTATCTGCTAAAAACCAGTACTTCAGCAATGTCATTGTGTGCATGTTAACACATTCCTATTAGCATTAAAACCAATGCCTGAATGAGTTGCTGGCATGAATACAGATTCTCATTAAAGCCTAACATGCAGTTTGTTCTATTCCTGGTATCCATGAATGCAACACACTGCTGCAAGATGGTAGAAAATAGATGACAACTAAGAGTATGCAGGAAGCAGGTATTTTACATAATTGTGCCAATTGCACAATAACAGTATAAGCACTGTGCACTACATAAATTTTGATTGTGTGTGTGTGTGTGTGTGTCTGTGTGTAACCTCCCTATAAAGCTTTTAATTTCATTTTTATTTAATTGTGTTCCGCAAATAGACAATTACCAGCCCTACAACTACAATCAGAGATGAGCTGCATTGCATGTGAGTCAATCAATTATTTAGAGTTTATAGTGATTTAATTAGGATTGCATCCTTAATCCCTCTCCATTGTACCATGCGTGCTGGAAAGGCAACGTCTGGCACAATTAGAACATTTGGAGAGCTGACTGGTTGTCTCTCAGTTTGGATACAGAATTAGAAACTTTTGTATTTCCTAAAGACCCCATCTTGTGAAAATTAAGTTTTTAACAAGATTAACATATTCATATGATAGTTTTTTTTTAGATGCTAGAAGACTTGTGATCAAAATAGACAGCACCATTGCTGAACAGTCCCACCTTGAAACTGCAGTGCAGTGATGACAGTTTTAAAAACACAGACTGAGGCTTTCAGGGTTTCTTGCAAACATGAGGAAATCATCCTGTCAGCTTGCGGCGTTTGGCTTTTTCTTTCTACATCTTTAGGAATGGTGTCCGGTTTGAACACGTATGGCTACATGCTTTACAATGTTTGAGAGGAGTTTCATGTGAGCTGGTGTGCTTGAGCTGCAGTGAGTTTAGAGAGGTGAGTAAAGAGAGAAGATGTGGAAAGATCTTCACAGTTTAAAAGATGCAGGGCACCCAGATAGCTTACCTTGTTGGGCGGGAGACCCATGAACAGAGGCTATAGTCCCCGATGCAGCGGCCATGGGTTCGGTTCCAGCTTATGGCCATTTGCTTCTTCTCCCTACTTTCCTGCCTGCCTCTCTACTAACCTGTTTAACAAGAAAAGCAGTCAGAAAACTCAGTGCTTGCTTCGCCAAGGCTGCTCAGTCGTTCTATAGTTTCCAACGGATAAGTCCTGATAAGTCCATAGCGGTCAATTTGTAGTAGGATCGCAATCATGTGATCGTCAGCATGCAGCTGACGTGGTGTTCACTTGTTGTCATAGTTACAGTGACACCGTGCTGCTATCTCGCAATGATACAGAAATCTTTAACAAATCCATGGATTCAGACTATAAGCTACATCACTGCCAAAGTCTAGTCAGGTGGTCCTTGTGTCACTTCTGAACTTCCTTGAAAATTTCATCCAAATCCGTTAGTCCGTTTTTGAGTAATGTTGTGCATAGACAGACAAACATACACCGACTGTCACATCAAGGAACTCGGCTGAGTAATAAAGCCAACAAAAGGCTAAAAAACAACTTTAAAAAACAAAAGAAGCAACAGTGTAAAAGTTACATCTAAGTCATGGAAGGTAGATTGTTCATGGAAAAATAACGACTGGAGAGGGACTCTAACAGAGTAAAACTATCTTTCACTAAAACTATATATATTGCTTTTTTGTTCTTTCTTCCCTTCTTTGCAGTGAAATTAAAATTTCACCACTAATAGTGTTCGTGTTCCAGCAAATCCCCTGGTGAAACACATACATTTAGCCTTGATTAAATGTCATCATTTAACAGGGAGTTAAATCTATCATCTTTTTAATTGGAACTGTCATATGAAAAGGAAAGGAAAGGTGGAGAATTCATTGAGTGAGCTGCTTTATGAAATGGTCTTTGATTCATTTATCTTCTCATAGCACTTTTGAAATTCTTAGTTTAGCTGGGAAAGTCAACAGGCATTCATTTACATCAGTATGAACACAGCTCTGTCAGCTGCAGTCTGTATCTATAAACCTTTATAGAACTGCTATTATTTGAAGTAAACCAGGTCTATTAATTCCAGTGGTCATAAAATAATATAATCTGCCTATAATTGGTTGCTGGTACAGTGTCGGCTTCTCATTTGCAGATTAAACACTGTATATTTCTTTACAGTACGAGGAGCTGCAGGAGAATATATTGATGCTTGTTATACATGTTCTGTAATTACAGCCGAAGCCACAAAGATACCCTGAACAAAGACTCGCTTCCCCTCATTCCACAAAAGTGTGGGTTATTAATCATGCTTTACAGACATGCAGACAATTGCCTTTCTGGAAACGTGTCCCTGCAAGTTCCCTGTCTTCTTGGCTGTCTTGTGTCCACACATCCACAGAGTGACACACACACCTATACACACACACACACACACACACACACACACACATGCACACACAGACCATGCTACCTTATTAAAGCCAAGAGGCTCCACTATGAGACTTTAATTGTTCATTTTCACTTTGAGCATATTTATATCTCTCACAAACTATTTTAGGTAACTTTGAACATTTTTAGTCACTTTGAAAACCAACTTCAAATATTTGGTGCAAAAACACGCTACTCTTAGACGCTCCTTCGGTACTTTGGAGAAGGAACTCATGCTGCGAGTCTTAAGGTTATTAGCTATTCTTTGCAGCTCACTACTCAAACCTCAGTGAGTCATTATTCGCATATGTGAATGTTCGTATGTTATTCATAGATGCAAATGTACGTACAGGATGTCTGAGATGCATTGCTGAAGTGCATTTGCTAATTTTGGCATATGTTTATGCGAAGTGCATGACTTGATTTCCATATGACTGCCAGTCTACACTACTATATATGTGCAGCTTTTCCTCTGTGTCATGGTGTGTTTGTGTGTTGACAGAATAGTGGCAGAGACAGTATGATGGATTCTCCCTCATGGTGACACTTTATGTAAAACCGTGTCCTAATTACAGCTCATGAAAAAATGTGGAGCAGAAAGTCCCCTAATGCAGGCGAAGCAGACTGTGACGAGGCGTGTAAATAACTCTGGTATAGCTGCAACATCATCCATCATCATCCATCATCTGTCAGTCAGTGCCAAACTACTCATCCATTACACCCAGATCCCTTAATTCCTTTTATGTCAAAAAGACTATGTTCTATAATTTCTTCAATGTCTGAGTCATTATTTATTTTCACCAGTAGCTTTTCTCCTATAAGGTTCATCAGTCTTTTAGTCTGTTTCAGCACCTGGTCAGCTCACCTGTCCACCACAGCGCTGATACAGATCGACAATCAATCAAGGCTGACAATCACTCATATTGGCATTCATGACCATTCAGTCTTCACCTCACTTTCCTCATGTGTGAAGAACTTATTTTAAGACTTCAGAAGTCTTCTTTAAGAAAAGACTTTGTCACCATGACTACAAGTGGCAGTTTTTCAAAAATGACTAACTCAACTCAACTTCAGCTTTATTGTCATTCAGCAATGTACCTCTCTCATCCATTCACAGTGCAGAAATAAAAGTGTTAATACTATAAAAAAAATTAAGAATAAATATAAGGTACATTATAAAAGACTAAACTAAAAAATACAAGCATACATCAGACACAATCATACTCGCTACTGGGGTGACAATGGGTGAAATTAATGCTACTGCAGTGATCTGTTGTTATGCACAGTATAATGTACATGAGTCCTGAATGATCAGTTATCGTAATTATGCTCTGCATAGTGTAGGTGACAATTATACATAGTATAGAATATAATTCTACATAGTGCAGCATAAGTGGCAGCTAAACATGGTATAGATCATACACGTCTGTGATACAGTGTAAATAATAAATAATACAGTGCAAGTGGTAATAAACATGGATTAATAAAGTAAGCCAGCTTTGTCAGTAGTGTGCATTATGCAACAACATTTACCTAAAGTTATGGAATATTTTGAAACACCAGGGACTCTAAGTGTGGAGTGTGTGATTGTGGAGAAAGATGGTTGATGCTTATCTATGTAGGGTCCTCCTATCCTGTGTATCAACAAAAATGTGCACTAACACGCATTGGACATGCTGAAAAAAAGAGTCATGTGAATGATTCCGGCCACTTAGTGTGCTTTTTATTTACAGAACCAAAGCTGTGTATAAACACCTTTCTCTCACAGGGATGAGAATTTTCCGCGGATCCGCGGAATTCCGAGTTTTTTTCCGCCGAAAGTATAGTTTTTGTGAATCGTGTAAATCCGTTGAGAAAATTGTAGGGGGGTAGGCAAGCGGCCGGCCGGCCGACGCGTCGCGAGCCGAGGCTTGTGATGGCCGCCCGGTTCACACACAGTAAAACCCAGCTATCCATCCATCCATCCATTATCTATACACCGCTTAATCCTTATTAGGGTCGTGGGGGGGTGGAGTCTATCCTAGCTGAGTTAGGGTGAAGTCAGGGACACCCTGAACAGGTCACCAGTCTATCACAGGGCTACAAATACAGACAAACAATCACACTCACATTCACACCTATTGACAATTTAGAATAATCAATTAACCTCAGCATGTTTTTGGACTGTGGGAGGAAGCTGGAGTACCCAGAGAAAACCCAAATCCAGAGAATGCCAAGAGTGTGCAAAGCAGTAATCAAAGCAAAGGGTGGCTATTTTGAAGAATCTAAAATATAAAACATGTTTTGACTTATTTCACATTGTTTTTATTTACCACATAATTCCATATGTGTTCATTCATAGTTTTGATGCCTTCAGTGAGAATCTACAATGTAAATAGTCATGAAAATAAAGAAAAAACATTAAATGAGAAGGTGTGTCCAAACTTCTGACTGGTATATGTGAATGTCTGTATGTTATTGCTGGATGCAAATGTACATGCAAGATGTCTGAGATGCAGTAGCCAAATAATGGCTGCTTACTATAGAGGGCAATGAATGAAAATGAAAAGAATAATGTCTACAGAAGGTCTCAAAATAATGGTTCCCCAATGGATGGAAACTCTGGCCTCCTGGATGAAAATTCTGTTGCTGACTTTGGCGGCTTTTCCAACTGTGCCACAGTGTTCAATTTTGTTATGAGATTTTGTTTGGTTCAACATGAAATTACTTTTCTTTTGAAATGGAAATGAGAATGTGTTTTAGTTGTATATGACCGTACCGTTTGGGAGACAGGGTTGCCAAAGAGAACGAAGAGTTAGCGATCTGTCAGGAGATACTCACTGCATAATCCACCTTTTGGCTACCAGTCATTTCTGGCAAACTTTAAGACCCACAAAAGCTTTGAGTGTACTGAAGATAAGTGTTGCATTTTATAACCCATGAATTCAGTTTTGTTTTCTTAAATAGGACTAAGACTGTGACTTATTCTCCCAGAAGTTACAGTCTCACTTCAAGCACTTCATAAATAATAAATGAAAGGTTTAGAAGACACTTTAAAATGAAGCTATGAGCACAGGGATTTTAAGTGTTTGTTTGCGTTTGTTTATTAATGTATTTCTTTTGCGATTCTTCTTCTGTTATTGTATCCTGTAAACTATGAATCCTGATGCCTTTTTAATGGGTGTATAAACTGGTGTATAAACATATATTACATTGTATTGACATATCGTATTGCATTGTATAATACAACTAGTAATGCAGTGATCACCCTCAATCCCAATCGTTGAGCAACTTATCAGTATCGGCTGTTTCTAGGTGCAGTCCTTTGTATACATCTGGAGTCACACCTGCCAGAATAGGAGAGCTGAAGTTGCATCAGGATGCATTATCTGAAACATTCCAGTTGTGGCTGGTGCTTTGTGAAACAAATGCAAGATATTTTTTGTTAACGCTTTTCAGAGTTATGTATCTATCAAGCATAGAGACTGGATTGATTTTTATTAACTTTAATATACTTGGAAATGTGTATTACCTAGTAAAATGGTATCAGATTAAGACTTGATGTCGTCGTGCTCATTATTAAATGACTTGGATTTGGCAGTTGATTGGATTGAGCAAACTGGTAAGATGCATCTTAATGTTGTGGCAGTTTATGTGTGTGAAGCCATCCTGGTATCACACACTTTGAAACCACCTGCCTAATATTATGTAAGCCCCCCACCCCCCGTGACACCAGGATAGTTCTGACCCACCAGGGCAAGGACACGGGTCATCATCTTGGGGTGTCCTGTGGTGACTAGCACCAGGAGGCTGGCAGTGGGTCCTTCGGGTCCTGTGGGATGTGGGCTAGGGTCTCCATGGATTGATCTTGTTGCACCCCATAGGTGCTAGATTGGGCTGGGATGTTGGGGACTTTGGAGCTGTGGGCTGTTGGCTTTTGGTCATGTTCCTCAAATCATTCCTTAGCAGTTTTTTGTAGTGTGGATGGCAAATTGTTCTGCTGAGGAAAGTTTTATGGAGTCCTTTGCCATGAGGGTGTATGTTTGGGCTGCAACAATGTTTAGGTAAGTGGTAATTAACATCCACATGACTGCCAGGACCCAGGTTTCCCAGCAGAACATTTAATTGTGACAAAATGATCAGTCTTATTGACATTCAGTGATTCTTTTAGACATTAAGTCATGGATGGCAGCGAACTTCCTACAGCTCAACCAGGACAAAACTGAGGTTTTAGTTATAGGTCCTGAAGGCCAGAGAGAGAAACTTTTATCAAAATTACAAGATTTTAAACCAGCAAAATATGACCTGAATTTCATGCCACATATTAACAATATAACAAAGATAGGTTTTTATCATCTGAAGACTATAGCCAGAGTCCACCCGTTTCTCTCTCAGGCCAGCACGGAAGTGCTAATGCATGCTTTTATCTCTTCTTATTTAGATTACTGTAATGCCCTGCTCCCTGGTCTTCCCAAAAAGAGTATTTTAAATCTACAATTATTGCAAAACTCAGCCACACGCGTGTTACACCAGTTTTAAAGTCGCTGCATTGGCTCCCCGTCCGCTTCAGGATCGATTTTAAGGTTCTTTTATTAGTTTTTAAATGTCTTAACGGCCTTGCGCCTTCTTATTTATCTGATCTCCTTTTAACATATCGACCCTCGCGGATCCTGAGGTCCTCTGGCAGTGGCCTTTTATCTATACCACAAGCCAGGACAAAAACCCACGGTGAGGCGGCATTTAGCCACTATGGCCCCCGCCTGTGGAACAGCCTGCCAGAGAACCTCAGGACTGCAGAGACTGTTGAGGTTTTTAAAAGAAGGTTGAAGACTCACCTTTTTAATCAGGCTTTTAACTAACCTTTTAAACCCTTATGTTCTTATCATTCTCTATTTATTATCTTATGTATTATTACTCTTTTAACCTTTCACCTTTTTACTTATCTTACAGGTCTTTTATTCTATCTTATAGGTTAAAATTTTATTTATTTTTTTACTCCAATGTTTCCTCAGGGGGGTTCCTCCACGCTGGGGGCTGTCTGGTCTGCTGCTGGGGGTGCTGTCTATGGGTCTCCCCACCTCGGTGTGGGGGTCCCCCTGTCTGTTCGGGTCGGGAGGGTCCGGCGGTCATGGAGGCGTTTTCCACAATCGTCAGTGACATTCCATGTCTCCCTACAGTCAGTGGTGAGAGTGTGTGTGTGTGTGTGTGTGTGTGTGTGTGTGTGTGTGTGTGTGTGTGTGTGTGGGCGTGTGTATGTGTGTGTGCTTCTGCAGTTGTGTGCATATATGTATATATGGAGGGAGGGACGGATGGGCTTTCTTGTTTGTAATGTTTTTAATGTTGTAAAGCACTCTGCATTGCATTTTGAACTGTATGAAAGGTGCTCTATAAATAAAGTTTGAATTTGATTTGATTTGAAAATGCCATGGCTGACTGAAAATTCTGATGGATGTGTATATAGTTGTGCTATGACATAGGGCTGAAACGATTCCTCTCGTTAATCGAGTAATTCAATTACTAAACTTTCTCAAGGCAAAACTCTCCGAATCGAGGCTTTGTTTAATCCACTACATACTAGACCCCAGGCTACTAACTGGAGGCCCACAGTCCGAGTTCAGACCCAGACTTCATCCTATACAACCTGGACCTATAATCGCTTCTATTTTAACCGGCGCAGCTTTTCTAGCGTTTATGGCAATTAGCAGATCAGAGAACTGAACTACAAAGCCAGTTTGACATAGGTAGTCAGACTTCCTTTGTGTACGTCGGCTCGACAAAAATTTAAACCTCAGTCAGAGTTAACAGGTATGAAGGTGGTTTTTTCCAACTTTTATTGTTAACTCACACTTTCTGCTTCAACCTAATCCACACAAACAGAAATGTTTAACGCATCATTCGACTCATTTTCTTTACAAATTTAACAAAATTGCAAAGAGGTTCTTTTAACGGAGAACACTGAGGAAGATAAATGATGGTAAAAAGCGCTGCAACTGTAAATTGTGTAAGGTAGGAATGCTGATAGAAAACTATAAAATGTGCATAATGTATTTATTTTACCCATTAATGCAGCTGATTATTTCTAACAGACAGCTGCACAATAAAACTATTAAACTTCATATATTCAAACATGATATTGTATTGAAGTGCATTTGGGTCTGACACTGTCTCATAATGTAGGAAATCACTTTAATTTGAGGCCAAATCAAAGTGAAACTAATGTTACTGATTGAATATTTTCTGTGATAAATACTAATAAACTGATCAGTTTTCTTATTTGTGTTCTATCAGCTGCAGTACCAGCACTTTAAATGAACCAAACATGAAAACATATTTATGTGATTTCTACATCACCAACTAAGTACATGTTGGGTTCCCATGGCTTTGAGTTTTAGTTAAATACCCCTGTACTATACTGTATATGTACAACACCCCTGTACTATACTGTATATGTACAACACACCACAGATGTCTGCCTGTTATTTCTGTTGCACAGTGCGCTCACTTCCACTTTTGATGCTGTAACACACATGCCAAGCACCGAATCTGATAACTCGATTAATTGCCAGAATAATCGATAGAATACTTGATTACTAAAATAATCAATATCTGCAGCTCTACTATGATATACTCTCAGGATTCACTCCCAAGTGTAATCATATATCATTAAAGATGTCTACAGCTATGTTGTAATGCACAGTCAGTCATTTATTAGCTGTTTGTGCAGCAATTTTAGATGTTTCAAAGATCTCAACATTTAAAAGACTTACATTTGCATATGCGCTGCTATATTCGGATGTGAGAAAAGCCTATTAACTGTTTATATATTGCTTCTACAGGCAAATGCCCATGTAAAGTATGTGGTAGATCCACATTTTCTCTCTGGATTAAGATTTGTACAGCAAGGAAAAAATATGTACAAAAACCTGCTTTGTTACCCTTAAATCAAGTGAGACTTTGATGCAAGATGCAGATGATGCTTAATTTATGAGGCTAATTAAATTCTTATCCCAAGGCACACATGGAGAGGTGAACTGGAAAACATAGAATATGCTGCACAGGTGTGATACCTGCAGGCTGGCCTCTGCATGGCCTCAGGTGGAATAATTCAACAGACAACAGCACATTATTGTGTAATGCAATCCCAAATAATAAGTTGTATTAGTTGCATAACTTTCTGTATATTGCGTGTTTTTTGTTGATGAATTCTTTAATTTTTAGAGGTTGTGCTTCTTTTTTGCTGAGGCGTGACACACATACCCACACACACACCAACATGATGCAGGTTTCTGGTTATATGTCAAAGCAAATTGCTGTGCAGCAGCTTCTTGTTATTTTAACCTGTTCTGACCTCTCCGTGTTCGGTTTCCAAAACGTTCGAACAATGTCCAGCCAGTGTGTGATGTGCTACCAGCTGGTTGAACATGTCTCTGGGTGCCCTCTTATTGTTTATTTCAGCAGCTGCGATCTCACAGAAAGCTCAGGAGCCAGCAACAAACTCCTGAACACACCAGCTAAAAGTTGTGTTGTTTCTCGGGAGATTATTATTATTGCATAGTATACTGTATCTTTTTCTCTTTCAATCTGTGCATTCAGTTCAGCTGCAACTTTCAGTCACTAAGAATAGAGCTACGTACACTCACAGCAATCCCTCATCAGGCCTATTAAGTTGAAACATACAGATGCAGCATGAGGTGACTTGACTTTTTATATTGGCAGCTTATTATTTACTTTACAGAGCAGCCTGAGGACAGTATGTGGTTGATTTGCAACCCGTCTTCATAATTTACACAACTGTGAAGCCTGTGGTCCTGCAGTCTTTGTTTCGTCTTTTCTTTCAAAAGTTTTTGGGCTTACCTTAAAATATTCAGAGGGAAGGAGTGTGTGAGAGAAAGGAGAAGCGAGACAGGTGGGGATAGGGTTGCCACGCGTCCCTTAAAATACGGAATTGTCCTTTATTTGGCAATTAATTTTTGCATCCCGTATTGAATCGATACGGGACGCAAGTTGTTCCGTATTTTCATAAATGTCCCGTACACGTCTGTCACACTCATCAAAACTGCATAATGAACAAAATAAAACACAGGAAATATTAAGGGCAGCCAATTTCTTCGACGTAGGACCTTTGTAGCGAGGACCCGATGCCAGGTCCAGCAGATAGATCTCAGACTTCTCTGCGTGTCTGGTCCTGCCTCTGGTTGCCTGGTTACAAACGCTGCTGCACCCGCGCATCTGAAAATGTCTACAAGCGAAACTCCACCACGTTCAATGAAGCAAGAACATTTTCGGAATTGCAGATTGGGAAGACTGGAACCCCTGGCAGTGGGTACAAGACAAACTGTGTTTTCTGTTGCTCATGGACTGGCTGAAGTAAGGCAGCATCAGGAGACAAACATGGAGGAAATATGAGAACAGAGAGAACCCAACCAGTAGGTCACAGTTTATCATCATCTAATCATCTCCCGAAGTCCTTATGGTGAGAGACATCAGTATCTGGTTGTGAATTTACCAGAGGATGCTTATAATCCTACTGATGTGGCCACAGACTCTACAGTATTTTAGTGACTCAATAAATGCCTAAGTTGTTTATTATTTTTTAATGCTTTTATAGTTTTTAATAAACATTTAATTGTCAATATGTAATCAATAAATGGCCTTTGACTATGTAAAGAAAAACTCATTCAGCACTCTGATATGCTAACAGCACTAAATAAATCAATAAATACATGCATACACACACAAATATGTCAATACATTAATTGTATTAAGATAAGATTTAGATGAAAAACAACTGTCTGCAGAGAATTTCTTTGTCCAGTATTCTGCATTCAGTTGTTAATGTTTTTATAGAATCCAGTATTGCTCACTGGTTGCTCATTACATTTCATTAGTTTGGTTTCACTGTTTAAAATGATGCCACTTATTTTCAGACAGAACCTGTGATCATAAAACAATACAAAATTCTTAGTATCGTGTTAATAAAGCACTGCAGTGGAACTTGTTGGCTGCAGGGACTACCGACTGTGCGACGGTTAGATCAAAAATTATCAAAACGCTCCGCAAAAGTCTGAGGGCATGGAAATGGCAAGCCACGGAATGCGGCCATTTTGAAATATGATTCATATTTTGGTGCAAACTTGCCTGGCCCAAAAGAGTCAAACTTGGCCTTCAGTGCACCATAGCACTCTAATTCTTTCAATTCTTACGTCCAGTTTGTGTGCACTACGCAAACTGCGCCGTTACAACATCCTGTCCCAATATAGAAAGATCTCCAAGGCACTAGGAGATGCCACCACAACTGAGGCACCAGGGAAAAATGTGACAGGCAGTACCACCATCACTGCCCACCGTTGCAGTGGCCAAGCTTACATATGAAAGAGGAATTCCTCTGATTTGTGGGTCCTACGCAAACAACAGAGATACCAGCTGTTGGCCTGCTACCGCAGAATCTCAGAATCAGTGGACGATGAAGAAGTTAAACCTGCGGCACAAACCGACTCTGAAGCAGCTCAGACGAGACACTCAAACAGCTGCACCTCTGAAGCTGCTGAGACACATGGCTCACACAGGAGAGCTACTACCTCCATAGATTTGTGGGCACTACGTAAATATCGCAGATTTGAACTGCTAGCCAACTTCCGAAAAATCCCCGATTCACTGGATGAGGAAGACGATGTTTCCAAGGCAAAACCTACCATTGGAACAACTCAGAGCAGCAACCCAGGCAGCTGCACCTCTGGAGACCCAGACACGAGAGGAGCCAAAAGAAGAGCTACTGGTTCCATGGATTTGCAAACACTGCGTAAATATCACAGGTATGAACTACTTGCCCACTACCACAGAATCTCTGATTCAGTGGAAGACATTGAAAGGACAGATGCAGTAAAAGAGGATGGATCCAAGCCAAAAAAAGACAATGGGGCAACTGAAAATAAAGAACAGAACCGCATCGTTCTGTCTAAGACGAGAATGACTGACAAACGGTCATATCGTAGAAACTCTGACTCAGCGCCCAACGGAAATTCCTCTGATATGTGGGCAAATCGCAGACATAAACAGCGTGCCCAGTATCGAAGCATGCTGAATTCACCAGATGCTCTGCAACGACATGGGTCTCAAGGAGACACTGGGGTGAGCACTGCAAGACAAGGACCCCACACCAGCCGCAACACTGGTAAACAAGTCGCACGCAGGCAATGGATTGCTGGTCGTCAAAGAAACCAGGGTCCTACGCAAGACAACAGTTTCTTCCATGCACGGGCTTGGCAGAGGTATCCAAGATACCAAAGGTTCACCAATCCAAGGCCCACTTGGTACAACAGACCAGCGTACCAAGCTGATTATTATCATCGCAGACCCTTAGATGGAACCTTTTCCAGAAACACTTCTTGTGCAGGCTTTACACAGAGACAGCACAGTGGCAACTTCTGCTGTCACTGCCAAGGCCAAGGGAAAAGAGGCAACTATTACAACTACCAGCAAAGGTTCACACCACGGCGGAACCACAGGGGCAAGTTCAACAATGAACGCTGGAGACGGCCACCGAACAATTTAAGTTCCAGTGGAAATTTGCCCCAGCAAAGAGACAACAGAGCCAGAATCAGTAGTGGCCCCCAGACTGGCCACCAGCTGACGACAAATGTCCAGCAATCAAGTCCTAAGGTCCCTGATGCAATGAGCGCACTGACGTTGGCAATGTCCAACATGACCCTTTAATTTGGAGAGTAAGATACCCACGACGAGTCTTCAAAATAATGTCTTCATCCATCTTAAGAAAACAGCACGGAAAGCATCTTTCCTTCAAGATGAATGGATGATCTAGACTTTAATAATTAGATTAACAAACTTTTATAATGAGATTAACAAACTTTTAGAATTAGATTTACAAACTGTTATAATAAAACGGAGATCAAAAATTAAACTTAAAGTTTAAAATACAACTAAAGCAATTGAACTCAAAATTCAAAATAAAATAATAAAAATCATAATACCAGAATATGTTTTCTATTTGTTGACTGAGTGCAGCAGCTTTTCATGAATTCTTTCTTCTCACTTCAATCCAACAACATGAGTTTTCACCTCACAATCTGTTTGTTCTGAGTGACTTTAACAGACTTTTCTGACAGGCGTTTTCTGTAGAAGGTTTATCAGTGAGACTTAAGTTTCAACACTTCAATTCATCACATCAGTGAAGTAAAAGGAAATGAATTAACATTGAAAATATGTTTAGATTTCGGTTGTTCTGTGACTAAACTCAGGTTGAAATAATTATTTTAACTCTTGCGCTTTAATTTTAAAAAGTTACACAAATGTCCTTCAGTAAAAAAAACTCTGACAGATATTATACATGAATATTAATTTCTATTTTCACTGAGTAAATGTTTGAACCACCATCAGCTCTGATCATAGAAAACAAATATTCATTTTCAGGATTTTTCACCCTTAAATTTGCTGGGATCACGCCACTTAAAACCAAACAGCATACGGATTATTTTCCATGTGCTAAATGCTAAATGTCAGCAGTAATTATTATTATTATTTCTAACTTCTGCTGAAAACAACAGATTAATGACTATGGATAAAAGCTCAGAATAAATAGCCATTATCCTTACACACTAAATATGTATTACTCTGTAAAACAATGGAAAAGCAACAGCTGAAAAAGTTTTTCAGAACTGTCTGTTTAGGAAATCCAGAAATCATTCCATCCATTTGCTAATAGGAAATACTAAAACATTCATTTAACCCATTGAGCTGTTCTGTAAATACAACTGTAGTGTGTAATGCAATAAGTTTACAGTTCAGTACATGGATGTTCAATGAAGGATACAATCTATGCTTTTAGTCCCATGTTACCAAACATGTACCCCAAAATTTAGGTTCCATTTATAATGAAATGTAATCTAGTTATGAAACAAACAGTTTCTCACCGAAAAGTAAGATTGTGACATAGCAGGAAAGGTTTTTAGTTTGAAAGTCCACAAAATGTGATACAGTGCCGTTCAAAAGTTTGGGGTCACCCAGACAATTTCATGTCTTCCATGAAAACTCACACTTTTATTCATGTGCTAACATAATTGCACAAGGGTTTTCTAATCATCAATTAGCCTTTCAACACCATTAGCTAACACAATGTAGCATTAGAAGATAGAAGTGATGGTTGCTGGAAATGTTCCTCTGTACCTCTATGGAGATATTCCATTAAAAATCAGCTGTTTCCAGCTTGAATAGTCATTTGCCACATTAACAATGTCTAGACTGTATTTCTGATTCATTTAATGTTATCTTCATTCAAAAAACTGCTCTTCTTTCAAAAATAAGGACATTTCCAAAAGACCCCAAACTTTTGAACAGTAGTGTGTTCAAGACAGAAACAGAAAGGAAGATCTAATCTATAGGTAGCTTTTACATGTTTTGGGAATGGGTGAGACCATGAAACAGGAAAATGTGGAGGAAAACAATGACAGTCAGAAGAAGTGACATTTTAGCAACCTTAGTCACACTTGTGCATTTACACTTAGTTGCCAGAGGGTGCTAAAACATCTAAAGGTCGAAGTGACCCCAAACTTTTGAACACAGTTTGGAGACGAAAGGGAGCAACAGGATGTTCACCCAGGAGACAGGAGTTTGTGTCCCATATGCAAACATTTTTATTAAAGTTAAGTTGTATTCAATTACTTTTAGTTTTCACTCACTGTTTAGTTAGGTTGAAGCACCAAAACGACATGTTTAGATTTTGCTAAACATCACGCTTTGGTTGACACTTTCACAACAATAACTACTCTGTGGTAATGTTAGAAGCCTGGTTAAGTTTCAGCACCAACTAAGTGGTTCACTTTCAAAAAATAGCACAGTTTTGGTTAAAATATAACCTTTTCACAACATATTTGAGGCTTCTGCTCCATTTTCTGAGTTAGCAGGATGATTAGCCCCCCATCAAATGTATGATTGGCTGATTGAAAGGAAGCACCAGTATGGCAGTAAAATAAAAGGCAACGATATTCTGATTTTGAAATGCATTTGTGAAATCTGGGAGAAAATATGTTTCCTTTCAAAACATAATGACTACATCAGGGAAGGCGGCAGAGTTTTGTGACAGTCTGTGTTGGTTTGTATGTCTGTTACTCTGCCCGTTCGCAACATTACTCAAAAACGGACTAACAAATTTCAATGACATTTTCAGGGAAGTTTAGAAATGATACAAGGACCAAGTGATTAGATTTTGGCAGTGATGCAGCTTATAGTCTGAATCCATGGATTTGTTAAAAATTTCTATATCATTGCGTGATAGCGGCACAACATCACTGTAACTATGACAACAAGTGAACATTACGTCAGCTGCCTGCTGACGATTACATGATTGCGATCCTGCTACAACCACTGCCGACTTGTCGGGACTCATCTGTTGGAAATGATACAAAGAACAATTGATTAAATTGTGGGGGTCTTTCTGAGTCCCATCAATTTCCGCCACCCGCTACATTCGGTATCCTTACATAACGTACACATGCATAACACACCTGTGATCAGCACAAGGTCATTTTGTTTGTGGATACATCTATATTAAATGTACACATTCTATGTTGCTGTCATTGCTAATCATCAAAAACTAATAAACAAATGCTGCATTTCTACAAAAATATGCTGCATTTCTGACAATGCCATATGGGGGAATGAACCTTGGTGGAGTATTGCGCTCTCTGAGTGTTTTTCTAGTTGACACTGTGATTTAGCTGTGATTTTTGTGAGACATGGCTTTATGTCACAATTCAGGCCACATTCACAAACAGTCAGTAAGGTTTGCTTTCTGAAATTGTGCATCTCTTCCAAAAGAACAAAGGTATCGCTGGTTTAAGTTGGAGACAGAGCACAGCAGCATTTCAATTTGGTATGATGCAGAAAATGCAGTTAAACATACTGTAAGTTTGGAAAGCTGAACATGAGAAAATGGAACATGGAAAAATCATAGCATCAGCTCAGGATCACGTTCCTCCATTTTCAATGCATTTTTAACCGGTGTGACCACTGGAGAAAACCATGATCCTCAAGTGGAATTGCATCAGCTGGAATTACATTTGCTCTGGCATGTCAGCAGAGACAAAATCTCTTATCTGGAGGGACTAGTCACTAACGCTTGTGCTACTTTTGAGACCTTGTGACTTTTTCTGTGCATTCGGTGAAGCAATACTATTATGCAATTGTTCAGGGGAGAAAAAAAAACAAACTCCAAGTGTGAGATCTCCAAATAGGATTGTCTCCAGTGGACTCTGATGACTCACGGAGGCACATTTAGAACAATAAATTCAGTATGATTCCACTGTAGGTGTAATGTTTGTTCTCATATTTTTTTTTAGAGCTTCTTATTTACTTCAGTTTGAGAAAGGAAGGTTAAATATTGTTCGATATGTCTACTTGCTGTGTTATGGATCTTTTATTTGTGGCAGGTTTCTTTGAAGATAAAATCCAGTCTGTCAAATTAACAAACTGACACATGTATCATCTGTTTTGACAGGAAATGAGATAAAAAGAATATTACTCTTGAGAGATGACAGAAACTTTGCTTTTATCCTCTTCACAGATGTGTGTTTTAGCACAAAATCCTTATATTTGATGCTTACACAGTCTGAATACTTTGGGATTCTCTTTCTGCCAGATAAGCAATGCCGAGCTTTTCCTGGGTGTGTGTGGGCATGCAAGTAAAACAAAATCAGAAGAGAAGACACAGCAAAAGACAAAGGTAGAGAGTGAGGGTTGAAATGGGTAAAAATATTTACAGAGAGCAGTGACAGATAAAGGATGTCACAGGAGGTGAAAAGGCGACGAAAACAGGAAAGTGTGTTGTGGGAACCAATTATACGTGGTGAACTTCTACCTGCTCCATCAGCACTTGTTGTATCTCTGAGTAACTTTTATAAAAATCATACCCGTCTTATCTCCCTGTTTTGAGTTCCTTTATTCAAAAACAAAGTAAAATGTTTGGTGCACATACTTTTAATGACCCCAGATCCCTTCTAGCGATGCAAAATAAATGACATGCATAGGGTAACATTACTTAGCCACAAATTGACACCATTTTTTAGCTCCATAATTACTTTCTCTGCTAATGACACATCATTGCAACATGCATATTTTGGTTTATTCATTAACTTAGCACGGCTGTTTTGAGACACAACATTCTGCTTTGTGCTCAGGGGTTATTTCAGTCTGCAGCTGTAACACTGCACACAAAAACAATTTAATATGAACACCAGAAAAATGAAAGGATGGAAAGCTCAGGTGGCATGACAAGGCAGTCTCACTCCCTCTGACATCTGTTCCTGTGAAAGGAAAGCAAGGACGCCACGAACAGTTTACCCCAGATACCGCAGTCCCCTCTGGCAACAGCATCTGTCTAATGAGGGTGCACAGAAGCTCCTGTGAAGCCAGACATAACGCGGCTTTGATAGCATGAGGTTTCCTTTGAGAAGCCGCTATGTAATGAGGATGAAAAAGATCAAATGGTAAAATGTGAGATGTTTTAAAGAGGAGATGTCCAGAAATCCAACATGCATCGTCTTGTACTACAGAGAGCATGTCGACTGCATGCTGGCAGCGAACGCTTTTGGACTAGATTCCATGGTGCAGTCCAAACAATGGCCAGACAATGAAGTGGACATTGTTGAACTTGAATGTAGTGGCTTATATTCTATATGCTGCCAGTGCAGGACTACAAACTGATACGAATTGTATTGTAGTTGTGACTGACAGCTTAATGAATCGAAATGTAGTCTTGGTTCTTTACAAAGTGCCAGTGTTGTAACACCTTGAAAAAGGCTGCATGTTGTGGGATTAAACACTTTGTCTATATAGCATGGATTTCGCCTATACTGTAAATTTTTTTTTTTTTAAACTTTTTAAGTGTTTTTAACTAAAATTATTAAATTGACAGATTTTCCCTGTTTTGGTAAATTACAGATATTATTTATTAAAATTTACAGAAAAAAGTATTAATTTACATGTTGACTGTAAAAAAGAAAAAAAACTAAAAAAATAAGGCCAAAACTGTAAATAATGTCCCTAACAAAAAGAGATTTTTCCAAAAAATGAGTTCTTTTACAGTGTTTTACCAGAGATTTACACAGTTCTTATTACTTGGTGTTCATTGGTGGAGTTATTACTAAACCAAGGAACAATGCGGAGTTATGTGACGATCGGTGTTGACTGGTTTGTCTGTCTGTCCGTTCACAACATTACTCAAACACGGACTAATGGATTTGGATGAAATTTTCAGGGAAGGTCAGAAATACCACAAGGACCAAGTGATTAGATTTTCGTGCGGCTTATAGCCGGGATTCACAGATTTGTTAAAGATTTCTGTATCATTGCGAGATAGCGGCATGGCGTCACTGTAACTATGACTACAAGTGAACACTACACAAGTGACAAGTGATCACGACTGCGATCCTACTACAAATCGACCACAATTTTTTTTAAAGATTTCATCTGTTCGAAATGATACAACGACTGAGCAGCCTTGGCAGAGTACTGCATTCTCTGAGTGCTTTTCTTCTTCTTCTTCTTCTCCTTATTATTATTATTATTATTATTATTATTATTATTATTATTATTATTATCATAGTAGTAGTAGTAGTAGTAGTATTATACAGATAGTTGCCATTTTCTATTTCCTTTTCAGCGATGCTAGTTGCTTGTCTATGCGATAAAGTATAGAGAAAAAAAAATCTTGAATTTAAGTCAGATTTAATAACAATTCCAATCTGCATTTAGCTGTGCGTCCAGCATAATGTGCATTACTTTTGCTTGAAATACCGATGAATCCCTCAATTCCCCTCATAGTTATGTTTGTATTGAGATATGCTAAATATGCAATGCAATCATTGCAGTCACACTCAACACATATTTTTCACCATTTCTGAATCATCACAGTATCCCTCCATCATGCTTCTGATATTGACACATTCCAGACAATCTCCCATAAACAACTATGAAAAGATCGTTCTACTGCCAGTTTATGGTGAGATACACACAACAAAAACACAAAAATTTCATTCTGGGATTTATGTTTCCTTGACTAAAAGGCAAATATAAAAATCTGCAAGTATTATCCTATCAAATGATGAAAGATCTGGATAGTCAAGGCTGTTCTGAGAAAAACAACATGCCACATGCACCGCTAGTCCTCTTAGGAAAGAAGATAAGCGCCTTAAAGTAAAGGTGGTGAAATTAGCCAGAAAACAGCCTAGGGCTCATTGGGTTAATAAAAGAGCTTTCAATTTCAAAATAACCTGTTTTGAAAGATTTTATTTCATGAGGGCATTTTCCCTCAAGGACACTTTATTTAATTTTATTTCATAATGGGATGTTGTGCTCACGACTATCAGCTTTCAGCAAGTCGCACACACTCTGCCTCTTAAGCAAGAGAGATCAACAAACACCAAAATTAGCCAGTTAGCCAGAGCAGCAACAATGCCATAGTAATCCTGAATTATCCATCGAGCTGCTGCTGTAAATAAACACAATGCACAGACACAGGAGCTAAAAGCTCGAAAGGTTTTGTTTCTGTGTCTGTGTACTGTGTTTGTGTGCAGCAGTCTACTGTTGCATTGTGGTTACTCTAGTTAGATGAGCTGAATGGCAACGGGGTGGTGCTGCTAACATCACTGTGATAAGTGGCATATACTAAAAATGCCTGGTATGAAATAAAAATTATGAAACTGCTTTTTCTTCTGTAAAATGAGTTCTGTTTTAACCCTCGTGTGGACTGAACATCCTGTACACTCCCCCTGTCCTAACGATCAAAAATGACCCGCCTCCACTAAGCCTCTAAAATAAAGCAGCTTAATTGAATTTTCAACCCCAAATCTATTTTCCATGAAGAAATAACCTTTCATGCCTCACACACTTTGCAAATGTCTGAGTTTTCCCTTAAATCACTCATTTTTATTACATCTTACTCATTATAACTGTTTTCGTTCCTAAAGTAGAAGTTTATTATCACTATTATTGTTGTGAAAGGTACTGCATAGGTGAAATTATTACTTGTTTAGCAAGAGATAGAATTTGTATATCATAATAAAGTACCAGAAATGTGCAGAAAGAAACTTTAAATGCATTTTTGAAGGGAAATAACAATGCACATGAAAGTTGAAGTTGAGATCTGTCATTGTGTGTGTGTGTGTGTGTGTGTGTGTGTGTGTGTGTGTGTGTGTGTGTGTGTGTGTGTACAGCTTTGATGAAAATATAAACAAAAACAATGTTTCACTTTTTTTAATGCTGGGATCACTTTAGGAAAAATCATCGAATTTCAAGTTGAAGAAAGATTATTTAGGGGTTTTCCACTGCTATTGAACATAATGACTGGTCATTTTTGACCCTTAAGTTTTGACACAAGGTTTAAAATGATCACTTACTTCAATTGTAGGTTTATTTATCTATTTTATTCTGTATGTAACATTGGTTATTATTTAGTTACTTCATAATGTTTTTGTTTTACATTTATTTGATGTTCAAGATTCCATACATTTTTTAGTCCCTGCTTAATTCTGATGGTTCTAAATGAATCCAAAGGATCAAGATATATTTTTGGTGACTAAATTACAGTCAGTTTAGAAATAATATGAGAGAAACTGGTGCCTTGTAGACATTGAGCTTCACCTTTCAGATTCAAGGGTAGATTCCAGGGCTGTTTTGTAAATCCCACCCCTACTGCTTGTGCAATAACTTGTGAATGAGCGATTTCTTAGGCTTTCCTACGAAATCCATCTTCCAGCTGGCGAAAGCAAGGGCACCTTGAAACTGATTGAAACCTCTTTTTTTCTTTCTTCGTTTTAAATAGATGAATTGTTTAAACATAAAGCTTGCAGCTTTAGAATTGCTGCATAATGCATGACCATGCTAATATCCCACCAACAAATCACATACTGCTGTATTGGCCAAATGGCAAATATATGGAGAAAGAATAAAGACAAAACTCTAGCTGCCAAAGACTGACTTTGCTTGTGCCGCTCTTGAAATAACAGTACAATCTTCCACAGATCTACATACAGTATACGGTTGCTTCACTCACCATGAATGATTCATCAGGCACTTGACCTGCTGAGAGCTCAAGATCACCGGACAAAAGCATGAAAGCATTGGTTTGAGGGTGCACCTTTAATCCGATCTATTCTGATGACCCAGGTCTAAGCGCTAGAACTCAGCACATATAAATCAAGCATAAAACTTGCACATGGCAATATAACCGTGGGTGAAATGGTTTTGTTGAAAGCAGCAGCAGCAGCAGATGAATGAGGGCTCAGGTGGATGTGGTGAAATACCCCAGCAGGATTCAAATGTGACAGGCAGAGATACGAAGGAGAGATTCATCACAAGCGAAGCCTGTCGTTGGAAGAAAAGGTTGTGAGCTGGATGGCCTTCAAGTTCTCACCTGTCCCCTGCTCTCCACATGCATAAAGAATTACAATGGGAGGGTCCCTGGTGGAACTTCAAGGATATTCAGAGTATATTAGGCACATAACACATAACAAGGTCAACAGGAGGTAGCAAGTGGCAATAATATCTGTAGAGTGTGAAAAAACACCATGGAGCAAGCCAAGAGAAAGAGATTTATCTTGTTAATGAGACGTGTATTTTATATACCTGGTGTTGTGAATCTAAACTGTATTAATGTCTCACGATGACTTCACATTACAAGTGTTTGTGTCAGATACACTGTTTCCATGCATCCATTACTGTACACCATTTAATCCTCATTAGGGTCACAGCGGGTGGAGTCTATCCCAGCTGACTTAGGGTGAAGACAGAGGACACCCTGGACAGGTCACCAGTCTATCACAGATCTTCATATAGAGACAAAAAAATAAGAATCACCAATTAACCTCAGCATGTTTTTGGACTGTGGGAGGAAGCAGGAGAACTCGGAGAAAACCCACACATGCACAGGGAGAACATGTAAACTCCATGCAGAAAGATCCCAGGAAGCCCAGGACATGAACTGGGGATCTACTAGCAGCAAAGTGAAAGTGCTAACCACCAAGCCACTGTGCAGCCCCAGATACACTATTTTCTTTTTAAAATTTCTTATAACTAAAAGAAAAAAAAAATACAGAATGACTGCAAGGATGGCATGAAACAAAAGTGCTGCGCTAAAATTAAAAAAGAAAAAAGATGTCACATTTAAACAGTATGACACAAGGTTGCACCACTTCGACCTTTAGATGTTTTAGCACCCTCTGGCAACTAAGTGTAAATGCACAAGTGTGACTAAGGTTGCTAAAATGTCACTTCTTCTGACTGTCATTGTTTTCCTCCACATTTTGTTATTTCGTGGTCTCACCCATTCCCAAAATATGTAAGAGCTACCTAAAGATTAGATCTTTCTTTCTATTTCTGTCTTGAACTATACCACCATTCAAAAGTTTGGGGTCATTTAGAAATGTCCTTATTTTTGAAAGAAAGGCAGTTTTTTTCCAACGAAGATAACAGTAAATGAATCAGAAATGCTGTGTAGACATTGTTAATGTGGTAAATGACTATTCTAGCTGGAAACAGCTGATTTTTAATGGAATATCTACATAGGGGTACAGAGGAACATTTCCAGCAACCATCACTCCTGTGTTCTAATGCTACATTGTGTTAGCTAATGGTGTTGAAAGGCTAATTGATGATTAGAAAACTCTTGTGCCGCTATGTTAGCACATGAATAAAAGTGTGAGTTTTCATGGAAGACATGAAATTGTCTGGGTGTCCCCAAACTTTTGAACGGTAGTGTATGCCTCTTTGAAATACACAGAGGCATACACTACCTCCCCAACACAATAAGGTCAGAGGTCAGGCTCAGCTACAGAGAAGTCTCCCTGGATGGAAGGGATTCACTGTCCATGCCTCAGCTGAATGGCTGTTTGCCAGCAGAATGGCTCAGCCCTCTCCAGCTTTTTGCAACCACCGTGGCTGTCTCTTGCTCTGCCATTCACTGACTGAGCTCCATCAGTTATGGCACACATGTGAGCTAAGAGCGGATCAGTTGCTGCCTGACTGACTGCCCTTCACTCCCCTCCAGGCGTTTATGGATGGACGTTTCCCGGTACACCCACGCAGCAGCAAAGAGGTGAGGCCTGGGGATGGTCTGAGCTTCATACATCAGACACCATATCCTTGGCACAAACTGCTCCATCTGAATTTGTAGCCAGTGAGCCTTATTTCCTGAGTTTTTAGAGCATTTTTTGTTTTTGTCAGGCCAGTTAGAAAGTACAATAGCTCTAAGTGCTGCTGCGAAGCGTTAAACGTGCACTGACGCGATTATTGTCACTTGATTTCTTCAAAGTACCAAAATAGAGATGGAATGATAACATACAGTTGGACATGTGTCGTGTGTCGGTATGAATCCCACTGTTCCAGTGTGATCTCTTTGATTTGAAATGTTAGGGGCTGTGGAGGGTTTGCAGCAAATATTCAGAGCCGCTTGAAGTGAATCTTTGTCACTTGTGAAGGAGGGATAAGAGACCAAAAGAAAAGAAAAAAAAACACCGCCATGGTTTTAGGAGTGGTATGAAATATCGTCCCCCCCCCACCCCTTATACTGTAATATAACGTAACCCACAGCAGACAGCATCATGTCAGATTTTCTGGGATTCATCTCGGGCTGCTTTGGAGACTCCAAATCAGCTGCGAGTTCATGGCGTGCGTCATTGCGCAGCGGCGCGTCCAGCTCATAGTCATAGTGGTTAATGGGAATACGCTGACAGAGCACAACCAGTTGTTTGTGCGGGCATATGTATGCGCTGCAGGTGCTATCTTTTAAAAAAAAACACTGGATGGAAGTGGCGTTTACAGCAACACCGATCTGACGGAAAACTTCCATTACGGACTCTTATTTCCACGATGCGCTGACAAATGTGACATGCTCTCTTCGATCGGCAGATACAGGTAAAGTTCCGTTTTATCAATCTGTTGGTGCATTTTTCTTTTTTTCCCATTTGCTTGAAATGATGGTGGCACCTGTTTGTGTTTGCTGCTCTGGGAATTTGGGCGACGTTTGTTGTCTTCTTCGTGCGCTTTTCCTCAGCAGCGCACCTTAGAATGGAGCGTGTCGCCTCAGACAGACTGGATACCAAAGTCCGCTGACAATTTAAACTTTGACGCAGGCAGTGATCTTTTTAGTCGGATCGCATGAAACGAGAAACTCTAAAAATCTGCGGGGGCGCACAATTCCGAGCTTCGAAAAGGTGTTACTTAACAGCCAAATATATGGATTGCTTCTATGTGTGTGTTTGTGTGCGCGCCTGTACGTGCGTGTCTCAGTTCGTGCGTCTTCCTCCTAAATTCTACTGCTTTCAATTAATTCTGCCGGTGCAAGCTGCTGGTGCATCAGTGCGTAAATAATTTTCTTCCTTGATGTGAAAGAGGGTTAGAAGGTTAACAAGTTTTTGCTTAACCACGCAGCCCTCTTAATCCGTGATTGATTTTTCCCCAGGGCCCTTTTTTTTTGCCTCTTTCTTTAGATTCAATCTGGCCTATTCCAGCTGTGGTCAAGCTCATAAAGCAAATTGCCACTTTTAATTGGCCACTGGTGATTTTTAAGGATGGCAGCTATCAAAATGACAAGAAGGTTAAGGTCAGAAATGAATTTAAGACCCAAAGATACTGTGGTAAATGTCTTTATAGGAAGTGGGTGTTACTGGGATACACAAAAAGATCATTTGGGAGACTTAACCACTATATCCTGTGGACATTTCCAAGCTAACCTGTACTAGATAATTCTAATCAATAGTGATGTGTACTTTACCCAACAGCCCTGCATCAGATAAAAACAGGCTGTCAAGTCGACAGACAGATGCTCCCAGCAATGCTATGATTCCACTGCGATAAAACCTGTAATTAAAATCATGCTAATGCTCCTGGAAGCCTTATGGTGAGTTCTCCCCAAGCCCTCGTCTAATTTCTCAAACTATATTTACCACAGTGATAATGCCGGTAATCAGTGGAACAAGCACCGATTGGAAGGCATACTTAATTGGTGGAGATTTGTATATTCTTTTTTTGTCACTTGTTGGGTGTAAACTGCCAGCTGCCTTTCAGATCTGTCTCTCACAGTGCAGGCCAGCCATCGCAGGAAGGCTCGGGAAGGGAGAGGAAAGAGATTTACATAACTAGAGTTGTTGTGGCGATAATGGGAAAGACTCTCTGTTATCATCAAAACTCCAGAGCTGGGAGTGGTATTTTCTTCCCCCCCTCAGATGGACAACACGGAAGAATAATTGTCAAAACTGCAGTGTTAAATGACAAATTCAGACATCTGAGAGCATTTTCTTTGTGTTCAGTTTTCTTTCTCTGTATTGATTCGGTTCTTTTTCTCCGTTTGCTTCTTTTTACCTGCTTATTGACTGCTTTTTGTGGTCTGGCCAGCTAAATGGGAGCATTGCCCTGTGTCACTGGAGTGGGTGGCTGGTAATTCATCTCAGTCCTTTGGAGTACATTGGAGGACATCTCTCATGTCAGGTCCACAACTTATGACCCTATTTTTTTTCTCTGCACTAAATTCAAAGCAACATTTTACACTCTCCCGGTTGGTCAGTAGCGCAGGTGCATCATTGCAGCATCTGTGTCACTTTGTGGTTCGTGTCATGCAGGGCCTTGCTTTGACTACGTGCCACAGTGTTGTGTGTCATCAGTAATCTAATCTGATGCAATAAATCCTGCTGGTATTGTCCATTCATGTGCTGCCATGGTGTCTTCATGTGCCTTCAGATCAACCGGTCTCCCTCAGGCTTTTCTTTTCAAGGATTACACTTGATAGAAACGTGTCCAAAGATCAGAGGTGTGGTCTGCAGGGAATAGAAGCTCTCAGACAGGTACATAGAGCACGTTTCAGTGACTTGTGAACAGGACTGAACAGTTATTTTGATCTTAAATGGAAGGTGCAGTTTAAAACTTTGCAATTAGCAAACTGCAAAGGCTGCAATTTAAGACAAGTTATGTAGCGCATCTGACCTGAACCTGTGTCAGTGCTTTTGCAAATTCATGCTGCCTTCCATGTGTAACAGTCATGCTTTTGAGTGTATCTCATGAAGGAATTTTCCATCATGTTTTAAATCCATCATGCAGTAAACATTCAACTGATTGTTAAATGTGTGGATGCAAATCAAATCACAGCATCGGTCAGAAAAATCGCAATTAGATATTTTCCCTAAATCATTCATCCTTGCTCACGAAAGACTCTCGTTCATCTTGATCTGTGAGAATTTCTTAAATTTAATCTAATACCTGTTTGCTCAGCATCAAGTGAAGCTTATTTGCAAGCATCTGCATTCTAAAGCGCTGGCATATTCTCCGAAACAACTCATGTTTGAGAGAAGGCTTTAGAGGCTTATCTGTGGTGACTTCTGAAAGGGCAAGAAGCACAAAGGCCAGAGAAGTTAGAGCACGTTAGCATATTAAAGTCTCAAAATGCAACCGGGAACCTTTAGTTTAATTTCAAGTGTGGCGCCCGCATACACCACCAATACACAAGACTCTTTCATTCACCCTAAACATCAGCATTAGGGATTCTAGTTTTATCTACACAGTATGATAGTGTCTGCTGTTCATGGTAAATAATACATACTGTACTGTAGGTGTCACAGATCCCAGGAGCTCCATCAAGAGGAATGTTCTGTTACAGTAGTTTTCAATGAAATGAAACATCACGTTGCATTTTGTTTGTCACAGGCAGAGGAATGAATCCAGGGTAAGATGCAGCAATCACAGTTTTCTGTAGAAAAAAAAACATAGGCTTTTGAAATCTTTGTTTATCTCAGACATTTCTTTCTGGGACGCATGCAGGAGCTGAGTTTAATGAATTGTTCTAGTCATGTTTGACAAATTCTCCAATATTTCTAAATCTCCACATGCTTTTATCATGTACCCCATCACTGGTTGTCTTTCTGTTTTATTTTATCTCAGCTTTTGGATTTTGAAGGCACTTACAAATGAAAAAATACTGCTGAGCATTTTTTGTTTTCAGAATGTGCTACACCTAAGAGGCACATTTTGGATATTGTGCTCCTCTATATCAGATGGATGGACTCTTCCTGTTTATGGACCAAATACGGTGTCACTCCATTACCGGCCTGAAACTACATGACCATATCTATCTACATATGAATCCCATATTGTCTGATTAGGTATATATACACTGATCAGTCACAACATTACAGCAGACCAGTGAAGGATTAACACAGATAATTTTGTGAGAATGAAATGCTTTACTGGGAAACTTTGAGTTCATGTGGTTGTTACTTTGGCATGTACCACCCATCTAACCATGGTTGCAGAGCAGACACATCTCCTCAGACAGTGCACCCAGTGTAACACCGCAAAAACTGTTTTTGAAACAGCTTGAGGAATACTACAGAGCCCAAGGCATTGACTTAGCATTCAAACTCCCCAGTTTGATAGAGCCATCCACCAAATCCACTGGCGCAAGTCTGATCCACAGAGGCCCCACCCTGCAACCCAAAAGATCTGCTGCCAGCACCACATTGCCAGACACCCCATGAGGTTCTAGGGCCATGCCCTGATAGATGAGAGCTGTTTGATCTTATGCAATGTTAGGCAGATTGTTTTAATTTTGTGGCTGATCGATGTATCTGATTACTGTTTTTTTAAAATCTTTTTGTTTCATATTCATTTATATATTTGTTACTCCGCCAATGAACGCGGCGGAGTCATGTGACAGTCGGCGCTGGTTTGTCTGTCTGTTTGTCTGTCTGTTCGCAACATTACTCAAAAACGGACTAATGGATTTTGATGATATTTTCAGGGAATGTCAGAAATGACACAAGGAAAAAATGATTAGATTTTGGCAGTGATGCGGCTTACAGTCTGGAACCACATATTTGTTAAAGATTTCTGTATCATTGTGAGATGGCAGCACTATGACTACAAGTGAACACTATGTCAGCTGCCTGCTGACAATCACATGATTGTAATCCTGCTACAAATCGACTGTTGGGACTTGTCAGTCGGGAATGATCAAGAAACAATTGATTAAATTGTGGGGGTGTTTCCAAATCCCATCAATTCCCGCCGCTCGCTACATATTTAGGTCATGATTTGGTATCTGTACATAACGTACACATGCATAACTCAGATGTGCTCAGGTCATTTTCTTTGTGGGGATATCTAGATGATGACAATGTTGACAATGCTGCATTTCTGACAATACCGTATTGGGGAATGAACAGTCTTGTTTTATAATGATCTCACAAGCTTCAAGTTTTGTAGACTACAGGTGTTTTGACATGTTTGTACTCGTCATCAACTTCCATTTTTAATGATTTCCCAATCCCTTCTCACTCCTCCTCATCATTCACTCCACTGTCATCACTGCTATATTTGCAAGCCTGCACATTTCCTCCCCGTAGTGTATGTTAAAGCAGCAATGTTGCTAGCTCAGCCTAATAATAATGCAGTGATGGACACAAGAGACCTGTCTGGTATGATGAGAAGTAGATTTTAGTCAGAGCCTGAATCGCAGCTTCTAAACCTGCAGATGAAACCGGGGAGGAGCGGCCTCTGCCTAGATGAAGTCCACAGAGTCCCTAATGTTTCTCTGAGATGTTGCGTTGGTGCGTTTGAAAGAGAGAGAGATGGAATGAAAGGGAGACTGAGAGGGTGTCTGTCGAGAGTTGAGCTGAGGAGTCCCTTTTAGATGTTGGTTAGACTCATGGCAAGAACCTTAAAGACCATACCATGACAACATCACTAAGACACTTTGATGACAGACAGGAAGCTATTCTACCGCACAATGAAATGCTCCATCACTCTGTTCCATCACTCTCACATTAGTGATTCTTTCGGAGCTCTTTTTGGTTCAGTGCATCTGTTGAATCTCTGAAGAAATCTAGGAGATCTACATAAAAAAGGATGCTGGGAGCTGGATTGAAGTCTGAATGCGTCCTAGCTCTCTGTATGAAATGCTGAGACTTTTGTTCAAGAGTTTTACTTTCAATACACATTACATTTATATTTGCACTACGTTGGACTTTGCACATTTTCTTTTGGCATCCTTTTTGTCCTGTATTGTCTCTATACCAGCTTGTAATCCTGATGATTTACACCTCAAAGTTTCCTCTTAGATTATGATAAAATGTCAGAAAATTAAGGCTGCATCAAGTTGATTTCTTGTGCTTTTTTAGAATCAATCTTCTTTCTTTCAGTTTTTCTACCTCACTTAATGTGTCGGTGGTATGCAGAAACTATTCGTCTGACAACATATCATAAAATCTGTGACTGTCGCAGTAACTAAAAAATCAGCATTGAGGAACAAAAATGTTTGATGATCCAAGCTGCCTTTTGACATTATTGTTTTTTGTTTGTTTGTTTGTTTTTTGCTAGGCAGAAGCAGTTTTTTTCATTTTTTAAAAAATAAAAGCACTGGTACACAGGGAAAGATGACATTGTGCTCAAAATATAGGCTATCATAAACAGATCACCTGACAAACTAGTGTGTGTAGGCTACAAGCCACAAGTAGGTGAAGATTGGCACTTTTATTGTACTTTTACACCAGGAATTTATATGGTGATTACCTGTCAGATCAAGGTGCCCTACCAGCAGGGTACAACTTACAAAGGCTGCTTTAGATCATCAAAGCTTTGTTCTAAAACAAAGCTTTTGGTTAGGACCGGCTGCTGACTCAGTTTCAGTGCCACATCAATTACAGCACTTCTACAGATGATCCCAATTTCAGTGAGGCGTGCAGTCTTTAACTCTGGGCAGAAGGCAGCACTGACTTAGGATTTACTAAATGTCAGCAGGATGTGATAGTGACAACAATAGAACAGTGAAAGCATGTCACCACGGACTGGCTCCACGATAACTTCCCGTTTTTACATTGAGCATTTATTCATTTTCCACCATTTAAGGTGACAAAGTGTCAATCACCTACTATAATGCTTTAATTTGATAAATGTGTAAACTGATAGCAAAAGAGTAAAAGACCACAGGTGTACACCAATCTGCCAGAACGTTAAAACCAACCATCCATCCATCCATCATCTATACACCACTTAATCTTCATTAGGGTCGCGGGGGGCAGGAGCAATTCCCAGCTGATTTAGGATGAAGGCCAGGTAACAGTCTATTGCAGGGCTACACATAGAGACAAACAGTCACATTCATCCTACTGACAATTTAGAGTTACTATTTAACCTCTGCATGTTTTTGGACTGTGGGAAGATGCCAGTTCACTGGTAAAGTGAATAACACTGATAATGCTACAGTGGTACCTGTCGAATGGTGGGATATATTCATCAACAAGTGAACAGTCAGTTCTTGAAGTTATGCGTTGAAAGGAGGAAGAATGGGCAACAGCATTTAATACCTACCAAAAAGGAAAAACAGATGTTTTGTGTTTTGAGAAACAATCAATAAGCAGAAAAGCTACTTTATCATAAACTACTGAAAACCTTCATGAAAACTATGATATCAAAAATCACCACTTGCTGCATATGGAGTTGCAAGTGCCCATGCTCACACCTGTTGACCCACAAACGTACCCACAATGGGCACAAAACACCACTGAGCAATGGATGAAGGTTGTCTGATCTGATGAATCACATTTTCTTTTACATCATGTGGGCAGCAGGATGTGTATTGTTTACCTGTGGAAGAGATAGAAGCAGAATGCATTGTGGGAAGAAGACAAGCTGGCAGAGGCGGTGCGATGCTCTGGGTAATGTTCTGCTTCGAAACCTTGCATTCATATGGATGCTGCTCTGACACCTGCATGAACACATACACCCTTCATACCAACAATATTCCCTGATAGCAGTATCCTCTTTCAGCAGGTTCATACTCCCTGCCACGCTGTAAACATTACTCAGGAACGGTGTGAGGAACATGAAAAAGAGTTAAGGTGTTGACTTGGTCTCCAGATCTCAGTCTAATCTGTGGGATGTGCAGGGAAAACAAGTGGGAGCTATGAAGTGCCACATCAGAGCTTCCAGGATTAAAGGATCTGCTGGAAACTTCTCAGTGCGTGGTACAACAAGACACCTTCGGAGGTCTGTGAGGTCCAGGCCTGGGGATGAGGACCTGCTCACTATAAGCAGGTGGTTGTAATTTTGGGACTGATCCGTGTATGTCTACATACATCAATGGCGTCCTAATTATTCATGCTACTGAGCCACCATACAACAACAGTTATGCTCTAATGGAATAAAGTCATTATTTTGTAATTAGTAACACCTGTGCTTTAGAAGCTATGACATGCCAGTGGCTGTGACTAAAAGTAATCCCTATTTACTATACAGTGCACTGCGTACTGTCTGCCATTTTGTTTCAGTGCCAGCATTCGGTGTTTTACTTTTAAACGAGCTATATATGGCTTCAAATGTCCTAAAATGGAATTGATGTTGCCGTCAAATGGAACATTCAAGCTTATGATGACAACATGAGAAGCTGTGTATACTAAATGCGAGGCCTTCATGTTGTAACACTGGCTACAAGTTGCGAGAAGACCGTTACTAAGCAACGGCAACGTGGACATTACTGTCTAGAAGCACCTAAGGCTAGCCATTTAGCAAGATAATGAGCAGGTAATGTAATGAAGGAAATGAAAAGACGAAAAGAGGAGGCTGTGGGGAATATTAACATTTTTCTTGGACATAAAATTGTGAGGATAAACTCTGCCATGGCTCCATATAGATTCATATGGATTCTTTTTGTAAACACATGGTTGCTTTAAAGGGGTCGTGTTTATCATGTTCATGAGACGACTCCATAGGAATGTTCCCTTCTTGTGATTGTCACAATCCTAAAGAAACATGTCCGATATTTGCAGGAAAACCTCTTCACGGTTTAGATGAATGAGAAAGTGAAATAAACAACACTGCCAGTTCAGTAAGTCACAGATACAAAGGAAATAAATGAGAATAACTGGAGGAAAGGGTGGATTTGAGTATGGACTAGCAGCTTGGAGGCCACAAAGGTTGACATGCTATTGATGTGAGTCATTCACTATGCCTAGAATAAGTACCTTGAAGAGCAACAAAGGAGAGAAAAGCCATAGAATTAAATGAAATGAGTCAGTTCTGCCTGACATATCTTTTTATATTTGCCGCTGCCCTTTTCAAGTTGGCTTAAAATCAAATTGCCAACAGCTGAAGTCACAGCTGAGAGACAGGCGTCACTTTGAAGGACTGTTACCCATCCTCTCCCATTGGGTCTTCATCAGGATGGTCACTGAGCTCAGACAGATGCCAGGACAGCTTGGACAGAGAAATGTTTTAAGATCGTTTAGCCTCAGGCACCGATAACTTCGTCTAATCTTCCAGCACTGTATGAGCATTATTTCACATCGGTCTATTTGTTTTGGTCTGAGGTTGGCTGTTGTATACTGTAAATGGGGAAATAAGGCAACAGAAGCCTGTCTGTCTATTTACTCCTGCCAGAAGATGAAAATGGTATCCACAGAAGGTGACAGATAATTCCAACTGCACCTGATTATAGAACTAGAATTTATATACAGTTTTCTCATTTACTGTCTGACCCACCACACCCATTCACTGAGTAACTAGAGCATTAGGAACAGATATAAACCACATGTTGGATGTGTTTTGTGATGGAAGCCTCTCATGTTGCTATAGATAGCATTCTAGTCTTAATTTTTTGGGGAAAAAAATGTTAAAAAAAAAATTGCATTGATTGAAAGAATTATTAAATAATCAAAGTTGTTGTGATTTAAGAGATAAATGCATTAAAAAGGGAGGACTGCATATTGTTAACTGTTTATAAATGATAGGTGATACTGGCATGTTGTCAATGTAGTCTTTTCAAAGAACTCTTTTCAATCTCTTTTCCAAAAGGCAATGATGTAGTTCTAGATTTTAATATGCTTACATGTATGGATTTCCAATAATAAACTCTATTATTTTCTTTTATTAGTTCTAAGCAGTTCCTCTGTGTGAGAATGAGTCAGACATTTATGTAGTGCTCAGTGCAAAACTTTAGCAAACGTGTTTTAAATGGGTATCCCCAAGGCCCTGAATAATACTCTAGGTTACTATGAAGTGCTGTAATGTACTGACTGAACTGCTTTCACGTGAGTGGGCATTATTCAGTCACTTTAATGCATTACTAAGCTGCATGTATAGATAATCATTTATAATGGCAGCTTTCAGTAGGGATTCAGACACAAGGCATTGGGAAAATGAATACATTGTGGAATAAAGGTATATAAAAGATCACCTTGTAATTTGTATTGGCATAAGCAGAAAAGACATTTTTTTTGTATTAAACTCTGTGCTTTTAACCTTGTAAAATAATGAAATAACTTTCCCACTTACTCCCCTAACTCTGTGTTTGATTTGCTGCCCAATTTATAATGTTTGGGTGGAGTATAAATCAGTGCACCGGTCCAAAAGCAACAAGCTGCTATATTTAGTTATTAGCATCCTTCATTTAGTTTAAATTGGTCTCAAGTGGTGCACACTTTGCTGTAAATTCAAAAGAAGTTGTAATGAGTCTATGCTATCACTCGTTTCTCATTTGAGTTAACTCAAAGTAACCACTGACAAAACATATCAGTGATTTATTTAATGTTACACTCTCACGAGGGATATATAGAGTAAAAATTAACTGTAATGAGTATTCCAATGAAAGAAGTTAAGAGAAAGCTGGGTTGAAGAAGCCCAGAACAACAGATAAATACAGTATGTGTCAGACTGTTTGTACTCTTTATGCTTCACTCCTGTGTTTGTTAAATTTGGGTATTAAAAGTCTATGAAATGCAGTTTTTATAATATATTTTACTGTTGCAGTTTGCTGTCCATTAAACTATTTTACAAGAGTTTTCTGCTTTGGGAAGAGAGAACTTAAATGTCCCTTAACAGCAATATAAGGCCACAGATGATTTAAATTTAAAGGTGCATAATTGTATTTTTGAGGTCTACTAGAATATATTCACATGCCTCTATATTAAAAAAAAAAAACAAACATAATTTTTCTCATACTGTACACAGCTGTAGCACCTCTTTTCACCCTCTTTTTGAAATGCTCCATTATCGCTCCTGTCTGCTTCATGCCCCCCAGTCTGCACTGACTGGATACCTGGCCTAATGAAAGCAAGGCAGCGCTGGTTACATATGGTGACCTCCGATCTCTTTAATTATAAGGTAGCTGGGAAACAGCTAGTTTGATCAAGATGTGTTTACCAGCACCTCTAAAGCTCAGTGATAAACACATAATTAGCTGTTTCCACCTGCTGAAAGCTTCTGTGCTTTAACCTTTAAGCTGGCTGTAGCACTGTATTCAATGCACAGATATAAATGTGGCTTTGATCTTCTCAGCCCAGTGGTGCAGTGGTTAGCACTGTCAGCTCACAGCAAGAAAGCTGTTGGTTCGAGCCTCCTGGTCCAAAGATGTGCATGTTAAATGCTTGAGAACTGTTTAGTCTAAACTGGCTATAGGTGTGAATGTAAGTGTGCTTGGTTGTTTGTCTCTCTGTAGGAGCAGCATGTCTACGGTCACCCTCACCTCTTTCCCAGTGTCAACTGGGATAGGGTTACTGTTTAGGATTAGGCTTTTCCACTACACTCTACAGGATATGAGTTCAGCAAATGAGTTGAATTACTGATCTTCTCATCTATCTCGCATCCAGAGAGTAACTAGGCTTTCTCGCAATGTCAACCCATTCAAAATTCAAATCTTCAATTTTAAGATGTACAATTATGAGATAGTTCAGCTGCTCACAAAGATGGCAAACATTAGTGAACAAGAAAAGCATTCAGAGAGCGCAGTACTCCACCAAGGCTGCTCAGTCATTGTATGATTTCTGATGGATTAGTCCTGATAAGTCTGCACCAGTCGATTTGTAGTAGGATCGCAATCACATCATCATCAGCAGTCAGCTGACGTAGCGTTCATTTGTAGTCATAGTTACAGTGCCGCTATTTCGCAGTAAGATACAGAAATCTTTAACAAATCCATGGATCCAGACTATATGCCACATCACTGCCAATGTTACGAGGGGCGGGGGTGGGACCCAGGTGCAGGCACAGATGTGACAGACAGGTGGCAACAGAAACAGGTCTTTATTAAAACAAAAACTAAACCAATACAGAAAGGGGAAAACAAACCAGGAGATAAACTAAACCAAATCTAGTTAACAGGGATAAACTAAACCAGACAACAAAACAATGTGCTTACAAAACCAGGGGAAACAGAACTAAGGGGGCAAAGCAGGTGGGCTCAGGGAATCCAGAAATTAGTGGGGGAACAAAACCAGGATCGGGGAAGCAGGAGAGTCCAAGGGGCTGAAGCAGATGAGGGGTTCACAGGGTTTGGTGTGGAAAACTAAATCCAAGGGGGGAAACAGAGTCTGTGGCAGGATGTGAGTCTATGATCCAGCAGGGAGTGAATGAAAGCACAGCGCTTAAATAGGTGGAGGTGAGGTGGAGAACAGGTGAATGGAGTGAACTGATTACTGCAGCTGATGTGCATTACAGCAATCAGCAAAGTGCAGGCAGGTGAGTGAGACAAGGAAGGCAGACAGACAGATGCAGAGACCGACAGACACAAACAGAGGGAGCCAGAGGGACAAGACAAGGACAGAGAGACAACAGGGAGAGAGAAGACAAGATGAGTGAGAAAAATACAAGAGACAGATGACAAAGACAGGAAGAAGGGAAAAGGAAGAAAAGAGGAAGAAGGAGAAAGAACAGCAGGGGCTAGAGCAGGATCATAACAGCCAAAGTCTAATCAGGTGGTCCTTGTATCATTTCTGATCTTTCCTGAAAATTTCAGGCAAATCTATTAGTCCGTTTGAGCCAATCGTCACATAACTCCACCGTGTTCCTTGGCGGAGTAAAAATGTATATATTGCATGCGATCCTGAATTGGGATCGCATGCAGTTTGTATATAACTTATATGCAATTTAGTGTAATGCATGACAGCTGAATGAGCTTATTAGTAGTGAGATAAAACTTCAAACATTCTTGCATCTCTGTCAGGATCAGTTATGTCATTTACTGCAGTACATCTAGCTGGGGTGAACACAAGGAGAGGGCAGGACTATGAAAAATCCAGTACTGACTATCTATCCATTCAAAATTTCATATTACCAGTTGCTTTTAAGGTATAATGTTGTGTTTTGTTACTGTACACATATTATAAATGTTGTTGTTTGTTTTATAAAACCAGCCAGTAATGATGCCACTTCCTACCTGCTACAGAAATATGCACTCTGTGTTATGCAACTGGATCTGTACCCAAAAATGTTATGTTACCACCTGCAGGTATTACTGTAGTAAATATCCACTCCGCTGCAAAGGCACTTTTAAGGCCACAGCCAAAGAAGTTTGCTTTCAACTTTACATTCAATATTTCCTGAGCCCAGCTTGGCGTCCACTGTGGAAGGGGCCTCGCTGGTTAAGTCACTCTGGTCTCTGATGCCTTTCTGTCTTCTTTCATCTTAAGACACTCAGAGAAAGTGAGTGCAGGGGGATATCGGAAACATAAGGACTCTCTCAGAAGGAATCTGCTTTATTACTTTTCACCCAAGTCTTAAGCTTCAAGCTAGACTTGGAGTTGGGGTGAAGTCATTAACGAGAGGTCATTATGCTGTTGAGAGAATGTGCTCGAGGCAGAACGTTGCTGCTGCTCGCTACTGTGTGATTTAGAAATACGTCAAGACAGTGTCTGTGGGAGAATCGGTGAAAGATAACCAAGGGGCAGAGAGAAACCACCATTACCTGGGTGACAGAAATCATCTGAGTGAAAAAATATTTGTGGAACTGTAGATTAAAAATAGGAAAAGGGGCACTTACCATCTGTGATGTCTGTCAGCTGAAGAAGTCACTGGTTCTGCACAAGTACTATCTTGCATCCCCACTGAGATGCATCCATCCATCCATTATCTATACACAGCTTAATCCTCATTAGGGTCACGGGGCGGCTGGAGTCTATTCGCTGACTTCGGGAGCAGACAGGAGACACCCTGGACAGGCCACCAGTCTATCACAGGGCTACATATAAAGACAAACAATCACGCTTGTATTCGCACCTATGAACAGTTTAGAATTACCAATTAACCTCAACATATTTTTGGACTGTGGGAGGACACCGAAGAACCTCCATGCAGAAAGATCCTGGGAAGGCAGGGATCTTCTACCTGCAAGGCAAAAGTGCTAACCACCAAGCCACTGTGTAGCCCCCGTTGAGATGCATAAAACAATATTTCAAAGCAAACATATTTTCCAAATCTACTACCATCAGCTGCATCACTTTAAATTATTTTTCTCTTTTGTGTACTCTCATTTCAGATAAACTCCACCTGGCATCTTCACTCTTTCAGCAGTCATGGCTCTCTTTCTATCTGGAGGGACTGTGTTCACCATCCTCCTCATTAGCAGGTAAGACCACATACAGAGGAAGAAATATAACCTCTGGGATCTACAAGCACAAAGCTGTCTTTACAGGCCAGGAGCAATATAAACTCATGTCAGATTCTAATTTGTAACTACGCCAAAGCTTTGCATACAGTGAGCTCAGGAGATAGAGAGGTCCTCAGTTGTGTCATTTTCTTGTGAACCATCAATACTCAATAACAACTCCCCATGCATCTGACAAGCAGCACTGGAATTTCATTGCCACGTAGATGATGCTGCGGAGCAGAACCAATGAGATCCAGCACCACATGCATCGCTTACTGCATACAATTGGTGTTATAATCCCTGCAGAGTTCACATGGAGAGAATGATGGGATGTTTTCGTGCACATTTGCCCGTTACCATGACAAGAAGCCTCTTCTGTTCTTACAGTGTATTCCCAAAGTGCAGAGTGCACTTTGCACATTGTAGATAACGCAAACCCTCTGTTTCTCTCACTGAATCCTGCTATAAGATGTTCTCTGTACAGTGGAGTATTTTCTTGCACAATCAGCTGTGGAATTGTGGGGTTGTAGAAGGTTCCCTGATGCCAAATTGCTACCAAATAGTACAAACACCTTATGCCAGAAGTGAATTGTTCAGGTATGAAATAAATTAAAGAGCACATATTCTGCTTTTTGCGTCTGTCCTTTGAGTTTGTTATAGCACTGTTGTGCATGTAATAGGTTTGTTAATGTACAGACCCTCAAGCCTACGGCAAAGAGTTATTCTCTCCCACAGAAAATACTGTCCCCCTGCCTGCCAGAAATACCTTTTTTGAAGTTCCTTGAAGGCCTTTCTTACATTACTTGTCTGCATCACCATGTAGCACATATGCCTAGCAGCTAGTTTGACAAATCTGCAAACAAAGAATGAGCAGCTTTCTCACCGGAGCTGCCTCTGATAGAGCTACACCGCTAATCTGTGCTTTTGATACATAAGTGTTAAAATGCTTTTGTTTTGCCAGCTGACCAATCACAGCAGACTGAGCTATTTGCAGGGAAGCTTTAGCAGAAATTTGTAATAAGTGCAAAAGAGAGAGAAAAAACATAGTCTTTGAAAATACAGCTCTTCTCCTGCTGTTTTTTCCTCTTAATTCTGTGTCCTAAGCCCCATGGCAACTTGCGCTCACAAAAGCCGTCAACGTACGAGATACTTCTCAGATAGCTCTCCGTCAAACTCATTGCACCAGCACATTGTACTTTGCTACTCTTTATATTATATTACCTGCTTAGGGAGAAAAGTTGCAACTGGAAAAGTCTCATGTTACAGACTACATTTACTAAAGCCTGGAAAAAACAAAGCCAAGAGGAGATACAGAAATCTGAGTTTCCTCTCTGACTATTGGAATTAGAACAGTGTGAAAGATTATATAATGATTGCCCAATGACACTAGAAAACCCTACGCACCATAGCTTTAAAAAGACAGGAGACAAAACTGAGCGTTTGCAGAAAGTGAATCAAAGGAGGTGCTAGCGATGTACAGCACAAGACAAATAATTATAAAACATTCTAGTGGATCATACTCCAAAATGCAAAATAAATAAAGGAATAAATAAAACTACAAACTTATGAATGCTATATACATTGCCTGTCCAAAAAAAAAAAAAAAAAAAAGTCATCACTTGGATTTGACTAAGCAAATAGGTAAGAGCCTTCCATTGGATAATTCCTGCAGTGATGAATATGTTTCAGCTGGCAACAACTTATTTAACCGTAGCTGATTCAATGAGGAGCAGTTCCGTGCAGAGACCTTTGGAGGGGCAGGTGCTCAAAGTTAAAAGGGGGCACATGGAGCAAGAATTTGAAACACCATTCAGAAACATACCTTACAACATAAAGTGCAGCAGTGGTGCAATGGTTAAGTCTCAGAACTACTGATCAGAAGGTCAGAGATTCAAACCCCTATCTGTGCTGTAGTGTATCTGTGACAAATTATTATTATTGTTATTATTATTATTATTTTGAAGTTGAATTTAGATCACCATTAGACACTGGACTGTTTAAGTGTGGCTACTCTTCCTGGAGTCCTTGCTTTTACATTTCATACCTTTTCCAGACATATACTGTATAGCCACGGATTTGCTCCATGGTGCTTGTCAAGTCCACCTCTCTTTCCCTCCAAAGGACGCGAGGACAACTCAATTCAAATTTCCAACTCAAACTTTTATTTTCCTTTAAGTTGGTTGGTCATGATATTTCAATAGGTTGTAAACCTTTAAAGACAGAAACAAAGTTTACATCATCAAACGCAGAACCAAAAAGTTGGCATATTAACCATTTAAATGAATCAATCACTTAAGCCTTTTAAATTGAAAAACAAATAATCAACATTTTAGCAAAGTTTAGTAAAGTTTAACATTTAACAGAACATACATATATATATATATATATATATATATATATATATATATATTTTTTTTTTTTTTTTAACTTTACTTAAACTCAAAATGAAATATCTTGATTCAACTCATTTGACATAAAATCAATGAAGTAAATGCTGCAGCTTTCATTAACCAGTCACACAGCAATTAACATAAACTTGATCATATTAAGAAACATTTCAAAATGCCAAGAAAGCAGATAAACCTTTCACCAACCATTGGCGTCTTCGAGTGAGCTTCCCCCAGTCCTTCCCAGGTGCTCTGAATCAGTGATGACTGATTAGGTGTCAAGCACCAGGTGTCAGGCACCGCTTTGCTGCTACCAGTGCATTCTGGGAAGTGTAGTATTTAGTCCCATGTCCTGAGATTCAGCTCAACAGTGCTGATTCATAATCTGCCCTTTACTATTCGTAGTGCTAATAATAAAGTAAAAAAAAAAATTAAATGATACAGAAATCATAAATAAAAAAAATTCAAAATTAAAAAAACAACTCTGACAAAAGGGCGCTTTGGGAATCAAGGGGCAAAAGGGCAGGTGCTTCCACTAAACAGCTGTGTAGCCCTAAGAAAACCACTGACGAGGCTAATCAGAAAAAAGAAAGGCTTCCGTTTGCTAGGGAGCATAAAGATTGGACTCTGGAGCAATGAAAAAAGGTCATGTGTTCTGATGAGTCCAGATTTACCCTGTTCCAAAGTGATGGGTGCATCAGGGTAAGAAGAGTAGAGGATGAAGTGATGCATTCATCATGTCTAGTGCCTACA
Source organism: Amphiprion ocellaris (assembly GCF_022539595.1). Taxonomy (NCBI): domain Eukaryota; kingdom Metazoa; phylum Chordata; class Actinopteri; family Pomacentridae; genus Amphiprion; species Amphiprion ocellaris. Next base: position 23,936,905 of record NC_072781.1, on the reverse strand, counting down.
AGCCTGTGGGGGTTAGGGTTATGATCTGGGGTTGGTCAGGTTCAGCAACATTATGTTCCCAAAGAATGAGATCAGCTGACTACCTGAATATACTGAATGACCAGGTCTTTCCATCAATGGAGTTTTTCTTCCCTGATGGCATGGACACGTTCCAAGATGGCAATGCCAGGATTCATGGGGCTCACATTGAGAATGAGTGGATCAGGGAGCATGAGACATCATTTTCACACATGGATTGACCTCCACAGAGTCCAGACTTCAGCCCCATTGAGAATCTTTGGGATGTGCTGGAGAAGATGATGTACAGCGGTCCGACTCTCCCATCATTAATACAAGATCTTGGCAGAAAATGAATGCAACTCTGGAAAGAAATAGATGCTGTAACATTGCAGAAGCTTATCGAAATGATGCCACAGTGAATGTGTGTCGTTCTCAGAGCTAAAGGCAGTTCACTGAAATATGTGTGTGATGAACATGAGTGTGCGACTTTTTTCTTTGGCCAGACAGTGTATATGTGCTCTTTAATTTCATAAACCTGTGAGCTTTAATAGAAAAGTAGATGTGAGAAACTGAGATCTGACTCCTCACCCAAGTCTACCCCGACTCATGTTATCTTCAGGTCAGGAAGGTTCCTTAAGGTATTACGAATAGCCGACTGATTCAAGGGGACTTGCTATCAGCTCTGATTTACATCATTATCTTTACATGAGAAAAATGTGTGTGCGTGTGTGTATACATATGTGTGTGTGTGTGTGTGCGTGTGTGTGTGTGTGTGTTGAAAAAATGAGTCTTAACAGCTGTTCCATAATTTGCAGGACCATGACAGAACTGCTATTGATTGGTTCTAGTAATGGATGATGGATTCTCGCACTACTTGGGTCTGGTTCAAACTAGTCTATTATTATCCAATCTATTTAGGCCATGTGTCGTCGGCTCCCTTTCAGATTAGGTCCCTTGTTTTCTTTTTTTGTGCTAGCAGCATGGTGAAAGGAAGATAGTGAACATGGAACATTAACATTCTTGCATTCGTGTCATGAGCATGTAAATATCCTGATGTTCACATGTCGCTCAAATGTCTTTGTGTCTAAGTCGAGCCTCAGTGAGCTTCCCATGGCTGCAGACTCTTACTGTATCTTATATAATGTATAATAATAGGAATCAAGAACACAGACAGAAGGCAGTCGCTGCAGACGAACCCGTTGTGCAGAACTTTGAAGCTGAAACATCACAAAAAGCCGTTCCAAGACTCAGCCATCACAGACTCCTATCTGAAATAGCATGCAGGTTTGTCCTGTGATGCTCGGCCTGCTTTGGCTTGTGTTACCATTTGCAACTGGAAAATAGAACAATGGAGCTTTTTCTGTGTTTCAGGGAAAGAATGTTCAGCCTGACACACTCCAACAAAATAATGTCTGGGCTTGCCAAAAAAAAAAAAAAAAAAAAGCAGATTAGTTTGCGTCAATCTTAATTAGTTATGGCAGCTTCTGACAGAATTATGTTCAGTCAAACTGCACTGAGTTACTGGAGTTAGCATTTGGTCAACAATCAAAGGTATGTTTAATTATGGTATGCCTTAATTATTGTCCTAACTGTCTGAAATTGTACAGGCATTCTAAAAACGGAGAAAACTAGAAGTTCTGAACTCAAGGTGAAGAAAAATAACATTTTCAAGTCAACTTCATTATCCACTTGAATTTATTTTTAAATCAACCAATGCAGAAAAGAAAAGTTTAAATTGTGAAAAAAATATTAGGTTGATGCAATTCCCAACAGTATTATGTCAACCCCACATATCAAAATAATATTTGCAAATTAAAAGGTTAATTCAGTCAATTTGATCTTTAAAAAAAAAAAAATCTCTTAAGCATGCCTTTATTGAAGTTGTGAGAACAGGTTACTTCATAAATTACATGAAACAATGGGGTGTTTTTCAAAATTCAAGTTAAATTTGACTTGACGCATTTCAGCATCAAACGCTTACATGTAAGGAGGACATACTTCCACTCAGACAACCAACTGTCCATAAATGATAAGCGTTAGGACAAGTTCCGCTCTTAGAAGGAGGTCAGGCTTTTTTTGCAAATCCATCTCTTCTTTTTGCACATTCCATATTCATGTTACACATGTACATTAATTTGAATAACTCATCATTTATTTTTCATAATAGGTTATTCTGTAATATTCAGGAGATGAGGAGTAATATATTTCTTATGTATAGAGAAAAATGGTCTTTTGCTATTTGACTTAAACCAAAATTAGGAACTTATTGTCTTATATAGGACAGATACAGTGTGGAACCTTATGTGAAGTATAATTTAACAAAAGACATAGATCCTTGCGTGCACAGTTACGCTCAGGAACATTAGCATTAGCTTTAGAGACTGGGAGGTTAGTGCTACTCCAGAGAAGGACAGCCTTTGTTTGCTGTGTAATTTAGGTGAAGTTGAGAATGAGGTTCATTTTATGTTTTCCTCTCCTGTATACAAAGATATCTTACTTTTCAGTAAGATGTCCTCTGTTTATTTTGATTTCTTTTGGTTGGTGGACCATGAAAAACTTATAAAAAAAACTTATAAACGTATATTGGTGTCTTGTAAACCCATGAGGGTTGGACATGCTTGTGTGCATGACACAAAGATAAAAAAAAAAAAAACCACTCATGAACATACGTGACAAAAGAGACTATTTTTGTTTTTAGATCTGTTTCATTGAGTGCTTGACAGACATAAATTAATCCTGAATACAAATGCAAACATGCAGTTCAGTATGTAATTGCTGTGACCTCCATGACATTGTGTATATGGAGACCCTGGAAGACTGATTTACTGTATTCTGCAGCCCATCAGCAAACCGCTTTGGTGCTCATCTCTGAAGCTTTGATAGCTTTAGTGTGATTAGGAAAGGCTGCTCGCCCTCCGCTGGCTGAATACAAATGAATTGCGAGCATTTCTATCAACATGCATTGCTACGTTATTGACCTAACAGCTTTATGAGGACACCCTGTGACCTTGACAGTGTTGAAACTGCCACGTCCCTCATCTCAGAGCAAACAAGGACCTCGTTACAGGTCACAAGCTACACAATATAAGCTCATAAAGGGTCATGAAAGTCACACATTCATTTAGCAGAAAAGGCTCATGGAGACTTGAATGGCCTGTTGTAAGTCTATGGGAAGATTGATGCTTTTCTTAATGTTGAGGATTCAGTGCACCACCAATGTAGCTCAGCCATAAGAAAACACCTGAGTGTCAATCCAGCCTCAGATATCTTCCTCATCTCATGTCCCTGTGGCTCTCACCAAAAACTGTGGCAGTAACGCAGCATTGTTTTTCTCCCCGAGTAAAAAGAACAAAGGAAGGAATTCAAGAGGAGATGCTGTGGATCATAGCTGAATTTGTTATTAAGAAAAAAATCAAGTCAACTGAGGCTGTCAGCCACAACGGGCATATAAAATATTTACTGATTGTTGACTAACATGACAGTGATACAGACCACACATGCGCTATGAAGACATTTTTTTCTTATTGTATTGATTCATCTGTTCTTATTTTGTTATGAGGTTAGTTTGGGATTCACAGTGAAATTATGTGAAACTAAACAACTGTACATGACATACCAACATCATGTTATCATGGGGGCTGTGGCTCTTTATACTCGGCATTGATTGGTTTGTGGTAACAAATTGCACTTTGGCAATTTTGACTAATCGGAGTAATCAACCCATTTTACTACTGCATTAATCACTTCATATGTACTGGCCCACAAAGCATTTTTACCATTAAAAACATCCATAAAACAGCAAATAAATCCTCTGAATCTGACAAACCATGTGAATAAATTGAAAGTGGATAAAGTCACAGCAGAACTCTGACACACAAAACAACACTCATGTTGTCTACAGAGCAGACAACCTTGTTCGTTCATTTTGTGTATGTTTAGCTCATTGTGGACGTTTGTAACGTTTGTATGTTTTATGATTTATGTGCCGTGCTGTTACAACATGGCAGTTTCTGATACCCAGCTTTAATGTGTTATGAATATTGTTGGTTCATCAGTGTTCCTGCAGGTGTTTCTGTGCTGAGATCAGCAGTGAACTCAGTCCGTCCTCAGCATATGTCCCCAGATTGTGAGAAAGTGCTTCATGCATTTACATAATCCAGTGCAGATGGCAGATATTACATGCTATAAACGGTTTCTATGTGCGCATGTGCGACTCACATCGGGTAGTGATGTACCTCACAGCGACAGGGTCTCTGGGTTTCACATGGTTTCTACAGGCTTTACAGAGAAAGATGCTAGTGTCCACTCATTGGCAAAGGATGGACTTTTTTCTTTTTTTTGTGTGTTTTCGAGCAGATTTCATTTGAATAAATGAGGTGCCCTCTTGTAATCCAGTATGTGGTTCTCCCCAATATAATCAATGCAGTAGCTGGATAATTAAGGTAACATTCTCTTTGTAAACATACAGAAACTACCATTTCTGGCCAACCTAGTCTCTCCAGACATATGAAAAATATATAATTGCCCCCTGACCTACAGAAAAGAATATGCTAAAAAGGTCTCACAGTTTTGCAGCCTTTCTTGTAAAACTAATATGTTTTTGCATTATTGACCAGCATAGCTAATAAATATTTTGTTGTGAGGCGACGTTGCCTTGGGACATTTTTATGTTTCCACAAGTATTTCATTAGAGTATGAACCTTCACAAATGGAAGTTTGATAATACTAAAAGACCAGGCTAAAAGTCCACGTCCCAGGGAAGAAGTCAGTATCCTCATCAGCTTGTGGTCCACACTCAACAGAAAAGAGAGAGCACTGTTTGTATTGTGGTGTAGAGTTAGTGCCACAATATAATGAAAAATGTCCACATCAGACTGCTTTTACAATTGAAGACAAAATTATTAGCACGCCCTTATGGAATTTTAGTTTAAAAAAACAAACAAAAAAAAAACTCCCAAGTGCTGTTAAACAGGTCGAGGAATTTCGAGGAATGCTTTTTCAAACATTCTGGTTTTATTTTGGATTTTTTATACTAACATTATTTTACTTTGCACACAGAAACAAAATGATTTAAAAAAAACAAAAACTACCAGGGTCAAAAGTATTAGCCTCCTAATGCTAACAGTCAACTGTGTTTCCTTGGTTGTTGTTATCTTGGTCTTCTGGAGGTAATTCTTCACCAGGAGCGACGTATGTTTTCTGTTGTTGTCATGTTGGAAGACAAAGCGACGACCCAGACCCAGTTTTGCATCTGAGTGCTTGAGGTTTTCTTTCAAAATCTACATATATCCTTCTTTCTTCATGATTCATTCAACCTTGACAAGATTCCCAGTGTGAGATACATTGAAGCATTCCCACAGCATAATACTGCCACCACCATGTCTAACTGAGGGGAGGGTGTTCTTTGAGTTACACCTCTACCTTCTTTCTGCAAACATAAGCAACATCTCTATGGCCAAAGTGCTCTATAATAATATTTTTTGTTTTCAACTGTACATAAAATGGGCAGTAAAAGTGTGTTACAGTTGACATTTCAAAGTATGTTTTTTATCCAGCTATGACATGCAGTAAGATGTTATTTTTAGGGCCACTGTTTCGCTATTTATAGATTAAATCATATTAGTCGTAAATAACAGATATTTGACTCATTGACTTATTTTACAGTTGAGTCATACTGAAACAGCTTTGCCCTGACCCATGCTGGACTCCCTGACCTGTCCACCTCCAACACTCAGCCTAAACTGGTGCTGGTCTGTCTGTCTGCAGCTCACCAAAATCATTCATGGTTCATAGTTGGTCAAAATGAGGCTAAAAGTGCCATTTTTCAACCACAATTGGACCAAACTCTGTGTAACAAGAGCCAAGCCAAATGTGACAACCATAACTGGGCCAGAGCTGGCTCACTTTTGGTGAGTCACTGCCAGAGCAAAGCCGAGAGCACCAACACTGAGCCAGCTACCTGTGTAGCACCCAGAAGCAGCTTCCACACAGTGGGAATGTAGCACACAGTGGATGTGCCACTCATAAACAGTTTAATAAAGAGTTTTTGAGTAAACTTTAACCATGCTCCACGGCCTTTTATGTGACGTACACTGCCGTTCAAAAGCTTGAGGTCACTTAGAAATGTCCTTATTTTTGAAAGAGAAGCAGTTTTTTTCAATGAATATAACATTGAATTAATCAGAAATACAGTGTAGACATTGTTAATGTGGTAAATGATTATTCTAGCGTGAAACGGCTTATTTTTAATGGAATATCTACATAGAGGTACAGAGGAACATTTCCAGTAACCATCATTCCTGTGTTCTAATGCTACATTGTGTTAGCTAATGGGGTTGAAAGGCTAATTATAAAACCCTTGTGCAATCATGTTAGCACATGAAGAAAGTGTGAGTTTTCATGGAAAACAACAGTAGTGTACATTCCGTATATTTGTATTTTGTATATTTTACATGAGTCCGTGGATACTCTGGAAACCCTTGTGCAGTTATGTTAGTACAGGAATAAAAGTAAGAATTTTCATGGAAAACATGAAATAGCCTGGGTGACTCCAATCTTTTGAATGATAGTGTACATTTACTCCTGTGAATAAAAAATACTATAAAACAAACAATACCATCCAAACTTGTTAAATGCAGTGTACCTCTCTTGAGATTTTAATGTGCACAGCTTCAACGTGGACAAATCGAAACCTCCATGTGCCTGCCATGCTTCGTTAGGCCATCTTAAACTGAAAAATTACTATTCAGGGGAAGGGTTTAGTCAAATATGTATAATCCACAATAAACTCAAGTCATGTCTTCGCTGCAACAGTGTCAGGAACAGATTTTTTCTGATTGTGTAACCAGAAGTAACTGTGTTCCTCTGGAAGTCATTTAAAAACCTGCATTTACAAATGCAGGCTGCAGCACCAAAGCAGTCAGGCTTGATTTCTTATTTAATCTCTCTCAATAGAGGCTTAACAATATAAAGTAGCACCATAATACTGTATATAAGCACCAATGGTTTCACGGTACTGGTTCCAGAAAAGCATGGATAACATTTTACCGAAGCCTATTACAGGCAGATTAAAGGCTTACACTATGCTTTTCTTGCTTTTACTGGAGATACAGGACTTATTCCTGTATAGACATACATTTTATGTCAGCTTTTTTTTATTGATTGTCACCGGAGAGATTAGTATACCCCTATGCTGGGATAATTACATGACGGGAATGTCTCAAACGGGAAACCACAAAAGGGGAACATCTCAGAGGTGCATGAGGAAGAGTAATTGACTTGAGAGAACAATGTACCGTGTATTTAGTTGTTCATATAACTGGTGAAATAAATTGTGTTTTGAGTATTATCTGTTTATATGAATATGTCATATGTATTGAAGGCAGACAGGTTTGAACTGAACTGTCAAGGTGTCCTGACGTGAGCCTCCTGCAGATCATATCAGACACTGAGACCAGATTTCAACAAGTGCTTTGACATGCTGATTTAGAAGAGTGATCTCCAATTGTACTGCTTGTGACAAGTTAATACTCGAGGCTGCTCACTGATGTCACTTCATTGATGTCAAGAGGCACCAAAATATAACACCACTGTTGTTTCAGAGTTCATGCCACAGAACATTTAAATCTTGACTGAAAGACAAAAAGACTTAAGGTTAGACTAAAGTTGTATACAAAGTGGCTTAGAACTACATATAGAATTGCTACAGTTATTGCAGTTGCTGCATTATAACCAATGTTACTATGGTCATTAGTTTGTCACCAGTTTTCCTACTGTATGATGACAGATTGGTTAAAAGTAGGTCTGCAGTTACTGAGAATATTGCCCAATTAAAACAAAACTAAAAAGGCATTTTTCAGTCTTTTGAGGCTGTGTTGTTAAACGGTTAGATTTTACACAGCTTTGAATTATGCTCCACTGATGTGAATTTGGTCCACAAGTCGACTATCTGTGTGTGTGGGAGGCAGACCAATAAAAAGATCCTTAACAGAGAATATTTTTCCTTTTTAAAAGCCCTCACTTTCCTCAGAGTTAAATAATGAGGCAATTGAAATTCCTTTAAACACTAAATCCACTTTTGCTACAACAGTTGTTGGTAATTGCCTTGCCTATGTGAAATCCATCATTTATCATTTTCTGCTAACTGGAAACCAGTTTTTCATTTTCATTACGTGTAATTATAGGTCCCCTATCTGGAATAATATCTTCTCTCTGTTGGATTTCTCTGTCATTCTCATTTCCACAGTATTTTGTCATGCTATCACTGTCATTTATGTTTTTCCTTCAGCAAGGAAATTTCTCACTGCAGACCTGATTATACAACAGCGCTAAATGTTTTAAACCACAGGGCTGCACATACTTATTGGCCTCTTTATTTCTGAGACAGCAGCTTGTCGTTATCTCGTTATCGACGCTGGGGAGTGATACAGCGATCTGTGAAATCACCACCGCTACGATTTGTGAAAGCTATTTTGTTGGTCGTTTCCACTGCAGGGACTTTCTCAGAGGATCAAGAGCCTTCTGATAAACTGGGGACTGAATTTAGCTCCTCTACTTAACAGGGTTGATGTGTTTTTCCAAGCCGAGCCTTCGTTAACAAAGGATTAATATTAAATTTGCATGAGGAGTTGACTTCGCTCCCTGCTGCAGATTTAACAATGTTTCCATACACAAGTGGAAGAGTCGGTTGAACTTTTTTAAACATAAAAATAATCAGAATTTTATGATTTTTCATCTGTAAAATTTGAACATGCTTAAATTTACGCTGCTAATTCTGTTACTGACATTTCCTCAAGGCCAATAGTGCCAAATCCATCCCAGATCTGATGTTTCTGTTAGACAATTCCATCTAGGCGGTTGCTGAAAGGTGTGTTTCTTTCCCGTATGAGACCAGAATTTGGTCTCATTACACCATACATTTGCAGTCACAATTTACTTTTTCTTTTTTCGTTTTTTAACCTACTCTTGATTCAGAGCTATTTTAGATGCCCAAACTTTGTCTTGTTTTTTGGCTGCAGTCGTCAAAAAGTCTATGCTGACCTTTCAGTGTATTACAATGAGATCAGATCAAGTAATTATTTACTAATCCTGCATGAAATTCTTGTGCCAGAAATTGCTCAGAAAAAATGACAATAACATGGACATGAACTAAGAGTAGCAAAAATTGTGTATATTTTTAAAGCATAAAATATTGATATTTGTCAAAAATATTTGTGAAATTGTAGCTTGATATATTGAATATATTCTGCATGTAATGTTGCTTCCTGTCACTGCAGACTTCACATATTCAGCTAAATGCATGCCTTTGTTTCTAATTTATTCTAGTTTAATCTGAGCTTAATTGTGATTACAAAATGTAGCATACTTATTGATAATCTATCATGCACTGCTGTTAACTTTTGCTCCTTAAAAGGGTTATTTCATCTCAAATCATTGTCTTCACCTTTCCAGATTTGTCTGCTGCAGCTTTATCTGTAATTGTTTCATTTTTGAAAATCATTACCTATATCTATCCATTTGTTATCCCAAAATCTACCTAAAATTGTTTTCTGTGGTATTTCTTCATAAGTGTTCCAAGCTGGATCCTTTGCCTCTTTTCTCTTTCACGGACAAACTTTTTGTCAGTTGAACTTTTTGTTGTTTTCCTAGTTACAATTAGGTGCTCTGTAATTACAGACTGAATTACATCCAGAAGTGATCTTTCTTCATTTCTTTTTTAAATGAGTGAAGCATTATAATATTGAACTGCATTTAAACTGGCAGGAGTTGGTTGGAGCAGAGGCCTAAAGCACAAAGTGCACATGGTTAAGGTTTATAAAAGACTGATTAAATGTAAATAAACCTGAGTTGCAAGTCATTGTGGACTTTTCCTCTATTAAATTAGACCACAATCTCTCCATTGCCTGAGGGCTCATACATAACCATTAAAAGGTTTTATGAAGCTGTTGTGCAGAGCTGGTCCTGACCTCCCTGAGGACCCTCAGCAAACTTCTGCTAAGGGCCCATCCGACCTGACCTGTGAGCCATGTAAACCATTTGCCACACAGTCAAACCTGCACCACAGTGGTCCCACTGCAATTCATTTCAAACAGTTTACTCCATCTGTTGCTCCTAAGAATAAGTACATCTACACAGAACAGAATGAGGTTTAAACAAGCATTTTTACTGATGCAGCATCTACAAATTTAAGTATAGCAATTTAAGATTGTAGATTACATTGCAAAAAATGTACGTTGATCAGCTGCACCAGGCCCATTCAGACTGAATCCCCCAGAAATTACTGTTTATAAAATGCCTTTGAGGAGTGCCATCTTGCCTATACATTGACTCGTCTGGTCCCCACAGATGTTGCTGCTGGAAAGCATAAGTTTCATTTCGAGTTTCACATACAATGCCTGTCCAAGCACAATGCAGTTTTATAAATACCCTTGCCCTTTGGCATTTATCAAACATAATAAAAAGTTGTGTTTCACACTTACTTTTATAAGTCACAAAGTCACAGTATGATCCTGAAAGTGGCCTCAAGCAAGATGCAGAGACCAAGAGATGCACTGCCCAGCTAGGTTAGCGAGACGGACAGACAAGACGGAGATGCACTTGCAAGCCAGCACATCAACTCAACGTCACCCTTATTCACTGACGTCAAACTCAAAGAGGATAGAACACAAGATTGCCTGATTGATGTTCCTGCAATTCATTGCCATGGGCTTGTTTTTCTTTCTTTTCTTAACCTGCAACATTGACACCCACTTGCTTAATTTTCAGGACCTTACGCAACTTGCATAGTGAGCCATCTGTTTATGAGGAGGTGCACAGTACTAGAATTCATGATCCTAAATTTACCCCATGAGGCTACTTATTTCACTCTGTTTGTGTCAGGGTTACCAGGGTCAAAAGAAGACTTCACACTGAGACTTAAATTGTGTTGTTGGAGGGCTAGCAATGTCCGTGGTTGTGTAACAGGACTCCAGACCATTATAAGATATTAATAGCAGAGGTGTCAATGATGTATCATCAGTGCAAGGCTGTACCATGACAGAAATATAAAGAGAATGGTTTGACATGTCATAGAGGTCATGGAGACATGACAGTTATGGAGATATTTTTTGAAAGACTGTCATTGCCAATAGTAGGTGATGTTACTTTGTTGGCTGCAAGAGAGGATGACACTGGACAGAGTCTGTGGAACTGTGGGAACTACTGTGTGAAAATATGTGAATAAAATCATGAAATCTAAAACACTATTCTGTAACCTGGTAGGTTGGGATGGTGAAAAAATAGAAAGCTGATGAGCAAGAAAACTGGCGAATGCCACCAATTCAGTTAAAGCAACTTGACAATTAAAGACTCTCTCTGGAACAAAGCAAGTTATTTACTTTGTTAACATGTTCATATTGTGTTTCTTTTATCATAGAAGACATATCATGAGCAAAATAAGAACTAATTGCCATCATAACATCATCATAGCAATTCCACTTTGAAGCTCTAGTGTACTGATGACAGTCTTAAAGACATGGATTTTTCTAGGGGTTTCATACAGATCTAGGGATACCAATCTTGTCCACCTGCAGAGTGGAGCTTTCCATATCATTCTTCTTCTTCAGAATCCATTTTGGTTCATAGATGGCCAAAATTAGTCCAATAGTACTACTTTCCATTGTCTAGCTTAGAGTAATTTTACTCTGAGTTGAGGAAGAGGCAGGGACTTTGTAGAACCACAAGGGTTAATTTTCATGAAAAAAATCTAGATGTGTAAGTTTGATACTCAGAGTAGTTTCACCAATGGCTGAACACAAACTTTAAGAATGAATCTGTTCACATGGAATGTAGTCTGAATTTATTTGCAAATTCTGATACCATACTTTTTTTTTGTATTTACACGTTTAACAACTTTTATTGAGTATCCACGGACTCATGTAAAATATACGGAATATACACTGTTGTTTTTCCCTGAAAACTCACACTTTTATTCATGTGCTAACATGATTGTACAAGGGTTTTCTAATCATCAATTAGCCTTTCAACATCATTAGCTAACACAATGTAGCATTAGAACACAGGAGTGATGGTTGCTGGAAATGTTCCTCTGTATCTCTATGTAGATATTCCATTAAAAATCAGCCATTTCCAGCTAGAATAATCATTTACCACATTAACAATGTCTATACTGGATTTCTGATTAATTTATTGTTATCTTCATCGAAAAACTGGTTTTCTTTCAAAAACAAAGACATTTCTAAGTGACCCCAAACTTTTCAACAGTAGTGTACATGTCCAAAATCCCAAGAGATAGTCAGTAGTGAAACTTTGCTATTCCTTTGTGAGGGGGTTAGATTTTAATTTTCTCTAGTTTAAGAAAGTACATAATGTCCCTTATCCACCTTGTAAAACTGGGAGGAGGTTGCTTCTTCCTCCTTCCAGCAGAGCAGAATAATCCTTCTTGCATTCAAAGACATTGCAGACCTTTCTGGTAATATGGCAATTTTGTGGCAACGCACCAAATATGGCATAGATAGGGCTGGGTGAAATTACCATTCCATAATTCTTTGTATATACGTCAATGATGACGTCAAAAATGTTGAGCCAGAATGTGTGGAGTCATGAGCAAGACTAGAACATGTGAATATGGTCTGCAGGTTGGCCTTTACAGTGAGGACAAGAGGGGTTTGTGTTGGGATATATGTTCGGCAATCTCACATTTGTTAGGTGGGCACACAGCGCTATCTTAAGTTGAATTAAACCATGAAGTGCACATGGGGAGGATTTATGAATTAGTCTAAGAGATGTACCCCATATATTGTCACTTCATTCTTTACCCAAGTCAGTTTCCCATTGTCTCCTAATTCCGTCAAGCGAAGGTGGAGAGATGTTGTAAATAAATTTATATAAAGTTGATATTAGACTTCTGCTGACTGGAGAGAATGACAGGATACAGTCTATAACTTCATCATTTGGTAGGTCTGGGAAAGAACTGAAGGATTTCTGGACATAGTGTCTAACTCGCAGGTATTTAAATCAAACATTTGCGATAATTGCGAAAACAAGGTGAACTTGCTCTCTACAGAGAGATCCTGAACAAATTTAATGCCCTTTTTAGACCATATTAAAAAGGAAGTTTATTTGCAAATTCTCTGCAGCACTGTCTGGTGATCAGGTTCCATCCTCCTAGGCATCATCACAACCCAATATGGGAAATTAAATATCCTTTCTAACTAAATTAATTGCCAACCCTGTGAAAGAAATCCTAATTAACAAAAACACAATTAACTCCACAAGAGTACCTCACAGTTGCTAATTGGAATTAAATAGAACCAAGCGAATTCAAGTTAATTTGATTTATACACCCAATATGGCAAATTCACACTCCTGCCTCAAAGTCTGTACAGTGATGCCCACTTTCTTTAGACCTTGAGTTTGGATACAAAAAAATAAATCTTCCACAAACCCTTTAACAGGAAAAAAAATGGAAGAAGCATCGACGTTAAGACAAAGGAAAGATCTCTTCCAGTAGATGTGTTTATAGAAAATACAACATAGAAGGTGCACATTGTAGAGAAGATGACCAAATTCTAGATTACAAACACAAGAAGATTATAATCTTGGAGGATTTTTTATCAACACTAAGGTTTTCAGTTCTTCCACAGATTGTTGATGGGATTCAGGTCTGCACTGTTTCCAATCATCGTCTTCTTGTAATATCCAATGCTACTTGAGGCCAAGTTTTTCTGCAGGTTGAGTGATGTTTTCCTCCACAATTTCAATGTTGTCCTCTTTTTTCATGGTGCTGTTTACTTTGACAAGGTTGCCTGAGGTGTGCTTACTGAAAACCACACCACATTTCCTCTACCATGTCTGACAGTGGGGATGGTGTTCTTGGGCTTGAATGCTTCTTTGTTGTTTCACCAAACGCATGCTATGTTCCTGTGTCCGAACACGTCTATTTCCATCTCATCCAGCCACACAACTGGTGACCAAAGCCTTCTTCTTTGCCAGGGCTAGCTTTTGTGTGTCTGTCTTAGAGAAGTGGGGTCCTCCTTGTTGGGTGACCACTGGGACCAGCCTTGTTCAGTGTCTGCTGAAGTGTCTGTCTTAAAATGTTGGTACCAGAGTTGCTCAGAATCATCAGGATGATCTTGGTGTTCATTCTTGAATTCTTTGTGGCCCCTCACACTACCATTCTTGCCAGGTCAGGGGTCACTTTTGGCTTCTTACCACATCCTTTAAGATTTCTCAGTGTGGGACTCCTTGCACATTTCGATTCAACTTTGCGCTGTGGCCACTTTGACTTGAAAACACTTAAATATGGCTTTATAGTCTTTCCCAGTCTTGTGAGCATTCACAATGTGCAGCTCTCACTCAGTGAAGGAACTGAACAATGAACATGTCAGCTTGCCATTGACTTGTAACTGCCCAGAGAACTACTTCATTAGCAGCTCTCAGTTCTTCCACATGGTTGAAATTACCAACACTATTTGGACTAGTATGGAAGCTGTGTTTTCCCAAAAAGTTTCTTGAATAATTTTGGACAAGGTATAAAAATGTGAAGTGTTCAAATGAATCATTAACATCGCTGACACACAATTTGACCACCATCTTTTAAATGTTTGTCATTTCCAGCAGGAAGAAATCCTATTAAATCAAAAGCTGTTTTGGGTATGAATAATTTTAGGATTAATTGAAAGATCAAATTCAAGTCTAGCAGAGGAAAACACCCACACAGAGGGAGAGAGACAAGGACAACATGAAAAAGATTAGAGATAAATTCTTAAGTGTAGTTAATTCCAATTATTATCATGATTATATTTGACATTGAACAAGTAAAGATTACATGTCAAAAATAGAGCTACAGCATATTGGTACTCATAGGAACATAGTATATATAGTTTTGACATGACATGAACATCACTTTTTCAATTTAACTTTATTTCAGCTTCACCACTTCAGTATCACTTTACCGCATTAACAGTTTGGTAAATGTAGACTTTCGAATAAACATATCATGTAGTCTAATCCAGCTCCACATTTCTGACTGTATAGACAATGATTTTTTTAAAAAAGTATCTGATGTCTTAATAGAGGCCAGCGCTCCATCTCTTTCAGACAGCAATAAATAAATCTGCCAAGTTGTCACTTATTACCTGACAGCTGCCACTGTTTTTTGTGAATTTCTATGAATATTTCTATTTCCAACTGTAAAATGTAAAGAACAAAGTCTGTACTGTATGAACAGTATCAGTTGCATAAGCTCCTCCAAAGCGCTAAGGTCCATTTCACATTATAGGACTACAAAGCAGGCTCTACAGATAACATTCTTATTGCTTTGTAGTGTCATTTAATTAATACTAACCAGATATCTTATTTTGGCCTTCCTTTGAGTTCCCAAAGTCTCAGTGGTTGTGTAAAAGAAGATTTAATAAAGGAGCACATGCTTGCCTTAAGAGGGGTGTTACTGTAGCTGATAGCTTATCCCATCAGACAGGGACTCTAAACTCAAGATCACAGAGGATTACTTTGTATCTCCCTCAACAACAGAACTACTTTGTCAAGGTTAAAAGCCTCTCGAAAACTGATTGGTCTGGTTGTTTCACTCACTACAGCTTTACAGGCTTTACTTCCCAGTGATCCCAGGATAATGTTCAGAAGTAACATTATAATTGAATGATTATCTGAGGGCACAGTGAGTTCAAGCTGAGACACTTCAAAAGATTTTTCACAGTTTTTAACAGCTGGTAACACTGACAGTCTGTCTCAGTACTGAATAATCAAGTGACATGAAAAGTGAAATCAATTAGTCATTTTGCATATTTTTCTCCTTGAAGAAAATATTTACTAATTACTCAACAGCAAAGGTTGTTTATTACATTACTTTAAGTTTTACAAAATATCATTAGTATTTAACATGTGACTTTGTGCAGAGAAAATGAAACAAGACAGGATCTCAAGCCGCAGGTTTTTGTACCCCAGAGTCTCACTTTTTGCAGAAGATGTGATTCTGTTCATCAGACTGTGACATTAAGTGTCCACTTGATTTACCAATTAATCTATGTTCCAAACTCCACCTATGGTCATAAGCACTAGGCAGTGATGGGAAGAATAAGACTGTACAAGTGGCCACAATGAGTTTCCACCATAGTGTGGTTGGTTTCAACCTTTGAGACGGGGTGAGGAGCTCAGATACACAGAGAAAGCTCAGAGGAAAGTCATTTCTACTTAAAAGTGAACTAGCTGAGGTGGTTCAGGCATCTGATTTGGATGCTTTCTGGGCACCGTCCTTTGTAGCTACTCCAAGAAAATCCAACTGGGAGGAGACACCACGGTAGATTAAGAAGCTGCTGGAGGGATTACATATCTCATCTGGTCTTTGAACCCCTTGGGATCCTCTGGGAGGAGCTGGAAAACATTGCTGGGAAGAGGGACGAATGCCCTGCTTAACCGGGAACCAATGCTGCATGAGCACAAGCAAATGGATCTGTTTAACATCCATCCATTATCTATCCACCGCTTAATCCTCTGTAGGGTCATGGAGGGGCTGGAACCTATCCTTGCTCATTTAGGACGCAGGCAGGGGACACCCTGGACAGGTCACCAGTCTATCACAATGCTACATATACAGACAAAAAATCACACTCACATTCACACCTACAGACAATTTAAAATTATCAGTGTTTTTGGACTTAGGGAGGATGCCGGAGTATCCAGAGAAAGACCACACATGCACAGGGAGAACATACAAACTCCATGCAGAAAGATCCCAGGAAGGCCGGGATGCAAACCAGGGAGCTTCTAGCTGCAAGGCAACAGTGCTAACCACCAAGTCACTGTGAAGCCCTTGGTTTAGAATGTGCATTTTTTAAATTTTGGTTTAAAATTTACTGACTGCAATAACGTGTACTCAATCACAAATCATTTTGTTGCTTTGAATCATTTTGTATGGTTCATTTTAAAGCAGGTATATTTAGTGTTTTAATGAAATGAAAATGTCACAACTCTGAGACAGTGTGGAAAGTGTCATAAGCAGTGATTAATCCACATTTCTGCAGGGCTTTATCGGGGGTTTTAGTCGATTCTTTAACTATCCAGCAGACAGGTTTCCTATATTTGGTCACTCTCACTGCTCTCATAGTGGTGTTTTGCTTGCCAAAGCATGTAGCTGTTCTCAATGACAGAATTCTGTAAATATCTACAGTACACTACCTGCCCAGCACCAAACAGCCGATAGACAAAGTTGCTAGATGTGGAAATGTATTCCATGTTTAAGCCTATCTCTAAATGTTGAACTGATGAAACCTTAGTAGTTACAGTGCCTCTGCAGAATTTCAAATATGTAGCACATTGTTACTAAAAACCTAATCACATTATTGTAATTTTTTTCCCAGTTATTTGTGAACATGGACAGATCTATTTCAAAGCAGAACACCAGTTCTAAAAAGAGATTAGCTTCAAAGCTGCTTCTCTACACTGAAAGCATCAGTTAAGGGTCGGTCAAGTTCACTTGCTTTGTAAGTTTTTAATTTCATTAGTTTTTGCTTTTGACAACACGATCCATCATTGTCTCCATGTAATCCTTCGTGTTGCTTTCTCACTCACTTGTGCTCCCACTATAACTGTGGGGACGGTTATGAACTGTTTTACCTAATGCAATCTCAGGTTTGAGTCTTCCCTCTAGTTTCCAAGGATAGGATTTCCAGGATAGACACCTGCAGACTCTCAGATTTGTTTCTGTTTCTGTGGTTGAAGTTGTGATATTCTGTACAGTGAACTGCTGAAATGGGCAAAAATTTGAGGTCAGTTAACTTTTGGAGGCCACTCAAAAAGGATTCATCGTATAAAACTGTTGTTAAATGTCCGCTTCTTTTAGATAGTGTCACTGAGCACAGATTCTGCTTTCAATTTAGTATTGTCCTGTTTAATGTTTTTTTGTCAGACTATAAATACCTAAGCCTGAGCATTTGTGCTACCTTAATGCAGCATACAGTAACATTTTTCTTCTGTAATTAGTCCATGAAAGGTTTAAAAAAATATTAAAGAAAAGTATGCTTAGAAATAAGAAATTTGGTTTCTTTTTAAAGAATAAATTGCATTAGTATTATCTGTGGACCTC
This sequence comes from Amphiprion ocellaris, assembly GCF_022539595.1. Classification (NCBI taxonomy): domain Eukaryota; kingdom Metazoa; phylum Chordata; class Actinopteri; family Pomacentridae; genus Amphiprion; species Amphiprion ocellaris. Next base: position 23,918,805 of record NC_072781.1, on the reverse strand, counting down.
TAGTAATTTGTTCTAATTGTGGATGTTGTCTGTGATGTTAATCCCATGTGAGTCTGCAATGCCAGGTCTCCAGGTAATAATGTCCCATGTGAATGGGACGCTATCAATCTTTCCCTGCAGATATTTGACTACTCCACTGATGTTGCTGCATGCAAAATTTTGAAAAACTCTACTCAGTGCTGTGCGCTAGCTCTTGTTTACCCCAGAGATGTTATTTAAGGTGCCCTCTGATGATACAACCAACTCATCCTCAACTCTTATTTTCCTTTTTTAGCATCTTGACTTACTTTTGACAGCCTTTAATTTGGGATCTGTGCTTAGTGGAAAAGCTGTTGTCCAAACTGGACGACTGTGACGACATTTGAGCTTCTATTTCTCTGTCTTGACAATAGTCATTTTTTGTCATGTAGCACTCCGACAAGCTTGGAAATATAACAACTAGAACTCGTGTACTCAGTGGCATACAAATATCACAAGATTACACTTATTAATTACATAGTTGGATAGAATGCTAGTGTGTTATGCAGTCCAAATTTTGGCACAGCAGCCGCTGAGTATTTTTAAAAATTTATCAATATCCTTACACATATTCCCACGATGGAATAAATTAACCTTCAGATTTTTACTCTTTTATAAATTTGAATAAAAATGTGAGAGGAAACCTCCTAGTTCGCACATAGCTAACTTTACAGAGACGTTGTTTACTGCTCGATGTCTCTGAACCCAGGATAAATTAGCATGACTCTCCCCTCACTTATGTTTTGTGCTGGCACATTTGGTAGAAAGGAATTCATTAGCATGCTTGTTACTCTGTTTCGTCTGGCGTTGAAACGAAAAACAGCTAATTATCCTGCTGATGGGATTTTTCTGGATAGTTAAATTTTCTTCATAACTAATCAGTCTTTTCCTCAGTAATGGCATAACTCTGAAATGGGCAAGAGAAATTTCCAACAGTAATTATAGATTACCCGCAGAGGCATAAAATGTATCTTTGATGATTTCTTCCAATGAATATCCAACTTGTTGAGTTCAGGCTTTGCAGAATGGCACCTCGAGTTTGTATCAGCATCAGTCCAACTCCACCGATTTGATTTAGGATTTTCTGTAAAGATTTGACATTATTACAGTTCAGATTCTTCCCAAGGTTTAGTTCTACTTCAAAGAAGGATATTTGTTTTCTTTGCCTTTAGTTTTGAAAGCAGTGACCAAGTGCAGATGAACCTGAGTTGATCATTCAGGCATATCAGATGGATTCAAATCAATGTGCAATGATCCATCCGTGTTTTTCTTTTCACTACATCAAAAGTTCTATCTTGATTTCCATGTACAATAGTTAGCTTGATAATTTTGCATGTTGACTTATAGGATTATTGTAAGTGGAAATCAATTTTCTCATTTAATTCCCAGCAGGGATGCAGGTAAGTCACATTCCTCGAAGTGCCAAACTATTTTATGAACAGATGAGTCAGTTCAGTCAGGACTACTTTGGACAAAACACAGTTATTATTAATATTTCTGCAGCAGTTTACATTGGCCAGTGGCACTCTGTTGTGGGACCTCCCTGATCTTCCACATGCATACGTGGAAACCTGTGGCGGGGAGAGCACACCTTCTCGCCATTCCATGTGCGTGCATTGAAAGCCTGAGGCAGGTAAGGCAGCAGCAAACATCCCCGGGGGTTCAGCAGGCATCAGTGGCACCAGACATGACATTGATTAAGTCAGACACAGCATGAAAAGGAGGAGCTGGTTGGAAGCAGGTTGCAAAACAACTGGCAGAGTATGCAAAGTGTTTTTCCTTTATTTTCCTGACTATTTAGATTGTAGATTCTCTCTGAAGGCATCAAAACTATGAATGAACACATATGGAATTATGTAATAAAAAAAGTGTGACAAATAAAACATGTTTTGATTTATTTCACTTTTTTTGTTTACTACAGAATTCCATATGTGTTCATTCATAGTTTTGATTCCTTCAGTGAGAATCTACAATCTAAATAGTCATGAAAATATAGAAAAAAAAAACGTTACATGAGAAGTTGTGTCCAAACTTTTGACTGGTAGTGCATGTCAAGCAAGTTATAAAATATTGAAAGCTCCAAAATGTTGTCTCCTCTGGATTTTGGTCACATCTCCAAGTCTCAGAAATAAAAAAAAATATAGCTTTGTGATCTGATTCAGATGTTATTAGCCAATTAAATGACCAAATATAACAATTATAACAATTGTTATTACCACACATACACCCAGTAAGGATTTCCTCTACCCTTTAGTCGTGTCACTCCACTGATCCGTTCTGATCAGTGATAAACAGAAACTAACTCGGTTAACATTGCAGATTTCTTGCTTTCACATCATTAAGTGCATGTAAAATCTCTGGTGGAGCTGTTACCCTGGAAACGTGAAAAAACAGCTTTTTAACATGTGACTGAAATAGTAACAGAGTGTATTTTAACCCAAACCATGATCATTTTCTAAACCCAAGGAAATAGTTTTAGTGATTAAACTGTGAAAACAAGTAAACTCCAAGTGAGAAACCTGCAAGTGACAGCACAAGTCAAAATGAGACTGAGGTAAAAATGAAACTATAACTATGGCATGAGACGGTACTCAAACTTAAGTCTCCAGGGCAAAAGTTTGCTGTCTTACTTCTGCATCTTCCATTTGTGGCCAGTTGTTCCTGTTTGTAAGTGTAAAATCGCAGCTCCACTGTCATCAGATGATGTGATAATGGACCTCAAGTGATAATAGTGTGATGACGTATTGACTGAGACTACTAGAGGATGGAGAAGGTCCCTACTGGCCCATTTGTATGAAAATGATCTGTGATGATAACACCCATTTAATGGGCTGATAACGTCCAAAACAGGTGGCTCTTTAATCCCTTAATCTATCACAGTCACTGTCTAAAAAAAAGACTAAATATATTGTGTCTGACTAAACATCACATCCTGCGCTTGCCTTCTTCAAAGCACCAGCAGTCTTGTCATGTGGCTGCTCTAAAAACTTTCGTCTTGTTTGCACTAAAGGAGAGGGAACTTGGATAAAATGCTTGACTACCCATGAATCCCTTTTGAAGTCTTTTAAAAGGCAGCAATTTTGTGAAAGTCACATTCTGTCTAATTAAAGCAGACCAAAAAAAGGGGGGAAAAATTCAATCTCAGCTCACTCAGTTTTCAGGCAGTGTTTTTTAACATCATTCTCAAGCTCAGCGGGGTATGGCTCTTGGAAGTCTTTTTTTTTTTTTTTTTTTAAATGTCAGTTAAACCTCCCTCCTAAGAGGCATTCAAATTTGCATCAGTGTTTTGCAGTCAGTGGAAATTGCATTATCTCGCTGCACTGGGCATAATTTCTTTCAGCATTAAAGAAAGGAGTAGAGGACCTCTAGCCTGTATGATTACCAGCAGTCCACTGGGGTTGAGCCCACTCAGGAGACTGACATTCAATCAATTACTCATGGCTGATTCCCAGACGGCTATCTCGCTATGACGGTGAGGAACAAAATCCACTTCAAATCATGCGCTGTTTCTTGTTCAGACAGCCATATGTGTCTGTATTTTCAGTATTGTCACGATACAGTTCACCAGCGCAATGATACATTCTTATGGTTGACACACACACAAAACATCCCTTTACACATAAACTTTCACAATTTTGCAGCAGCACCTGGTCTAAATGACAAATTGCTCGTGTGGAGCACTTCTGTGGAAAAGCTGCAGCTTGTGCATTAGGCACACAGTTAACAAACAAACACGCTGTAAAACTCACATGAATAACCCAGTTAATTTACTGTTTGATTCAGGATACTGTGGCTAATTTCTGATTGTGCCGCTGCTGTAATTGATTGAGTGCTGCGTGGACGTACGAGGGCATGACAAGTTGATAGTGCAAAGTGAGCAATACTTTAGTTTAATTGGCTGGGGGCGATGGATAGAGAGCTTCACTGACAAATTGCACGCAGCCCCTTCAATAATCAGCAGAGCAAGTTCCAAGGCCTGCATGTAATATTAATGAAAACGCTGTCCAAATAATATAAGGAAATGAGCAAAACGCTGTATCTCAGTATCTGTAGTGAATAAGAAATGGCAGTTTAACATGGAAGCAAACCTATCAGGAAGAATATGAAGACTTGAAACCCAGACAAAATGCATCATAGACTTTTTCTTTTTTTTTTTAACACTAGTTGATTACATGCAACTTTTGAAGATAGTGCTACAGTAGGTTTCTGGTTTTTAAGGTTTGAGGCTAGAAACTAAAATAAATGAATAAAAGTAAAACAGCCAAATGCATATAAAAGTATAGATATCATTTGCACGTACACTCACATGTTTCTTATGGCACTTTTTTTCTTGAGACTCTTCTGACTTCGGCAGGCTTATGAAGACAGTAAATGTTCAGAGTATAGCAGAGGGGACTTCTTCTATTCTCCTGTGTTGAGGGCCTTAGGGAGCTGCCTGGGATAGCATGAAAGGAAAAACAGCTGCTTTTATCCACACAAGCCTGCGATATGAACTTAGGAGGACGTCTTTTTTTTCTTTTTCTTTTTTTTTTTTTCGCAGTGCCTCGTTGCCTGCCTCCACATCTCAGAGCCTGGAGTGGCTGAGGGGTCTGAGGAAGCCTTGAAAGCCCCTGATGAGCGAGAGAATAATCTCTGTATATGAGAGCAGCAGCGACTTTCCTCAAATCCCATTTCACAGTGGCAAAAAATGAATATTCTCTGCAAAAAGAAGAAAAGAAGATGTTTAATGCAACTCGACAGGTGATGCATCCAGTGTGAATCTAACGTTTCTAGCACACCTTGAGGATTGAGCTAATGCCATATGTTCTACCTGTTACCCCCAGCAGCCTGTTACAAGACAATGGATGCCTCCTATTCCGGCCTACTGTACCGAGGAAGTCACAAGGGTACTGAGCACTTGAAACCTTCAAGGAGTGTAATTTCAGTCCTGCATGGAGGGAAAATTAAGCAAATTCTGTTGTCTCCCAATTGATTATGAATTAAGACAAAAATGTCATTAGTTGTCATTTGAATATGAATAAGCCTGATTCTCTGACCTTGAAGGTCAACTGAGGACCTGAATAACTCATTTTCATACATCCATGATGATGATCCCTCAAGGGAGAATTCTACCATCTAGCATGTCATATAAGTGTGATGAAATGTTTTGTATTATCAAATTGATTAATAGTACAAGGAAAGAAACTCATAAGTTAATGTGTCTTAGAGTCGGTAGCTGAATGACAAATTAATTCATCTCTTGAAAATGTAATGGGGGACCATGTTGCCAGTTTGGGGGCATGTGTCACCAAAAAAAAAAGTAAAAGTCTGTGGGATAGAGTCGCACCCCCATGTTATCAAATCCCAGTTCACTGATCTGATTTGGACACGCTGCTGAAAGAAGAATATTCAGTCAAATTGCTCCCTGTGTGAATACAGAACACACATGTACTCCTTTGTGAGGCTTCAGCGTTATGGCATGCTGATGTCCTCAGGGATTTTTATAGCAGAGACGAGGCCAGCTGAGGGAGTCTGGGGAACGAGAAATGACATGAAATCAATGAAATAAGAGTGAGAAGCGGGTTGGAGCTGAGTGTGCTGCTGAGTGGGAGGGAGAATGGAAGGAGGAGAGGGGAGAAAAGGGTCCACAAAGAGTGTTACTCAGCTCTCTGCAGGGGTTATGCTCATCTGAATTAATCTGTTGTGAAATGTGCAAGTGCTGCTTGGACTGATGCCTTGTGCGCACTGGAGATTTGGTGGAAGAGGAAGCGGATGGGCAGGGAGCTCTGTAGGGAGGCTATGTCATGAAACAGAATCTGAAAAGGCGAATTCCCCCACAGGGTTAGAGTCCCTCATTCTAAGCCACTCTGTCACCCCTGTATGATTCTGTCTGAACCCATTCCTCCACCCACACAGCCACATCACAACACAAGACACATTAGCATAGCCTATAGGCCATAGAATATATGTGGGCATGAAGGCCATGTGGTTGAGGTTGCTCATGGCTACAGATGGCCAAATGCTCTATGTACTTTGCTGTACCCAGTTTTACCATCATGGGTAGTCACCAAGGAGCTAAACACTAATTAACTAACCAAGTAGTTGCAGAATAATTAAGACATTAGAGGACATGTTAACTGAGATGATGACGTGTTGAAGTTGACACTCACTGGATGAATCTCTCAACTATACTGCTGCAGAGCAAGCATGTTTTACATAGAATAAATAGAAATGACAAACATGTTACCATTATACATATATTTCTTGAGCTACCGTGATGTACAGACACCAGTCAATGTCAACTTGTTTTCTTTATAGTCACCAAATTTTCAAAATATTGTGAATTCCTTCTGTTTGACCTCAGCTAAATTATTACATATATATTTACTGAATCATTCAAGGTTTGAGTCTCTTAGTAAAAAGCACATTACTAACAAGAGAAGCATTCAGACAGTGCAGTACTCCGCCAACGCTGTTCATTCCTCAATATGTGTATTCAGAAATCACAGCAACATAGAGTCTGGCCATTTAATATAGATCTACCCACAAACTAACAGAATAAATAAAAAATTACCTTGCGGTGAGCACAGACCTGTGTTATGCATGCGTACGCTATGTACGAATACCGAATTGCGTGAACGAAATATGTAGCGGGTGCCAGGAATTGATGCAGGCAGCTGACATAGCGTTCACTTGTTGCCATAGTTACAGTGGCACTGTGCCGCTATCTCGCAATGATGCAGAAATCTTTAACAAATCCGTGGATCCAGACTATAAGCTGCATAACTGCTAAAATCTAATCACTTGGTCAAAGTGTCATTTCTGACCTTTCATGAAAATTTCATCCAAATCCATTTTGAGTAATGTTGCTCACAGACAAACAGATTCACAGAAGGACAAATGTACGCTGGTCGTCACATAGCTCCGGTCCTTGGCGGAGTAATAACTGTGTCAGTACTACACACATAGAGCATTCTATTTTTGTGTTTCCCTTGAGTAATGCAGCTCATGTTCACAACAGTAGTCACATAAGGTAGTGCAGCAGTAGTCATTTAGACAGGTGATAAAGGAAAAACCAACATACAGTGTCTCTGTAAGGTTTTGGGCTACCACGTGCCACCAGAACAGCTTCAGTGCTTCTTGGCACAAGTCTCTGGAACTCTACTCAGATATTCCCTCAGAGCAACTCTGTATTGATTTGTAGTGACCCTTCCCTCTGAGAAGACAAGTGGACTCAAAGTATGCTAGCAAAATGCCCTCCACAGTGTAACAGAGGCACCTGATCCACTCGCTTTGGGGGTCAACGGTTTGTTCTGTCAACTATCTCTATATGGCGCACTAGCTAATGCAGCTTCGCTGAATATTTTTTCATAAAATTGCATTCACATCCAACTAATTGTGTGTTTATTTCGCGTCCAAGTCCCATGGGTGAAGGCTTGGCCACCAGACACTCACCAATGAGCTCCCTTCTCAGGTTTGGTTGCAGAGGGGGGCCCTAGTTTCCCCATTCTGGGTGAGGTTATGCCACCTCTTTTTTGTCATTTCATTGAGGTGTTTGAAACGCTCTTTGTCATGTCCCTCCCCTAGGACAGATTTGCCTTGTAAGACCCTGCCAGTGGCTATTGTCCATAGTAGCATAGCTCCCACGATCACAGGGACACACAACCTCCTTCACTGTACTAAGTAAGGAATAATCTTCATCAGTAGTGTGGCTCAGCTCAGCCTTAGAGATAGTGTGAGGACCTCGGAGCAGAGCTGCTCGCTGCTCGTTTGCGTCAAAAGCAGCCAGCTGGGATGGTTCAGGCATCTGATTCTGATGCCTTTTCGATACCTTCCTTTGGTGGTTTTCTCAGGCATGTCTATCTGGAAAGCATTGCTTGGATGAGGGATGTCTGGAAAGCTCCGCTTAGTCTGCTGCCACCACAACTCTACCCTGAATAAGCAGAAGACAATGGATTGATGGATAATAATGTGTTTTTGAAAATGTTATGAATTAACACATCTGGCAAATGTTGACACTTGAGCACATTAGTAAAATGTTCATTGACAGCATACTATAGAAACATATTTTTTTACATTATTTTAATTTAAAACACCACAAAGAGCAGTGTAATGGGCCTTCCCTCACAAATGACACACTGCTTTACTCCTTGGTTTCATGTGTTTAACATCTGCACAGCTGTCACTTAAAGTAGGTCATTATTATTATTGCTTCTCACCATAGATACAGTATTGCTAGAGATCATATAGCAGCAGAACAAGCGAGACACAGACTGTTAATGCCTCAAGAAAGAGATGTGAAGAGATATGAGAGCTGAGGAGAAAAATAAAGAAAACACAAGACTGAGAGTGAGGAGAGAAGCGGAGCGGAAGAACAATCAAACCTAAGGGCTCATTATTGTGAAGATGTTGATCATGACAACCGAGGACAGACTGATCAGCACTTCCTCCACTCACTTCCCTCCCCACAAAGTTCAGACGACTAAGGGAAAATTGCTTGTGATTGGCCAATTAGCACATTAGAAGGTGTTGTTTAGATTCACAGTGTCATGTGTCTGTGCTGATAATGTTGCTGCTACAGGTGTCAGGACAGATAAAGCCCTCAGAAATCAACTGGTGTCATGCAACAGTGATGCTCATGTCGATGTCCAACACAACTGTTGAGCGAGTAGTCGAATTGGTATCTTGCTAGATGCCGCTGTGAGTGCCCACTGTTGTGGAATTTTTGCTCCCACTTGTCAGTCACTGGAATGTCCATCCATCCATTATCTAAACACCGCTTAATCCTCATTAGGGTCATGGGGGGGCTGGAGTCTATCCCAGCTGACTGAAGGCAGGGGACACCCTGGACAGGTCACAAGTCTGTCACAGGACTACACAGAGAGACAAACAATCACTCTCACATTCACACCTACGGACAATTTAGAGTTACCAGTTAACCTCAGCATGTTTTTGGACTGTGGGAGGAAGCCAGAGAACCCAGAGAAAACCCACGCATGCACAGGGAAAACATGGAAACTCCATGCAGAAAGATCCCAGGAAGGCAGGGGTGTGAACCAGGGATCTTCTAGCTGCAAGGCAACAGTGCTAACCACCAAGCCACTGTGCAGCCCTCACTGGACTAATTTATCCTCTTTCTCATGTCAGCAAACTAACTGCTAATTCAAAACACTGATGCTGTAGCGGATTGTACAACAGAATAACAAAATCGTTGCATCCAACATTGTTTTCAGATATATCTTGTCCTGTTGCAAGTCATGAGTTGGCTGGAGCTTTTCTGTGCATGTCACAGGTCAGAGGAGGTTTTACTCTGGACAGGCTGTCACTCCATCAAGGGGCTTACACTCATAGACAAGAAAAACACAGTCTCACCCACAGGCAATCTAAGCCGAAACAGCATGTGTTAGTTCGTCAGAAGAAGGAAAGCTGGTGGGCTTGCATTAAGTGTGAGTTGACATGCTACTGAGTAACACTGACATGCTCTACATCATTATACCAAACCACATTAGCATTGATTTTACTATATATGACGCAGACAGTGCCAGAATGCCAGTGGATGTCCATGACTGCCAACGCACAGCACTGTTCCTAAGCTAGTGGAGATGTAGATGTAGAGAGCATATAGAACATGGATATAGAATGTTTATATTTTTCAAATTGACTTGAAGCAGAGAAAGAGCTTGTGACTTAGTATGGCAGAGGCCTCCTCTGCTCAGCTGTGGGCATTCAGTGTGTCATCTTGTTATTCTTGATAGGCAGCCTGGTGGGCAGGTGTGTTGGGTCTGTCAGCGGGCATACTGGGAAAATGTGCAATCCGCGCACTGTGCTTTCATCTTTGGAGAGAGGGACCCTACAGTACATAAATATGTGTGGGTGTTTGTGTGTGCATGCATGTGTGTGACTTTGTGTGTTTGGCATTCTGGCACGCAGCCGCATGCAGTCATGATTGTACTGCATTGAACATAAAAAAAAAAACACCAAAAAGATAAGTAGCCTTTGTGATTCTTGATGTATTCTAAACGTCCACCTTCTTCTTCTTCCTTTGCTCTGTCAGGGCTCAGTGGATAGCGACTGTTTGGCAGGTTGGAGATCTGAGGTCTCATCCCCGCTGGCAGGTGAAGGTTTAGACAGCCAAAAGTTAGAGTCTGGGGATTTACAGAAGTGGACAGAGTGAAAGGAGCTGGGAGCTCTTAACACACATTCTGATCAAAGCAGCGGCGATTCATTGTCAGACTGTGAAACTCTGATAAACCTCAAAGATGAATAGCTCTGTCCCTATCGGTTATCGGTAGTCAGTTGCATATGTGGCTTTACACAGCTGTATGCTTTCTGTATTTGCCTTTTTTTTGCTATATACAATTCAAAAATGTGTTCTTTTTCAAGTTAATGTCATCTCCATGCCTTCATCACATCCCTCGCTCTGATGTTTCATGTTTTGCTACTATCCTCATCTGTGTCACTGCAGACCGATTTTTTGCAGCCATGCAGAAACACACACACACACAAACCCACTCAAATGGATGCAAAACAATTTGTAAAGGTACCGAGGGTCACACAGGGTGACCCAGATTGATAATATCGTATGCTTGAGGCAGAGAGCTGTTGTTACCATCACCAACATGGCTTTCCCATGCAGTGCTGTGGCCTGCTGAAACAAGAGCTATGCGAGTGAGACTTTATGCAGCATAGCAACTGTGTGCTGGGAGTAAGTTACCCCACTGTCTAAGCTGATTTGACACAGTCAGGTGAAACAAGTTCTGAGTTTTCAGTGGAAGGATTTGTTTCTGTGCTCTTCCTCTATTGTGGAAGCCTGTCAAGTTCAGATGCATGGTTGTCAGGCCATGCGGTGGATTCACCAGGAGGAGAGCCTATTGTCTTATTGGAAGAAATGAAAAGGACCAGGGATTTCCACAGAGACTGGTATGGATACTCACCAGGAAGTGATTTTTTTTTTACAGAAAAAAACACACAACATTGTACCTTTCTATCATTCGTAGCGTCTGTCGTAGTCAATCACAAACTGTGATGCTGTCAAAATTTGAACACACAAATTAGATGGTGATTTTATGAAAAAAAAAAGTGCAAACCCTCATTTTTGGACCCCTTTTCATGAAAATCAAGTTCTTTACCTCATTAACGTGTCCGTATGGCATTTATATGCTAGAAGACATAACATGAGGAGTTAAACAGTTATCATCATGGCTGAATATTTCTACTGTGAAGCTGCAGTTTCCTGATGACAGTCTCAAAAACACAGGTTGGGACATCCATGGTTTCATATTGCTGAATAATTCCAATATTACAGCTTGCCATTGTACAGTGTAGAATAGTTTTACAGTGTTCAGTAGGGTTGTAGGTGAGCTAGTGTGCTCAGCTGCAGCAAGTGGGGAGAGGGGTGGAGATAGAGGAGATAGACTTCTGAGATCTGCACATTACACCACAGTGTAGACTTAGAACAATGACCAGAGAGAGACTTTAATACAGTCAGGTGAATTAAGTCCAACACAAGTGAGACATGATAGGTGGTATCTCTCTTCAGTTTGTCAAATCACATATTCTACACACCTAATAGTGGGACTCTAGTTATTACTATGGTCAAAACAGAAATTGTTCTGCTATTACTGCATGGACTACAATGAATTGAGTTCCAGACATTCATGATCCGAAGAACCCACAGACTACAGAGATTCCCTGACTTTTCCTCTTATCACCTGTTTTACCTGTAATGAGCTTATTAAATGGCTATTATGATTGTAAAATATGTTGCACATATGGGCCAGTACACCCTTACTCCACGTAATAGTAGGCTCAGTAATCCTTTATCACCTCATTTAAGGGAGCTCAGTTCTTACTTGATCTATTGGTGCTGGAGCTGCAAGCTAGGAGGAGCAGAAGTCTATATGTGGATGCATGAATGGTTGGTGGTGACCAAGTCCAAGTGAATTTGCACCCTGGGGACTTCAGTTTGAGTATTGTCTAAGACCATAATTCTACTTTTCTTTTAAGTTTGCCTTTGCTGTCACTTTGCTGCTCTTCAGTTGGTGTTTTGTTGAGTTTAGACATCAACTACCTGATTAGATTTAGAGAAGGATCCTGGTTTGTGTTAAAATACACTCTTTTGCTACATTTACCACGTGTTACAGAGCCCCATTTTATCTGTTTTGGGTGTGATGGCTCCATCTCGGTCGGTATACGCACTCATTCACATGATTGCAAGAGATTGCCTGTGTTATCAGGGCTACTTTCTTATCATGATCATAATGGATGACAACAGCTTTACTGAGCCTGCTTGAACGTGGGGTATGTACCAGCTGGACCATATGCATGAGAATGCTGTGATGATAACTGCCATTTAATAGACTGATAACATCCGGCTCCTGTGCTCCTGTGCCATCATGAGGATGTAATTTATACTGAACACGACCCTACAGATGGTAAAGTGGTGCATAGAAAGAATGAATGGATGGATTACCATGAAATTTTACAGGCTTGAGGCTCCCACAGAAGGACTCTTCATGACTTTTACTTGTTAATATTTTCTTTTTTAGCATGTCGAAATGGTAACATTCGCTTTTACCTCCAGCCTCTGTACAATATTAGGCACCACGGTCCTATTATCACACTTAAACTTGTTCTATGGCACTTAACCAGGTTGTTTTCTGCTGATGAGATACTTGCTTGTGTTGTATCTACTCTCAGATGTACGTTGCTTTGGATTGAAGCGTCTGCTAAATGAAATTGTAGAATTGTATTATTAGAAATATTTTCATTCCATAAATAATAAGATAATGATTGTGTCTCCTTACATACAATAAACAAACTTTAATGGGATATACATGTAGTTCTGTATCATCAATAAATCATTACATCATTTTGAGATGCTTCTGTATTTTTCATTCAGCACACAAACATGGTCATCACCAGAAAAAACTGCGTCCTGCAAAGTCAGATGTCACGGAAAAAAATACTGGATTGCTTCACAGCACAATGAGAGACAGCTTTGTGACACAAAACAGAAAGAGGACGTTGGTTTTCCAGCACCTATACAATAGTGACATAATGACAAGCAACAGGGTTTTTGGAACACACTAGCAGCAGCTACGCTGGTCTAAGTTCCAAGCTTTAAATATATTGACCCAAGTCAGTTAGGTTGATTACTGGAATCATACCAAGGCATTACAATAAATTTTCAATGAAATACTGATGCTTTAAAACATGCAGCACGTTCAGCTTAATGACGGAAGTCTCCTGAATGTGTGGATGACAGTGTAAGATACAAAATCTGGCCCATTGCTTCAGTGTTCTTTCCTTGTCACACATTTGACGACAGCAGCATACAAGTGACAGAGGGGCTTCTGACATGCTGCCAGCGTATGGAGATGAATGCTTCCTGCCTCTGCACATGGCCTGATCTGCCTTGCTTCAGCCCCGCTTACATCATGTCACGTGCCCCGGGGCTTTCTCTCTACAGAGCATTCGTTCTGTATTTAGAGCTGGATTTATACATAAACACACATACCGCTACGGAAGGCGCAATGAGTGTTCCTTCCCCCCTGCCGAAGTTGCCAACAATATAATCATCTTCCCACACTTTAGTGTGCCTTTAAGGGTAGCATTCAGAACGAAAACGGGAAAACAACTCATGAAAGTGAACACTCGCTTTCAAAGGCAAACGAGGATGAAAAAACAGAGAGGGATAGTTTAAAATATTCTGGACCAGACAATTCAAAGTGATATCATAATTAAAACTGTTATCTTTTATTCTTTTTGTCCCATTTTTCCTGCCCTTTCTTCCACCCAGCACAGCTTGTCAGAATTACTGAGGAACTCAATCAACACCTTGCAGGTTCTATGACTACCGAAGAGGAATCCACCTGGTAAATGCACAACGGGAGGAGAAACTGAAGAGTAACTCTTATTTCTGCTCTTCTCTGTCTCTGTCTTTGTTCTCAGGTTGTTAGAGAGCTCGATGCTCAATGCAGAAGTGAAGGAAGGAGAGATTCTGCCTCCTACCATTCAGAGGCTGATGAAAGGATACAACAAGTACCTCAGGCCTTTCTTTGACAGTAAGGAAACTGCAGACACATGCAGCCATGGAAATGACAGAACACTCAAGGGAACTGTGTGTTTGACAGAGAACACGAGGGGTTCATATTGCAATTTTGTGCAAGCATGTTTCTTTTGAGTAATATATGCTGACATACATTTATTTAAATGTACTGCAATTTACCTTTGGAATAGGTGTCATTCAATACTTTGTGCAGTGCATCAACACTAATATGAGGCCACGATATAAACTCATATGCATATTTTACCTAAATATTAATATCTGTATAATTCTGAAAGTATACGATGCTGTTAGCCATCTAACTGAGATTAGAGCTGCTCATATGTGTTGTGATTGAGATTCCAATTTCCACCCAGCGACTAATTTGCTTGCAATAGAGAAACCAAGTCTATCTCAGTGTATACTTTCAGAAGAACGATGTTATGCTATTCCCTGCAAATCCCTTACTTGCTAGTGTTATTGTTCTGGGCTCCGGGAATCCGTCACAATGTGATTATGGTTTGTTTACTCACTGTTTGATCTGTAATAACGCCTTGGACTTTACCAAGGCGAATGCTGTTCAGCATAATCACTAGTCCTCCTGCCTCAGAACACAAACGATGCGCACAGTAATGGTAAAAGCACTTGTAAACACAATACACAGATTCATACACCCACTCACATGCCTTTGCAATACGAGCACTGTGCAAACTTCCATTGATTCTATTCATTCCCTTTTCCGTAAGGGAAAATATAATACCCAGAAAGACTTTGCGTCATGTTTGCATTTTTATTTAGCATTTTAAATCCACACAAACAGCACAGTTAAAATGAAATAGAGTTAGTAAATATAAAAAGATGAAATACACTGCCTATCCAAAAAAAAAAAAGTCGCTACCTGGATTTAACTAAATAAATAGGAAGAAGCCTTCCATTGAATAATTACTGCCGTGATGAATACATTTCGGCTGACAACAACTTATTTAACGCTAGCTGATGCAACGAGTAGCTTCTCATTTCTTAAACCACCATGTCAGAAGACAAATCCTGTGGTCATGGAAAGGATGCTAATCTGTCTCAGATGGGTCAAATTATTGGCCTGTATCAAGCAAAAACAACAACTAAGGAGATGTCTGAAACTACTAAAATCAGGTTTAGAACCATCCTATGCATTATTAAAACCTGAAGGATAGTGGTGAACCATCATCTTCAAGGAGTCAAGACAAACTCTTGGATGATTGTGATCATATAAGAAATCAACAGTAGAACTCACGGCTATGTTTAGTAGTGAATGCTAGAGCATTTCCACACACACAATGCGAAGGGAACTCAAGGGATTGGGACTAAACAGCTGTATAGCCCTATGAAAACCACTGATCGGTGAGGCTAAATGGGAAAAACAAGGCTTCAATTTGCTATGGAGCGTAAAGATTGAATTCTGGAGCAATGAAAAAAGGTCATGTGATCTGATGAGTCCAGATTTACCCTGTTCCAAAGTGATAGGCGTATCAGGGTAAGAATAGAGGCAGATGAAATAATGCACTCATGCCTAGTGCCTACAAGTCCGTGGGGGTTTGGTTTATGATCTGAGGTTGGTCAGATTCAGCAACATTATGTTCCCAAAGAATGAGGTCAGCTGACTACCTGAATATACTGAATGACCAGGTCTTTCCATCAATGAAGTTTTTCATCCCTGATGGCATAAGCATATTCCAAGATGATAATGCCAGGATTCATGGGGCTCACATTGTGAATGAGTGGATCAGAGAGCATGAGACATCACTTATACACATGGATTAGCCTCCACAGAGTCCAGACCTCAGCCCCACTGAGAATCTTTGGGATGTGCTGGAGAAGACTTTGCGCAGTGGTCTGACTCTCCCATCACCAATACAAGATCTTGTTAGAAAATGAATGCAACTCTGGACAGAAATAAATACTGTTACACTGCAGAAGCTTATCAAAACGATGCCATGGTGAATGTGCATCGTTCTCAGAGCTAAAGGCGGTCCAATTAAATATTAGTGTATGACTTTTTTGTTTGGACGGGCAGTGTATTTTCAAAGTGTGTGTAACAGAAATTCAGACCTGGCCTGTGGAGTTAGACTGTAAACTGGAGTCATATTTTGCATTCCTCCTCCCTGTAACACTGTAGCATTATTAAACCTAGAGTGCATTGGCATCAGTGGCTTACCCACTCCAGTTACTACATCTACAGGTTCTATATGTAACATTCAGAACCACTGGATGTTGCTAGAATGCCAGCATCTCACACTAAAACTAATGGATATATAGGCCACACCTCCTGCTTGTTTCCTTTCATTTGCACCCCCAAAAGTTGTGTACATTAGAGCCAACTAAAAACGGAATCCATCCACAACCATTGTCCCACACTAGCACTGTAAAATACATCGAATGGTGATGAAAATCATACAAGTGAACATAAATTTAGGTAAGCATGCAAATGAAATAATGTTTTTATATGCTTTGCTTTCTGGTTGCACCAGTTGAATGCTCCAAACTGCATTTTTATTCCTCCAGACTGCACTTTCTTTTTATAGGCACAGAGGAACCATCACTTTCAACGGGAGGGACTCACTTGCATTAGTATGAACTACCATGCATGCACAACCGATCAGCTGCCAAATCATAACACAGAGAAGAAAGAGAGTGTGAATTCATTCTCTACTAAGGACACCAATACTTCACTGTGTCTTTACACCGCAGATACTTGTTGCTATATTAATGCTATTTGTCTTCAAAATCTCTCATTTTGGACCTTTAGGACATTAGCTGGAAGAATGATTTGTGAAATTTTGGGAGGTGTCTTAAATATTAAAATATTGTGCCATGCTCTTCTGTTTTCAGATTTCTTCATCATCATGTATCATTCATAAAATTAGGCTATTACTGATGTATGACTCATGCATGTGGGCGATTCATAACTAATTCACTTTAGTAGAGATACTGGCATGTATGCTATTCTTGCTATCACCATTGAAGCGTTGCAGTGTAGTATATCATACACATCACTCATTTTACCGGAAGGGTCAGAAAAAAATATCTATAAATAGAAGACTAACTTCCATTAACAAGAAAAAAGGATTGAAATCGGACAGGATTTTAAAGAAGTACTGATAAACACAGGCTAAATCAGGTTCTCCATTTAGAAATGTTGTGCCTGTGGTTTCTGAGGACAAGTGAGCTTTCCTAAAAGTTATTGTATAGAGTGTATCTTCCCTGGTTGCCAGAATTTGCAGAACAGCTTGGTCTCCATATTAAATTATAAAAGAAGGATGATATGAAGGAGGTGCATTGATTTTGTCAGAGGACACACTGATGGAGAGCTGAGGATCACCACCAGTGCCCATCTCAATGCAATGAGCATTTTATACTGTGTACTTTTACAAACTTTCTTCAGAGACAACTGGGACTCATGGACAGTTCACTGTTACTGGTGAAGGAGATCAGATTGAGTAACTCCCTCCCAGGCCTTCGATCCTCCTGTCCCGCTGATGTTTGGCACCATCATTGGCTGTACATGCCCACCAAAGAGTGCAGGTTGCCTTGTGTGTTTAGTTTATTGTAGTGTCTGCACTATTCTACAATTGTGATGAACCGGGAAAATTAGCTATGGAGACCAGGCTGTTTATTTCTGCTGTAAATTGGTCATTTCAACATGGGGTCTATGTGGATTGAAGGGAAAATTAGAGGAACTGCAGTCATTTCCACGTTGGCTTAATTTTTCATCCTCAGGGGTACCAAGTTACAGAACCGAATCTGAGACCTAGGTGTGAGGCAGACAGAGAAATGGCAGACAGGCATAGGCATGTGAAAAACACTTTGTTTTACAAGGCACAAAATATAACAGGAAGCAAAACTACTTCCACAGGCAAAGACAAACTAATGACAATATCTCAGATAAAAATACTAGTGGGCTGGCAGAGAAAAGCTATGCCAGCATATTGTCAGAAATTAACAAATTCAGCAGAACTAACCCAAAACTTGGTCATACCTTGCAAGGAAAGTCTGAATCAATGGGAGCACAAAAATAACACTACTGCTGATAATTTGGCAGAACAGGAATCTCTACGAAATACTGGAAACAAGATAAACGTGAGATCTACAGAAAATGACTGGACTGAGAGAGCAAGCGGGAACTTAGCTGATGAAAGATGGTTGGCTTGGCAGGTGCAGATGTGGCAGACAAAGGTGGTGTGTGGTGGACGTATGACAGACAGGTGGTGTGCAGAGGTGCTACCATGATGAGGGTCGGATAGCTCCAGGTGATTGTGCTGAGGGCAAGCTGAAGCCAAGCTAAGGTTTCCGAGCACCCAGGGAGAAACTGAAACACAAGAACAGGTTGTAAGCATACGGGATTACGACAAGGAGCTAGACAGAACAAGAATGAAGACTGACTGAGGCTGTTCGACGGTCCGGCACTGAGTAGTGATCTGAGGTTGTCTTTTATGGGGAGACGGTAGTGACGAGATCACTCCCAACTGCTCGCGAACCAACTCTGATGATTGCAGATTGACCACAGCTGTCTGCACGCCACACACCATGCTCATGTCCATCTGAGGAGAGAGAGAGCAGGGGAGTGGGGAGGAAAGGGTCTACCCACTACCTGGCATCAGATGTGGAGTTCGTGACATACCACTTGGTGTGAGCACTGTCAATGACTACCCTCAGGTTAATGACAGTTTTCTGTGGTTTGACAAACTCAGAACATGTATTTTGCTGCTTTACACAGACGTTAACATTTTATTGCTAATTGCAGGGTTTCACTGCTTGTCAGAATCATTCTCAGGCCAGATAGCCTCAGATGCTGCTTGCACTATGCTTTCTGATTACGCAGTTTTGATCTTTGAAGCACATTGGCCGATTACTTAAAGGTTAGTCATCATTTCTAATACACAGGTAACAATAATTCTGAATTTTGGGTAATAAACTTAGTTCCATTCTTGCATTGATATTAGTGCAAAGAGACCACTCACTTTATTAATCCCTTTAAAATCAAACTCCAGTCGAAGTAAACACAAACACTTGCTTACAGTTTATTTGCTTACATGCAGGAAATACAAACTTACGGTAGGCACACACATTGGCACATACAGTATCTGCAATATGACATTAGGCTCATTACTCTCTCCCAAAAATAGAGATTGATAAGTAAGAGGAGAGGAGAATGGATGCATGAAACATAGCAGAGCAGCAAAGTTTCCCCTTCTTTGATGGTGAATCAGGGAGAATTAATTCCCTCAAGGAGGTTCACACTCGACAGACTGCAGCTGCCTGCAGAGATGTGGGGGTCCTTAGCATTTTTAAATATGCTGTCCTTCAATAACCTTTCATTATACAACAGTATGCCTTACTGTACAGCCTTACATCCCTGTGCGTTCTCCGTATAATCTGTTCTGTCATATAATCATTCACGGCCATTAGACAGAATCCAATAAACACTAAAGCATAAAATTGGAGGGATTATGCAGTATGAAAGCATAGGGTGGTAGGTTTAATAATGCTTGGTTCTTTATTTGTAGATGGTCCAGTGACGGTGGGTATGAGCTTGGACATTGCAAGCATTGACACCATCTCAGAGATCAACATGGTAAGACTGTCACACTTGAATATAACATTCCTTTGAATATAGTCCTTAATGTGCTCATAAGCTATTAATAAGGCTACATTGATTGGCATTGGTGGATAAGATAAGATGAGATGGCACTAAAGCCATATCAATCTATGCCTCATTTACATTGTGCTGAAACACCATCATTTGTCTGGAGCGCAGCTGGTGTTTGGTTAGGAACACATTCTAACAGATGTCAATAATTGCTACACAACACGATATTGATTGCATGGTTGCAGATTTTGTCACAGCAGGACCCTAAGAATGAATGTCCAGCACAAAAATATATTCAGTGTCCTAAAAAATAAAGCTGATTTGCTGACTTGCAGCAATGCTCTGGATCACTCTTGCTTCAGGCACTCTTGATGCCATCAATACCCAAACAATGCATAAAAGGTCCCAAGCTGACTAATGAAAAACAAGTGCACAAAGTTTGCTTTGCAAAAACCTGAATTTGTCAGGATATTATTGACACGCTTGTTAAAATAGTCTATTAGCTTTACTGTGACCTCTGGGCCTCCATCCTGCAGGACTACACCGCCACCATATTCCTCCGTCAGCGCTGGACGGATGAACGGTTGGTATTTGAAGGCAACAAGAGCCTGAGCCTGGACGGGAGGCTCGTGGAGCTCCTCTGGGTCCCTGACACATTCATTGTCGACTCCAAGAAGTCCTTCCTCCATGACATCACCGTGGAGAACAGGCTGATCCGCATCTTCCCCAACGGGACCGTCCTTTATGCTCTGAGGTGGGATAACAAATGGAGATTTTTGCCTGACTGGTTTGTTGTGTTGTTTTTAAATTTATAATCAAACACACAATAAAAAGTGGGTGAGGGAATGGAAAAGAAATTGGTGGAAGGAGGAAGCGTGGGTTGAATTTGAGAAAATGTAATTGCAAAGCAGCGAGTTGTGTCAGTTCTATTACGGGGATATTGGATTGTATGAGTGCAGAAGCATGTGGTTTGTCAATACAAAGAGCTGTGGGCTATCAAAGCAACAAAAGTCCCATTTGGATATGTGAAACAGATACTGTGTGCAAGGCTTAACATCTGACAAGCTCTTGGCAAGCATCTGAAACGTGCATTACCATGGCATTTTGATTAGATACTGGGCCAAGCAGACAGGTTTTAGATAGAAAGGTTATAGATGAATGTGTTCAGATCTTTTAAGCCTATGATGATAGGATTTACACATCCTACTGTTTTGTTGCCACTTACTTCAACCTCATGTTCATGCATGGATTTACTTAAAGCTGTCCAAGGTCCAGATTTGACTCCACTCATTGAGTGCTATTCCTGTGTACAGTATATTGGAAGCTACCAATGTGATACATTGGAACTGTCATGTGAACATGCTTACGTGTGAGTTTTGATTCTGTGAGTTTTTATTTTTAACAAATGCATGAAATTGTTCTGCAGTGAGGCTCTCGTTTGTTGATCTTTCGTTCTGAATGTGTGTGTCTGTGTGTGTGTGTGCGTGGGTGTGTGTGTGTGTGTGTGTGTGTGTGTGTGTGTGTGTGTGTGTGTGTGTGTATGTGAGTGTGTGTCCTTGTTTTCATGGACCTTTGCCTCAATACAGACAACTGCCCACTCTCTGCGATTTGCTGTGGAATTGTGGAGGAGGTTAGCGCTTAACAGTCAGGGAGCAGGACGACTGAGGGTAAAACAAACCAAAAAAAGATAGTCAGGAGAGCAATGGCCACCTCAGGGAATTGGGGCTGTGAAAAAAGGACAGAGTGAAGTGCGAAATGTGAGGTGTTGGAGGAAATTGACAGCTGTGGTAAATGTTTCAGTGCTGTGCCACGGGGAAAAACATTGCAGCCAAAGGTTAAGCAATTAAGGGTGGGATGATTTTACCAAAAAAAAAAAGTTGTCTGCTGCTTTTATGGTTTAGAAGTTTCAGTTTCATATTTGTTGTGTAAAATCATCAGGAAGCCAGAGGTCAGAAATCCAGGTATCCATGCAATAAAGACTAGACATGCCAATTAGGCAGACTTGTGGAAAATTGCTATGGAAGGTCAAGAAGCATGGTACCAGCATAGATTTTCTGTGGGTTCATCTCCTTTCTATCTTGTAAGTCAGAGTGCTACAGCTCATTATTGTATAGAAATTTCAGCAAGATCAATTGTATACATAAAATGTATCTCCTTCATTCATCCAACATTGCTATTAATATTTAAAGAATTTCAAATAAGTGAGCAAAAATGGTTCCATACTTTGACTTATCAGCCAAAATAAAAAAAAATGCTGTAAGGAGTATTTAAAATCTTGGCATATAGATGCTCAAAGAAAGTTTTAGCAAAGTTAGTGTAATTTATAAGTGCTGACTGCAGTGATTCTTAAGTGTGAAGATAAGGACTACATTCGTGTCCAAAAATTAGCTCTCTCAAGAACTGAATCAGCCAATAGAAAGGCCTTCAGAGGTGCTGTGTCTTGGCTGCATCCCATCATTTGTCAGGACTTCATCCACTCCACGTCATGATTGAAGATTAAAGACGTTGTTAGCTGGAAAACACATCAATGACTCAGTATAGTGACGCTTGCAAGAGGACAGCTGGCAGACAGTACCCTGTTTTCCTTACAGTTACACCACTAGTCAAAAGTTTGGACACACCTTCTCATTTGATGTTTTTTCTTTATTTTCATGACTATTTACGTTGTAGATTCTCACTGAAGGCATCAAAACTATGAATGAACACAAATGGAATTATGTAGTAATCAAAAGAAATGTGAAATAAGTCAAAATATGTTTTATATTTTAGGTTTATCAAAATAGCCACCCTTTGCTTTGATTACTGCTTTGCACACTCTTGGCATTCTCTGGATGAGCTTCATGATGTAGTCACCTGAAATGGTTTTCCAACAGTCTTGAAGGAGTTCCCAGATAAGCTGAGAACTTGTTGACCCTTTTGCCTTCACTCTGAATTAAAAGTTATCATGAAACAGTCACTGGCAGGTGCATCTGTTTTAAATAATCTATTTTAATGGTTTTATTCATAAATTTCTAACTTACAAGAATGTTTAATTTTACCGTAACATGTGAGCATGTGTCTGCCTTCAGACTTAATACATCCAAGTGTTTTCATGTAGCAACCTCAGTATGGGTAACAT
This sequence comes from Amphiprion ocellaris, assembly GCF_022539595.1. Lineage (NCBI taxonomy): Eukaryota > Metazoa > Chordata > Actinopteri > Pomacentridae > Amphiprion > Amphiprion ocellaris. The sequence continues at coordinate 23,896,017 of NC_072781.1, read as the reverse complement.
CAATCTATAATCTAAAAAGTTCATCATCATATGTAGGAGTGTAATCAGTGCCTTTATTGGGCACTCCTACTTCATTCTTAAGAATTCCTAAGACTCCTAAAACCTGCTAAATAAGAAAAGACCAAGTGGGAAGCTGAAATCAACTTTTAACTCACTATGTTCAAATGTGTGCATTGCACCCACTGGACTTTTAAGGACAATTTCTAAGAATGAGTGCAAAATTGCATCATTCTTCAAATATTGATGCGCTTAAGGTCAAAATGTACTGTGAGGAGCTTTATACAGTCTGGCGTGGGTATACAGTATGGCAAACGAGCTGCAGTCTTAAAACAAAATACATACACAAATGTCCAAATGGTCACTATATCAGACGTGTATAACCAAATAACAGCTGTGATTTTTTTTTTTTGATATTCTCCATTAGCTAGTTTCATACTCATAATAACAACATTTCTATTTTAAGGATTACCACCACTGTGGCTTGCAACATGGACCTGACCAAGTACCCCATGGACAAGCAGACCTGCACGCTACAACTGGAGAGCTGTAAGAACACTTCATACTTAATAAAAAAAATCTCATCTGTGTTCCTTGAAGCAGTGACAAGGAGTTGGTGGGTGGGCGTGATGTCAAGTGAATCTGATCAAACCTAAGGATCAAACAGATCACTTTCTCTCATCTTCTACGCTGCTTGTTTGTGTGTTCGAAAGGCTGCATGCTCATGTCACACAGCAGATGTAAACTGGGGCATTTGTGGTCATGATGGAATATGTTTCCCCATGTGTAGTATTTTCCTTACCCTAAATAAAAACAAACGTGGGGCTCAAAGGTAATTCATGGAAATTGTCTACACCTTTAAGGAGTAGTTCAACAGTTCATTATTCATTTTGCTGTGGCTGAGATGAGAATATTAATACAACTCCTACTGTTGCTTTATTCATGTACTCAGAGCCGTTTGTGTTTTGCACATTTTATTGTTTTGCAGTTCATTTTAAATGGACTTTGTTTTTGATGGATGGATTTTTACTATCCAGTTATGTTATGTGACGATTGGTGTTGGTTTGTTTGTCTGTCTGTCTGTCTGTTTGTCTGTTAATAACATTACTCAAAAATGGACTAATGGATTTGGATGACATTTTCAGGGAAGGTCAGAAATGACACAAGGACCAAGTGATTAGATGTTGGCAGTGAGGTGGCTTATAGTCTGGATCTACGGATTTGTTAAAGATTTTTGTATCCTTGTGAGATAGCAGCACGGAGTCACTGTAACTATGGCTACAAGTGAACACTACGTCAACAGCCTGCTGAGGATCACATGATTGCGATCCTATTACAAATCGACTGCTGCGGACCACAAATTTTTTAAAAGATTTCATTTGTCGGAAATCATACGATGACTGACCTTGGCGGCGTACTGCACTCTCTGAGAGTCACTGCAAAGGAGGAAAAATTTAATAAATGAAAGGTTTTAGTTTTTGATTTTACAGAAATATACACAAAAAAATAAATTATCTGTAAACACGTTTTCACTGTTTCAGATGTTTCAGATTATTAAGTGTAGATTAAGAAATAAATCACAGGGACCTATAATGCACAGATGTGGGAGTGTATCCTAAAAATGTCAAACTCCTGACTGTCCTCGACTGATTTGTATATGCTCCTTATAACAACCCTTCCTCCACAAGTCCACAGATACCAGTTTTAAGGGTCAGTCCAGTCCCTCATACGAAATCCATCTAATCCTACAAATCCTTTAAACTCACCCTTAATACCTTAAGAATACAAACTCTGCCAACACACTTCGCTTGTTCTAACCAATCGTGGATGTGTTCTTCATTTGTTAAACAAGTTTGAACTTTGTTGACATTTTCCAGAAATAAGGATCAATTTGCCTTATTATAAGACAGAGCGGGAGTTTGTTTCTTATCAGAGCAAATTCTTATTAATATTAAATTACATGACAAGATGGCTTTTTTGGTTTTGCAAGAAATGGTAGGAATAAGAAAGCTCCTAGCCCCTCCTCTCTGTTTCCTTGCTCATCTACCGTCGTTGCTTTCCAGCATGCTTTTGCTCCATGCTATTAAATGACAGTCAGCCATGCTAAGCTAAGTCTGATCCCTGCCAGAAGCCCACCAGGACCTCAGTGCCAAATAATACGTTTAGCTTGAGCTCCAGTGCCACTTAGCAGACAAAAAGACATCTGGAGGTTAAAGTTAGGTAACTGAGAGGATGATGGATCCTTCCTTCACTGCTTCAATAATTCCAGGCAAAATATCTGCATCCCTCTCTCTGTGTCTGTCTCTTTTCCATGCTGCCTTACAATCTCCCTCTCGTCCTGCTTCTCTATCTGTGCTGTTTTCGCTCTCCTTCCCGTTCTCCTCTCCTTCAATCTCCCTCTTGCTCTGTGTCTGTGTCTTTTTATGAAGATGTATATTCAAGGATTTATTTCTTTTAATGCTGTGCCAAAAGTGGATCCTCAGCGCGGGAGGCAGTTTTAAAGCGAGCATCGTTGTGGGAGGGTGTGGGGCGTTAGATTGCACAGCATGTCACAGCGCATCTGCATCTCGGATTTGTACAGTAACATCAGGGCTTTAGGTCAGGAAAATAATGAGTTACTACACAACAATAGAGATAATGGTCAATTTATAGGACCTTTCAGCATCAAAGTCATGACTGCCCTTAGTTAGGCAACTTTGCTGCTGGTATCATGGATCTGATCGGGAATACATGACTCCATATGGATTTAAATGGCAGAAGGAATAGCATATTAATGAACATTTCACGTACAGCAGACTACAGGGGTGTATTCCAGCTTCAGTCAATGGCACGTCTTCTTATTCTCTTGCTCCCTCTGCAGATAAATTAGAAAAATGCACCTAAGTAGTTTAACCTTGTTAATCACACCTTTTTGTCTCTAATCAGTTTGAACATGATGGCCATGTTAGTTCCTGTTTACTGACAGTATGTTATATTGTGACATTGTTCTATCCAAAGTGCTACCACACTCAACCACGGCATCTTTGATCCTATTCATCTTGCATGCCTTCTTATTCTAAGTTTTATTTGGGTTATCTAGTCTCTCTAGGGCCCGGTGCAATATGCATGATTAGTCTGTTATGGTACGAGGCAACAGTTAAGCCCTTCACCAGGCTTTTTTCTCCCATCTATTGCTATCCTCTTTGAAGAATGGAATGAACGCCAGAGATGCACTTCCATTAGCAATTCCTGTTGGATCTTTCTATGTCAAACTGTGTTAAAGTGAACGATGGAGGCATATTCCAAATACAACTGCATACATGAAACATTAGCATAATGTTTAAATTGTGTATTAGCATGGTTTGCCAAATTCATGTGATGTTTCAATGGCAGGCATATTTAAGTGTTGCACTGTGTAGACCTTTGCTTCTCAGGGGTAACATGAGATCTAAAACTAGTGTTTCAAGGGTGTTCTCACATTCCCTTTGATTCATGCCAAATGTCTCTCTTGTGCTGATATTTAGCATTAGAGGGAATTTACCACCCACTATGGAGTGCGATCTCAACCAACTCAGCTGTAACAGGATCAGACCATACCATAGCTTTAGCAATTAACATTCCCAGCTGTTCCCACCACTGCTACTTTGGAGTTTAGTAAAAGAAAAAACACTAATATTGTGTCTATATTATCACTGTCATCACTAAAATAACAATTATGACAGTAATGTGTAAATTGTATTGCACCCTGCATGTGGTTGTATGTTGCTGTGTGTTGGTCAGTTAAAGGTAACTAGTATTACTCTAACTGTCAAGCTGTGATGACACAAATCACTAAACTGTTGCTGAGGAAAAGCATGTAGCAGGTTGTGTGTTTTATGAGCTGTATAATGCTGACCCAGTAAAGCTTAATGGTCAGTGTGTTAGCAAGTAGTTGCCAGTATACACACCTAAAAGACATGCAACAATGTTAGTATTCATTTGGAGTGGTTTGTGATCACCTGCTGGCTCCTTGTAGCTGACCTAAACCAAAACAGGAAAGTCGACTTTGGATAAGTTGAAAGGACAAAAAAAAGTTTTTTACAGCTTAAGTAAACTCAAGAAAAAAATCTCTTGTAACCCACTGTTAGTATAGAATTATTGATTAGTGCAGCTTTCATCTTTTTATCTCTTCCTTCTTTTACAGGGGGCTACAACATCAATGATGTGATGTTCTACTGGACCAGAGGAAACGAGTCGGTCAGTGGTTTAGACTCTCTCCAGCTGGCTCAGTACACAGTAGAAGATCACTACACATCTGTGTCAGAGGCCATCTATGAAACTGGTACCAATGACGTTCAGCGCTTTATCTTACTGTCAGAGCCATGCTAATGTTTAAACAGCATTGACATGATGTTATTTATTGGCACTGTTTTCTTATTCACACCACAACTGCACTAATAGATGTTTTTGTCTACTTGCTTATAGGCCATTACCCCAAGCTGGTTTTCCACTTTGAGCTGAAGAGGAGCATTCTCTACTTCATCCTGGAGACTTATGTCCCATCCAGCCTGCTGGTTGTCCTCTCTTGGGTTTCCTTCTGGATTTCCCTGTCCTCTGTTCCAGCACGAATTTGCATAGGTAAAGTGAAAAGAAAAAAAAACTCTTTTTGTTTACTCAAATGTAAAAATGTTTGCACTTGGGGAAATGCCATACTTTGACACTGCACCAAACCCCATGTACTATAATATGAAAAAATAAGTACAACCATATTTGCACAAGCAAGCATTTATCCCACTGATTGTAGATTTAGATTAAATACAGCACAACACTGGAAATTTGCTTTCTCAATTATTAATTCAACCAAAGTATCAACAGATGTAATATTTTTTTCTGTGGAAATACTTAGTACAATCTTGGCATCAGATGTCAGTATTGCCCCTTTTAGCTGAAATAACTAGATAGAAGGCATTTTGCATCATTGTCCATCCGTCTCTGACACTGACTTATTGGAATTTATGTCCACTCTCCCAAAAATTTCTTCAGTTACAAGAAAAAATCAGCATGTGCTGCCCATTTCAAACCCCAACAATGTTTAAAAGATTCAGAGATTCAGATTTTTTGCTTGACTAGGCAGTTCCATAACCCTTCATTTCTTCTTTTTTTGCACAATTCCTTGGTGGATTCTTAGTGTGCTGATTTTCCTGTCGAAAGGTCCACTTTTGGTTCAGCATCAACTTTCAGACAGATGGCCTAACATTATCTTCAAGCGCTCTCTGATATGTTGCAGAATTCATAGTTGAATCAGTGGCTGCAAGCTGCCCAGTCCCTGCGGCAGTGAAGCAACTCCAAACATTTCCAACAGCATGTTTCACAGTTGGTGTGAGGTTCTTCTCCTGAAAAGTTGTCTTTATTGTGCACCAAGCATTTCCACTGTTACTGTGACTGGACAACTCTCTTTTTGACTCATCTTTCCAGAGCTCATTATTCCAACAATTAGTGTCTTTGCTGGCAAACTGTAGTGGAGCTCTACTTTTCTTTTAACACAACAAAGGATTTCGCCTGGCAACCCTCCCATGCAGGTCCAATTTGAGGTATCTCTTTCCAGTTGTAGATGCAGCACTTTGACACTAACAGTTGTGTTTCCTTCAAATGCTGTCTTGGATTTTTTTTGGGCCTCTTGAAGACTTTTGTAGTGCCAAATAGTCTACTCTGTGCTGAATGTGCTGGGTTGGCCAGTCCTGAACAATGGAAATTGGCAGACCATTTGTAAATGATTTTCTGCAGTGTAGCGGACCGGGGAGCAGAACATTCCAGAGCAACACAGTGAGAATCCAGAGACCCTTTCCCACAGTTGTAAATTTGGTGAGAAACCATTTCAGAAGACAGCTAACCAAAAACTGACATCCAAATGGAATATTTGCAGATCAGATATTTACTACCAAAGGACCACTGACAGCTCTCTTGGAGACAATAGGATGTCTCCTCCCTTCCCCAGAATCTGATAAGGGTCATAAAGTGTCAACTGTGAGGAAAACCACACCTCTGGAAAAGAGGATTTGTATTCTTCACAGCGACGTTTAATCACCTTATCTAATGGAGAACTTGCAATGTAGAAAGGAATTGAACAGTTTAAATCAGGACCTTAAGGAAATACAGCATCACTAAGTCTACAATTTGAAAATTTACTTTTTATGTGTACGCATTTTATTATTATCTCAGGAACCATAAGAGATAGAAATATTATTATGTCATTCTAATCACCTATTCTGTGTTATTTTAAATCTGTGATCATCATAAATATTGAACAATTAGATTTGTACATTTAAGAAATGAAGTGAAATGTAGTTTCTAAAGGCCTCTGACCTCTCCTTTACAGTGAAGCTCAACACCACCCCTTGGAAGGAACACATCCACGATTGTTTAGATGCTGATTTGAATTAGGCTCCAAAAACTCAGAGAAACAAAGGCTGTTTGAAACAGGCTCTTTCATGAAAACTTAGACTAAAACAAAGGCTTAAAACTGGATTGTTTTCTTACGGCTTCAAAAAACGTTTGACTTAACTTTAAACTAGGGCTTTGTTTTCCTATGTTTTACATAAAGTTGGTCTTCTTAGGTTAACTTTAATAATGCAATGGTGTGAATATTTTCTGCATGTTTTTACTTCGGCACACTTTGACAGTGCAAACCTGCCAAAGTGCCTCCTTGTCTCTGCGTTCCTGAACCAACTCATTCAGCAGATCATCACAACTACACATCCTGCTGCAGCCTCCCCCCTCCTCCTAAAGGCTATACAAGTATCATTTTCCTTCTGCTAAACAGGTGAATTTACAAATTACATCTGGTTTTCCAGTTCCAGAGTGATTCTAAATTCATCACCTTTCTACCAACTGCTTCCAGTGACGATCACAGTTAGTCTGTTTATCTGCATTTATTCATCCATTTATTCACTGTCTGTTGTTGTTACATCATTGTTGTTTATTTGTTTTGTTCGTAGTATTAGTTAATAAATGTTTGTGCATAATTATCGTTGGTTCTAGCGTGTATTTCTGTGTTTGGGGAACTGGAGGTCAATGAAATCAGAGTTTACGACTTTTGATTATGAGACTGATCAAGTCCTTTAGGTGGACTTTAGGTCTGGTACAGCTGCTGTCCACAGATGTCAGTCATCAATAAATGTTTACTATTAAGTTGAATTTTTGCTCCCAGTCAGTGAACATAGGCTTTTGTTTTGGTTTGATTTTAGATGCTAAAGGCTTGAAGAGAGCATCTCTGACACGTGTTATCTAGAGAGAACATTCAAACATCAATATTTTGTTGCTTTAGCTCCACCACACCTCTCCAAGGGGCTCAACGCTAAGTTCACAAAACAAAATATTCCACTTCATGGCATATGGGATGTAAAGGGAATTTTTGATGAGGTTAATGTAGAAGATGTTGGTTGACCTTGTTTGTTCCTTGTGTTGTTGCTACTCTTTTTTCCTTTTATCTAACTGTCCATGTATACTATGACTATGTTAAAATTGAAGGGAACATTATGTGCTGGTCATCTTCGTTGCACAGGAAAGTCACTAACAGAACTGCAGTATTAAAGGCTGAAATGGAATTATTTAGAGGATGTGCGACAATGAGTTTAAGGCTTGAATTTTTCTTCTTATGGGTCTCACTGTTTAAGTGCCTTGGCTTCTGTGTCTTTTTCTTTTTTTAATACATTGACACACATTGTATCTGTGTGATTTTCCAAAGAACAATATCAACAAAGCCACGTCAAAACAAACAGTAGGTGTGCTTTCATCCACAGATTTTGAACAAATTATCAGAAAATCTGTTAAATAAACAGTGGCTTGTTTCCATCCACTCCTGTTATGCAAATGTTAGAAGCTGGGTCAGTCATTGATATACACAGCTGATGGTGCTTCTTCTATAGGGGATTGTAGAAAACCAGGACACACAAGATCTCCGTTTAAAGAGCTCCAGTTATGCCTCAAGTGGTGGGAAACGCTGGAGAAAACATAATGGTGCTACTTTAAGTCTCTGCAGTGGAGTTGAAGCTTCAATGGATGTTTAAGTTTTGCTTTTATCGACACAGTTTCTCTATCACCTCTGGCAAAAAACAAAGCAAAAAGCAAGTTTCTTTTTTAAACTTTTGGTGGTTCAAACTGAAAGTGCACAGAAAAACAGTTGAATGGAAACTGACCTCATGACTTTATCCTATTGAACTGCATCTCCTATATAGTCAAATCTTCATTATATCTTACACCTCTACTGTCTCTGCATAACTATTAAACCATTCTCAGCACTGAGGCATAGTATGGTTGAAGCCCCTGAAAATTTTGTTTCAAACTTTGTGTCTTACTCTGTAACAAGGCTATTATTTGCTGAGACCGACAGAGATTTTAATCCTCAAAAGATAATCTAACACACTTTGTTCAAGTTTTTCATATTTGATCAATAGAATCCATACCTGACCAGTGCCTGTGTGTGTTTTCTGAACCAGGAGTGACCACAGTACTGACCATGACCACGCTGATGATGGGAGCCCGGACATCACTGCCCAATGCCAACTGCTTCATCAAGGCCATAGATGTCTATTTGGGAATCTGCTTTAGCTTCATCTTTGGAGCGCTCATTGAATACGCTGTGGCACATTTCTGCACCCTCACCCACAGTGATGCACACATGCTCATGGTGAGACCCTCCTGAATATTTTTCATTACTGTTGTGGTTGTGCTCACAGTCATCGTGTTCATCATGGTAGTTGCTGCCATCATCATCATCACCATCATCACGTCATCATGAGCCCTTTGGGGTAAGTTGAACAGCCTCTACGAGTTCTCACTTGTAGCTATGGTTTCCTCTCAACGCTCACTCTTCCTTTGGCTCTTGCTCTCTTGTAGTATGGCCACCACATGCACGACTTCGATGACGAAATGAACGGCATCCTCACCACCATCTCCAATCACAACAGAGCCAAGAGACGCAAGGAGCCCGCCGCCACTCCGTCCTCAGCTCCTGCCTCGACAGAACTTGCCGTCAGGCCCTCCAGCCCCTCGGGCAGCGAGCCGAAGCCCGAGGCGTCGCCTCCAGAGCCCACCAACTGGTGCCTCACTGTTCTGGCCACCCTCCGCAAAATTCTCCGTTCCATAAATTGCTGTCATGTCGAGAACCCCCACCACATAGACAACTACTCCAGAGTCACATTCCCTCTGTCTTTTGTCATGGTCAACCTGCTCTACTGGACATATTATTTGTACTTTTAGCATTTGCTCGAGTGCAACATGTGTCCCAGAAAGTGTGAAACAGAGAGAGTACGTAGACAAGACGTGTATTTTACTGTATGTATGTACAGTAAGTGTTATTTAGGTGTGTTCTGAGATGAGTGTGTACACTTTCTACATTTGGATTCATGAGTGAAGTAGCATACTCATGCAGGGTTTTTTTGGTGAATAAGGAATGCATATGATTGCAGCTCCATTTTAAATATTAATATGTACTCAAACTGAGCCACTGCTTTAATTTTCATAGAGTTGGTTTTGCTAAAAATAAGCCTACCTGTCCCTGACAAGGTGAGATTTAATAAATGCTGATATGCTTAAAGATGAAAATTGCTTTCTAAGATAAAAATGGCCAGACCATCTTCCTTGTTGGATATTCATTTTAAGATGGAGCTGTAATTTAAGGCTTTATGACAGAATTCGCCAGCACTGTTGAGTGAGAGCAAATTTCCCTTCCACTTGGATTCTCTGTTGTGATGGATTGATCACTGATATTTTACAACTTCATCTTCCATCTCTGCCTGCAGGTACAACATTTGGAGACAAACAGAAAAAAATAACAGATGGCAGAAGAAAGATGAAAAAGACAGAAAAGGGAGGTGGAGAACTAACTCTGTGGAGAGTGTGTTAAAAACTAAATAGTAGTCTCTCAAGGATGATCATTTGCTCACTGTTGAAATCTCTCCTTCTTCATTGTCCTTCCGTTACTTTTTTTCTTCCACGAAGCAGTGCTGTTTCTCTTTGCCTGTGTTTTACCATCTTTTCACTGACACTATAAATGTAGTGGCCTTTGATCCCTTCAGTTGTCTTCTGGAAATCTGGCCACCAAGAGCAACTTTATGGCACTTCTTATTACAAAAATCTGTTTCACAAGGGAGGCACCCTGAACCCCTGATATATGGAATTCCAAAAGGGTCCATATTTCAGAAATGAATAGCATATTATAAAATATTTTTTGTAACTGAATAGAGAGAATGACATACATGTACTAATACATTTCAGAAATGATAAAAATTCAATGCATTATTAAGAAATGTAATTCCTATCTTCTTATTTTTAGAACGTATTCTTTTCAAAATCAGATCCTTTGTTCTAAGATGTGTCACTTTAGTTGTGACCAGAGCATGCCCCTTACCGCTGAGCTGATTAAATGCCCATAGCCTCAGAAATAGAATTAATTTAAGAAGCTGCTGCTAGTAAACACAGTGCCATGACACAGATACTAATGTTAGCTAGCCAGCATTGTAACTACAATAGCTTTGACCAATATTTACTATCAAATTGAGTTCCAGGGTTAGCCATGTTCGCTAGTTGGCTAATTACTTACCTTGGCAGTGTTGTGATATCAAAAGAAAGACTTAAAATTCTGTCGCGAGCTAAAGACAGCCTTTGTTTCTGGTTGTTGTAGCCATCAAGAGCAAATAATTGGCGAGCCTGCATTGAGAGTTTGTGGGCATATGTGACTGGAAATTTGGTTTAGAATATAAAAAGTAGCTACTGGCTTTGTTCTAAGAAAAAATCCATCCATTGCAGCATTTGAAGTAAGAAGAGCAATATTAAAAAATACTAAACTTAATGTAAAGTGAAATTGTCATAGTGAAAAATACCATGAGAAACAAAAAGTGACTGTTTGAATAATAACATTTTAATGCAGTGAAATTGTATCTCATAATCATTAAGAGATAAAATAGTGTGTTGAATTTTGATAATGTACTGTTGCAGCTTATTGGATCATGTATAGAGCTCTGTTTATTCACATTAATATTTATTTCAATATATGTTATTTATTTATTTTTTTGCAACATTTGGGTCTCCGTAATAACTGAGCAGGCATAATGCAAAAATACACGTGGATATACAGAATACAGAAAAGCAACACCTGGATAGACAGGTACCATGTTATAGTGAGATATATATATATATATATATATATATATATATATATATATATATATATATATATATATATATATATATATATATATATATATATATATATGCAATATTTCTCTCTTTCTGGATTCCTGGTAGTGTTTCTCAGTGAGCTTTTGTAATACATAAAGCCACAGCTTGATGTGTTAGACGTTGTAGAGTGATTTGAATATGAATGAAACATTTCAAGAGAATGTCATCATCTACATATTATCCACATGGCAATCTGCCTGGACGTGCTATGCTTGAGGTGTAACTCCTCTCCTCAGTTTTTAAAGCTATGGTCACCTTCCACGTTACGAGTATTGAGCGTTTCAGTTCAGGTGATACAGTATGTTCGCTATCAGTGACGTGAACCAAAGAACCAAAGACTCCAATTTAATTTCACCGTTCTTCTTGGTTTCCCTTTAGTTCCTACAAGACTTTAAGTGCATTTTTAAATGTTAATATCATGTTTGTTATTCATCTGAGAATTCTCAAATAGCATGCAGTCAGTGAGCAGATAAACATACACACTTCATATTCCAGGCAGGATTCACTTGAACAACAGAGATGCATGACTATTTCTTGCTGTATTCAATATTGCTGTGACATACTCTCACTCATTTAAACAAAAGCAGTTTAATAGACCATTTAGCCGGAATGCAAGTCTCAAGGATCCATTTTGAAGAACTACCTGTCTATGTGTAAAGACAAGCTATACCGTCAATATATATTTATGCTTCATGGACTTATTTTAGCTCCATTGCTTTCCATGTTTGAATCTATTTTTGAATATACCATCAATTATTAAACTTTTTGATTGCTCTCTTTGCCTGATACTAATAAAAGTAGTTTTTTTTTTTTTTTTTAGTTTGTTCCTTCTGCATGCTTATCAAGTATAAATTTGTTTCTTCTGCTTTGTTTGATTTCACTTTGGTTTAACATGATGGGGGAGAATCACCATTCAATGCTAAACTGAGGCTATTGTGAGGATTAAATGTGTAGTTTGTTTGATTTGGGGTTTCATCTGGTTCCAAAAGTGCTCAGACTTCTGTTCTCATTTTCCGTTTTTTGAACTTTGAAAGAACGAGCGACCAGTGACGATGCTGTTTTGCCTCCAACTGAGCTGCATCTCTGCTGTGGAAGTCAGTGAGCACTGACGCGTTGAAAAGGTCAACGTGATAAATCACAGATTGTCAGGTTTTCTACAATATACCACCGCGGTTGAAGTTTTGATAGCATTCTTCTCAGCGACCAGTACAATAAATGAATGCCAATATGGAGCCAAAGAAGCACAAGAGCAACCAGTAAAGCTTCCTGTAAGTGTGGATGCATATAGAGCGCCAAGCACTAGAGTATCAGTACAGAATGGCTCCTCGATTGCAACTACATTATCAGCGTGAGTTTTTGCTCCAAATGGACAGCATTTTGGACGGTTATAAATACCCAAGGAAGGAGTGAACAAGACAATATGCGCAGAATTGCCAGGACATATCTGGAGTACCTTTCCAGCAACAGAAAAACTGGGGAAATGGCTACCGTTGGACTGCCCTTTCTTTTCCTGTTGTGGGACTTGTCAATTTTATCTTCAAGGTGAGAGTGGCTACCAACCTCACAGTTCCTGGCACATCTTCATGTGAAATGTATTTATATACTGTAGTACCATGTTAATATAGGCATACGTTTGCTTAACCTGTTGTAAATAAATAGTAACACTATGCATGTTTATTTGGTGTATGAATATGAAAGATAGCAATAAAAGAGGTTTAACGTGCGCATTGTTGACACTCTTTATACATTTTGCTCATTAGTTGTAACATTTGTATATGAAGATGGCTTCATAATACAACAAGGTAGCTTGAAAAACTGGATCATTTAAATTAGCAGCACAGCCAGATAGAGTAGCTTGCCTGCAGTCATGCTAATGTATGCACTTGTGTGTTGCAGATGTTAGGGTATCAGTGTCCCAGTGGGTGGGTGGGGGGAGAACGTGAGTTTTAATTCCCTGCAGCTCTATTAACTCTGAGTCAGCAGTATGCACAGTGAGAAGATGATCTGAGATCCCCACACTCGCCTGCACACACACAATTACTTTTAATGGGTGATTTCCAAAAGAGGCTTACTTTTAAAAATTTACAACTTTGCTCTTTGGCGGTTCCAAGGCGAGGCAAAGATAACAGTTTTAACATCATTTTATTACCCAGAAATGGGGAATATGGGTAAACTATGATGAAAAAGGACTAACTTTGTGTAGCTGTTTGTATTCTTAGTCTGACTCACCACACACAAGTGATGCGCACTGTTTCCTGCAGTGTTTTAATGCTACTACATTCCTAACACTACTCACCTTACATAACATAATAAATACATCAACGAGATTCAAACACAGATATATAACAGTACAGTTTTTCCATCAAGCACCGCAGCGGCGTTATATAACCACTGCCTACATATTCATTTAAATATTTTACCATGAACAAATGTCATGTAGTGTGATTATATCCTCCTCTCTGGATGAGTAACAGCACAGATTATAAGGATCAAAAAGCCTGACAGTTACCTTGAGTCAATACCTTTGTACCACGAAGCTGAAAACAATATTAGTGCTGTGTGTTCATAATCCTCATACTGTAAATCCTGATCCTCTTTTCAATCATGTCTGCTTCCAGATCATGAGGGGGATGTAGTGCTTGTCAAAAGTGCAGGTTTTGACCTTGTCAAGTACTTGCTGTCAGTGTTTCATGCTCAGATTCTTTGATCATAAATGGGATGTCCACTGGCATGACAGCCTTTATGTTTTATACTACCGTTCAAAAGTTTGGGGTCACCAAGACAATTTCATGTTTTCCATGAAATCCCACACTTTTATTCATGTGTAACATAATTGCAGAAAGGTTTTCTAATCATCAGTTAGCCTTTCAACACCATTAGTTAACACAATGTAGCATTAGAACACAGGAGTGATGGTTGCTGGAAATGTTCCTCTGTACCTCTATGGAGATATTCCATTAAAAATTATCTGTTTCCAGCTACAATAATCATTTACCACATTAACAATGTCTAGACTGGATTTCTGATTCATTTAATGTTATCTATCATTGAAAAAATCTTGAATACACTTGAATATTGGTTGCATAAATGGAAAATTTAAATTGCATTTAAAGAACTGACAAACAGCTTTTTCATTTTCACCTCAGTCATGGAATCTCCATACACTATGTGAAAATAAAGCACAACTATGTAAAAATAGAAATGAATTATTACATTCCGTTTTAAATGTACTCAAACAGAGCATGCACTTTATACTTCTATACATGGATATGTTAAAAATAATAATGCTATTGTGGAATTACATTATTATTTAATACATGCCCGTATAGGCTTCCACACTTTGTTTCGTTTGCATATTGTTTAAACAGCTTTTGTTTCATTCATCTAAATAAAACAATGTGAAACCTCATAGTGCCTTAGTTTACTAAGTACATACATTATAATGATGCATGTTGTACAATGTTTACTATCTGCTGCCCGATCCTCAGGGGATTGTAGATCTAAATTTTGAGTTTGACCAAGTCAGACAGAGGCATTTTGAAACAAAACACTGAATCAGATACACCACTCACAGCTTTAGACACACATTTAGATTTAATTTAATTTTTTTTTTTTTTTTTTGGTTTTAGTTTTTAATTTTACTATTTTTTCCATTGTATGATGCCACTAAAGACCTCAAAGCTTGACCATAGCATGTATAGTATTATATAGTAATCAAAATAGTGTTAAGCAACTCAAAATACATTCCTGTTTTAGATTCTTTAAAGTAGCCTCTGTTGATGATAGCTTTGCATGCTATTGTCAGTACATTAACCAATTTCATGAGGTTATCACCTGAAATTATATTTAGTTTGCAGATGAGCCTTGTCAAAAGTTAGCTGGTAGATTTACTTGCCATTTTAACATGTCTCAGCTCATCATTACTTTAGGACATGAAAGTTAAACACTTCAGAAATTAGAATGTGATGAAACTGACCCTCATGTCCTCATGAGGTTCCCAAGAAAAGAATGGTTCCCCTGTGGTTAGAAACAGGTTGTTATGATCCTGCTCCAGCCCCTGCCCTTATTTGCCCTTTTTCCTCATTTTCCTCCTTTCTCCC
Source organism: Amphiprion ocellaris (assembly GCF_022539595.1). Taxonomy (NCBI): domain Eukaryota; kingdom Metazoa; phylum Chordata; class Actinopteri; family Pomacentridae; genus Amphiprion; species Amphiprion ocellaris. The sequence continues at coordinate 23,880,724 of NC_072781.1, read as the reverse complement.
TCATGTCTCTCTCTCTCCCTGTCTCACCTGCCTGCATTCTGCCATCAGCTGATTACTGCAATGAGTGTCACCTGCAGTAATTAGTTCATTCACCTGTTCTCTACCTCACCTCCAGTATTTAAGCTCCATGCTTCCATTCACTCCCCGCCGGATCATAGAGTCACATTCCCTTCTTAGATTCTGTTGCCCTCTGAGATTCAGTTTCCACATGGACTTTGCTTCCCCACCTTTGGACTCCGTTTTACCCCTTCCTGGATTTTCCCCACATGGACTCAGTTCTCCTACTGGGTTCTCACCAGCTCTGCTTCAGTCTCCAGCCTGTTTTTCCTGCCTCGCCTCCGTCTGCCCCTGGATTCTCTCAGCCTGTCTTCCCCCTCTGTTGTCAGTTCCCCCATCTTGTGAGTACCCCTCTTTAGCTTAGTATTGTTTATTCACTTTAGTTTTGTAGACGTCCATTTTTGCGTTCTTAGTGTTGGTTTGTAGAGTTTTGAGTAGTTTGGTTTAGTTCGGTTCCCCAGTTTGGTTCTCCATTTTATGTATTGGTTTAGTTATCTGGTTTAATAAAACTCTTTCCTTTATTTACTTGTCTGCCAGTTTCTGTGTCTGCGCTTGTGTTCTCCAGCCCCCACCGTAACACAGGTCACAACATCATATAGTACACATGTGGACAAAATTGTTGGTACCCCTCGGTTAATGAAAGAAAAACCCACAATGGTCACAGAAATAATTAGAATCTGGCAAAAGTAATAATAAATAAAAATTCTATGAAAATTAACCAATGAAAATCAGACATTGCTTTTGAACTGTGGCTTAACAGAATTATTTAAAAAAATAAACTCTTGAATATGAGACAAATGATCCATCCATCCATCCATCATCTATACACCTCTTAATCCTCATTAGGGTCATGGGGGGCTGGAGTCTATCCCAGCTGACTTAGGGTGAAGGCAGGGGACACCCTGGACAGGTCACCAGTCTATCACAGGGCTACATGTACAAACAATCACACTTCCATTCACACCTATGGACAATTTAGAATGAACAGTTAACCTCAACATGTTATTGAACTGTGGGAGGAAGCCGGAGTACCCGGTGAAAACGACGCCTGCACAGGGAGAACATGCAAACTTCATGCAGAAATATCCCATGATGCGTACTGGGGATCTTCTAGCTACAAGGCAAAAATGCTGACCACCAAGCCACTGTGCATCTTACTTATCTTACTTATTTAAATGATGTATCCCTATTAAATAAACTAATACATTTACAGTACATCGTCTTCTGTGAATTTTACAATTCACATCAATTAGTCCTTAAAAATCCAAGTAATGCTGTCAAACAGTAACAGTAATGAAAACAGAGTATGCATGAGATTAGTAATTTAATCAAATTTATGCAAGTTGAAGAAAGAAAAAAAAGATTAGTTCATGCCAGATGGTTAATGATCTGCACTTATATAGTGCCTTATAACCTTAGGTAGGTTCAACAAGGCACTTTTACAGTGCGGTTCTTATTCTCACATACACCAAAGTTGGCATTTCTGCCATGCAGCAGGCTTGCCTGCCTTCAGGGGCAACTTGAGATTCAGTGTCCTGCCCAAGGACACATTGACATAGGAAGGGGAGCAACATGTCAATCTTAAAATTAAAATAATAATAAATACTTTGCCACTTTCATCATGGCTGCCCTGTGAAGTCTGGATATACACTGCAATAAATCCTACACTCAAACACAAAGTCTGTTTCTATTCAAGACATCATACTTTAGATATTTACATTACATACAGGTTTGCAGTAAGCATCTACTGTAGTCCAAGATACTAGAATACTGGAATACTAGAATACATTAGTCAGTTATAGTGAAACTGTCCAGTGCTTTGCTCCATTGGCGTGTATCTGGGTTTGAAATAAGGAGAAATGCTCTAAAGCATGCCAGTAAGCTGTTCGTTTAATGTGCCAGTAGCATTCTGAGTATTGAGCATTGGATTTGATGTTTTGCACTATGGATGCAGGGGCACGAGTTTGTGTTTCAAGGCAAGAATTCAGCAAGAGATTTGCATACCGGAACTGATCTGAGCCAAAGTAATGACAAAATACTGTAACCGGCTGCTTGTGACTCATCTGATTTGCATTACTCAGTGCACTCTCATTTGTCATTTGTCATTTTTCTTGACTTGAGCATCAAACCACTGTCAAATATGCAAAAGCTGACGTCTTTAAAGCCCACACTTACAAAGAAGAGCCTACAACAATCCCAGTCAAATAACCAGTGCTCTTATTTTTTATACATCAGCAGTACCTCAGACATCTTTTGTTAAAATCAGCGCGTTTATGCACCATGACTGCATGATTTTTTGTAAAATCAGATACATCAGTGTAAGAACTGATAAGAAGCCTGTTACCCTCCCTGCAGGACATGGTGCATGAATCGGGTTTGAAGGAGTGCAGAAGGGGAAAGTTATGACAGCATCAAAACGGATCTCAGGGTGGCAGATCTGAGGGTGTAGCAGCGTGAGTGAGACCAATACAACATTTGTCTCGGCAGAAGAGTCACACAGGAATGTGAAATAATGTGTGCAATCATTTTTCCTCACAGTTCATGGAATATCAATAGTGGTCCAATCAAACAGACAGTAGTGGAAGGAGGAGGCCACAGTCCAGCTGGGCAGCTACAAGTTCGAAGTCATTGAGGTTACTGGCCAAGAATTGATGAGACCTTTTCAAAAGCATGTAGTGAATTGATTTGAGGGATTTCTGTGGATCTATCCATAAGAATGTCTCTTTATCTTGAGCTCCACCACATTGGATACTCATTTTATTTGTCTCTCAGGCTTGTTACATGGTAAAGATCCACATGGCTGCTTTTAGTATTCCAGAGTAAAAGGTGTGACGTGTCCATAGCCAGCTAATTCTGTAAACAGTCACACCACTTAACCTCGTAAAAGCATAGCATGCTTTCCTCACACAGCCAGAGAAACGCCAACATGTGCGGCTGCGCGTCAACACAAGATGGCAGTATGGAACCATGTTGCACCAGCAAATCCACTGCAGAGTGAAGGAGCTGCACTAAGCTACAAAATATAATGAGATTCCCTCACATGTTGATGCACCGACAAATCAGCTGTTATCGGAATTTATTGACAACCCCCTACCGTTAGAAACGTGTTGTTTAATTTCAGTGTTCCTGTCCTCAGGGAGCGGCAGGTTACAGTCACAGGAACAGACATCAGGCTCATTAAAATCAGGTTCAGCGTGGGTGATGGAACGGTTTCAGTAAATTATAAAGCTGAAAATGTGACTGCAGTGTTAATAAGAAACTTAATAACTTGATAAAACTGATTGGTTGGTTGACTTTGCTCTTGAATATATTCTGATATATAAAAATGAAATGATTGCTAAAACACTCCTCGCTTTACAGAAAGGAGAGGAATATCTTCTTTGACTATGAGATTGATAAGACTGCATCCCATTAATGAACTGATCACATGTAAAATCTCCATAATAAGCATTCTCAATGGTGTGATTGCTGATTGCTGTGCAGCAGCAATCACACTCATGTTGCCATTTCCCCCCCTTTTTTTGGCTCATCTGCAGCTCAAAACCATTTATGTATCAATGGATGTGTAATTTGACGCTAGTTGCTGCGTTTCCAATAGATGTGCATAAATCTGCATATCAATCAAGTAATCCCTGAAGGACACAAAGGTACTTTTGCTATTGCTTCATATTTTAAACACTGTACAATCTTTTGTACATTTCTGTTGTTCATTGCGGAGTTTGAATAACTAAGCTGAAATCATTCCTATTAGGATGCCTTGTATTTATAGATCAGCCATTGTATACATGTTTTAAAACGTACAGTCCGACACTAATCAACTGAACCTAAGCTGCTTGTCAATTGCATAAAAATCTATGGAGGCTTATTTATTCTCATTGTATTGATAACTAAGCACCTGCACACCAAAGTCACAACAATAGCACAGGTGACACTGGCAGGTGAAGTGAATAACACTGATTATGCTATTACAGTGCAATGTTCTGCTGGGAAACCTTGGGTTCTGGCATTATGGGTGTTATTTTGACACATACAACCTTCCCTAACATTACAAACCATGCACACACTATTGTAACGGCTCTTCCAGCAGGACAAAGCGCCCCATCACAACACAAAAACTGCTCAGGAGCAGCTCAGGGAACACGACCAAAAGCTCAAAGCGATGATCTGGCCACCAAACAAGACAGTATTCCAATCGAGCATCAAAAATGCACTTGAAAAAGCTACAAAGGCCCCACCTTGCAGCTGACAGGACCCAAAAGATCTGCTACCAACATCTCAGCAGCACAGGCACCACCAGAGGTCCCATGTCCATGACCCTACAGGCTGTTTTGGCAGCACAAAGTGGACCGACACAATATTAGAAGGGTGGTTTTAATGTTTTGGGCTGATTGGTGCATTCAGTATATACTCCATTAAAGTTTTAATGCTCAGTACTAGACAGTGATCAACTGCTAATATTCTCATTACAGCAACACACGTGGCTTATATAATGCAATAGTGTCTATGGTGGCTCGTTCACCACAACTGTAATTATGACTCAGCATTGATAAACTGGAAAAACTCCATTTGAATGTGCACAGTGATAAACTGGGAATAAGCTGATTACAAAGAAATGTATAGTTTATTATGACTTAATATTAGTGGCAGTCACATTACTCTCTTTGTATTCATATATTACCATCATGCAATATACTACAGAAAATTATCTAGTATAAATTATGACAATGCAGCTTTTTTTCTTTTACTGTAATACATTAAAGTCCATAAGTAAGAATCTACTTCAACACAGTCAAGAATATTAAAAAAAAATAAATAAATAAAAAATAATCAGAAATACCGAAATCCCATCAGTTTTCCTTGGGAAATACTTCTTTGGATGAATTTGATCTGACACTATCAAATGTGTACAATCTTTATAAATAATGTTTTTTATTTGTTTTATTTTTAAATCATGTAATCAATAATTAGAAAAAAAAATACTGAGTGATAGTGTAGAACCAAGTGGCTGAAGCGGGTAAAGAATGACAATGATAGGAGGCTTTTTTTAATTGACAAAATAGAGTGAAAAAAGTTGGAATAAAGCTATGTATAATTATTCACATATAAAGTAAAACTGCAAAGAAGTCAGCACTAAATAACTTAAATACAAGTACCTGCAAACTGCTCTCTGCTACAGTGCTTGAACTAAAAATAACTCCATCCACTTCTTATGGCCCATTCCATGTCAATCAGATTTCCTTGTAATTTGCAAATTTGGACCATTGGGACCATTACCCTGCAAATTGAATTTCAATCAAACCTTTTAAGCACAAGCCATTTAGCTCACTATGTTCAACACACTATCCAGTTTTTCATGAAGTGCTTGGACTAAGACACTACTCCTCCAGACTGGGGTCTGAGAACCTCCATAGCCCACTTGTAAGGCTTTCAAAGGATATTTATAGAAAAGATATACTTTATACGACCTAAATTTGAGTTGATGCATATACACTACTGTTCAAAAGTTTGGGGTCACTTAGACATGTCTTTATTTTTGAAGAAAAACATTTTTTTTTTCAATGAAGACAACATTAAATGAATCAGAAATACAGTCCAGACATTGATAATGTGGTAAATGACTATTGTAGCTGGAAATGGATGATTTTTAATGGAATATCTACATAGAGGTACAGAGGAACATTTCCAGCAACCATCACTGTTGAGTTCTAATGGTACATTGTGTTAGATAATGGTGTTGAAAGGCTAGTTGATGATTAGAAAACCCTTGTGCAATTGTGTTAGCACATGAATAAAAGTGTGAATTTTCATGGAAAATATGAAATGGCCTGGATGACCCCAAACTTTTGAATGGTAGTGTAAATATTCAAGCTCTATTGAAATACTCAGTGTGAAGACTTAAGAAACCTGTTTTGCAATGATCTTCTCTGTGTTCCAAATCTTCATTGTTTATGAGTTATCATCCTTTTACAAGTGGAGGAAATGTCTTACGTGGATCACCTGTAAAATTGAAACAGACTTGATAAAAGGACACACTTGAGAACCATATGGGGCCCTTATTCTCAACAGCAGGCATTTTGACATGTCATAGTGGAAGAAGTCAACCTGTTTTCATTCCAAGGGCATCAAATACTGCCAAATGCTTGGCAAAGCTGCTTGCATCTGAGAGATATGCACAAGGTGTCCTTAGGTGTCTGCTTCAGGAAGAGGTTGCATGGGTGGAGGAAGTGTATGTCACAGGACACTTTCACTCAGGAGGCTGAGGTTTGTGTTGGACCATTACTTTTGTCACTGAGTTTTGCTTAATTTTGTGGCTTAATTGTGTTTTCACTCACTGTTTGGATATGTTTAGGCACCAAACTGCTTGGTTAAGTTTAGAAAAAGAGCATGGTTTTGGTTAATATACACCCTTTCACAAGATGTTAGGCAGAGACAGTGACGACACCAGCGCAGAACATTTGACTATAAACTGATGGCATTCACAGATCTTTGTAGATGTATCAGACTACACTGTGCACTGAAAATTGAAGCTACTGGGTATCCAGTGCATTCAAATGAAACGCCAAGGCCTCCTGACAAAGCAGCAGAATGTGACGAGTTGGGAATGAGACTAGGCTCGAAAAGCACAGGTGTTACTAATCACATTAACAATGACTTTGTTCTCTTCGCTAAGCCATGACAGTGTGACAGTGAGCCAGCATGCACAATACCGCGTCCCTGGACCTGCAGCAGCTAAACAGAATTCAATTGATATTCATTTTGTTGTGCACATATATACCTTTCCTACTGTGACATGTCAGAATGTGCTCTGTGAGAAGAGCACAGCTGCTGTCCTGCTGCACCTGAGAGTCACAGCACCTCAGCCTACTGTGTTGTGAAGAGCAGGTCTGGAGGAGGAGCTGTGTGAGGAGAACAGAAAGGAGGAGGACTCTGGCCTGATTAGAGTTTGTATACACCAATCAGCCACAGCATTAAAACCATCTGCCTAATACTGGGTAGGTTCTTCCTGTGCCAAAACAACTCTAACTCATCGTGGGGCCTATGGGGGTGTCCTGTGGTGTCTGGCACTGGGACGCTGGCAGCAGATCCTTTGCATCCTGTGGGGTGAGACCTCTGGATTGGCGTTGTTCTGGTGCATCCTGTGGATGTTCATTCGGGTTGCATCTGGAGAGTTTGGAGAGTGAGTTAACCCTGATTTCAAAATGAAATGGAGTATGTACTGAATATGCCAATCAGCCACAACATTAAATCCTCCGGAAGTGTCCTATGGTATGTCCATCTGTTAGCAGCATTACTCAAAAACGGACTAACGGATTTGGATGACATTTTCAGTGAAGGTCAGAAATGACACAAGGACCAGCTGATTAGATTTTGGCAGTGATGCAGCTTATAGTCTGGATCCACTGAGTGCTTCTCTAGTTATTATTATTATTATTATTATTATTATTATTATTATTATTATTATTATTATTATCTGCAGCAATATTTAGGTAGATGGTATGTGTCAAACCAACAGGATCCAAAGTTTCCCTGCAGAACACTGGACTGTAACAAGATGATCAATGTTATTCATGCTAGCTGTCAGTGGTTCAGATGTTGTGGCTGACCAAGATATATTCCAAGCGTGGGCCATCTGCATACGTACCTGCAGCAGAACTCTGAGCTCTCTATCGGCACCAACATTTTGTCTGAGCGAAAACACAAGTTCCTTTGCTCTTACAACATTTGTTTGCAGCGCCTTATTGCTTGAGTTATTTAGGTTAGAATGGTTGTAGTTGTTGCTTTGCTATCAGTAACAGAGTAGCAGTAGTTTTATCGTAAGGTGATTATATATGTATAGGATAACACATGGTACATATTCTTCTGTTTAGACATCAAATCAGCATTGCTCTCTGCTAGCCTCCACTGCTGTACAATATGTCTACAATAAACCACAAATGAACAGGATACTTCTGGTGTTTCACTGTGTCTGACTACACCCTCAAAGCATTCAGAATATTACTTGGACACCAGCATACCCTAAATTCAGTCCAAATTAGCATATACTTTAAATATTCAGAAATATGTGTTGTAATTTTTGACACCAACATTTTCTACCCATTTCCACTGTTGATAGGTAAAACTGTAGCTTCAAGCAACCACCTTTGTGTTTCTTTTAATGACTTCAGCCATCACCAAATCTGTGTAACACATTAAAGCAAAAGAAGTTTGGGCGTTATTCATAAAATCAGTGATCATGTTTTACATCTGGGAGTCTGAAGAAGTCCTGCCTCTAAGCCAGCAATGCACAACTGATGCAATTGCTATAAATACTTTTAGTAACTTCTTTGCTTTTCCTGCAGTAGTGAACAACTCACATGTTGATACACTGAGAAAAAAGGGCCTTTACTCAAAATAGCAATCTAGCTTTAAAAAAAATGGTTACATGTAATATGGAGGAAAACTTTGCCATAAACCTATTTCATATTGACATGTCTATCATGCAATTTAATATATTTGCTTTGGAAATAAAATTTTAGATCAAGCCTGGTTTCAATCTCAACTCACAGCATCATATTTCAGTTCACAAGTCATCTGACAGATCTATAAAAATTCTTGAACGTATGATGTAATCAATGCTGTGAGTGTATTTTAACACTAACCATGGCCTTTTCCTCAGCCTATTCAATTAGTTTTGGTCCAGAATGTAAGCACACAAGGCAAAAATCAGACTTAAGTGACAAACTACAGTCACCTGAGGAAAAATCCTGTGACTGACACCACTACCACATCTCTAGCCTCTATGAGGCTGTTTTAAAATGGAAAAAAAACTCATGTATATCTATCATTGAATAATTTAAATAAATAAATAAGAATGATAATGCAGGTGGCACAGATGCCGTAGGACACTTTGTGAGTATCTCTGACACTGTGGTAATGAAACTCTAGTGTCAAAGTTCAGGTTCAGGCATATGGGTTCTGTAAAGTGTCTTGAGACAATTTGAATTGTATTTGACGCTATATAAAAAAATTGAGCTGAACTGAATTGAAAGTCTCTAGACTAGACACAACTCCAACTGTTCTCTTGAATCAGTAAATTATTTGAGAAGTTTTCTTGAAATATGCATCTGTCCACTCAAAAAAAATGACTTTAAACCTGCACATACCCTTTGGTACTGATAGATTTAATCTTCATTGAGTTGGCTTGAATGTATGAAAGAATAAAAACTTGTATGCAAATGTACCACACTCCAGCTCCAGAAAAACAATCTTAAAACTTGCTAGATTTAAGCCTGTGTTGCAGCTTTACATATACACCGAACTGTTGAAAATTCAAGGTAAAACTGCAACTTATTTCTCATCAGCTCAAGCTGAAAAACAGATTGAATACCTCTGTGAGACAGAAAAGGCTGGTTACCTTGAAACAAGCCAAATAACTGAGCGCACTAGTGGACTGACAAGATTTTTTTTTAGATTTTATGGGAAAAAGAAAAGATTTGATCATCATAAAATAAGACATTATGACTTTCTTGATTGTAATGAGGATTAAGCAGTGAATAGATAATGGATGAACTTTCTTGAATTTTTAGCCGTAGGATACCAAAGCATAGAGTTAACAGAAGCTAGAAAGCCAATAGGACAGGAAGGAAAACTGAGGTATGTGGGGTGTGTATGAGGAGGTCCTGAGAGGAGATCTAGTTAGTCAAGTAAAAACACTTATGTGGGTGAACCATAAGTGTGCAGGGATTTTCATATTGGTAATAACACAGTACAGTGAAAGAAGTCAGCACTGTGTTACAGAGACAGTGGGAGGACTGGCTAATGATCATATTTAAGGCACAGCAACACACCTATGACACTGTAGTGAGTTCATAATGGAAGGTTTGCTACTAATGCAGATTACTGACCTTTTCATGGAGACATTCTAACATGCTATAGCTGGAGAAACACACGTCTATGTAATGACATTAATGATGACTGTATACCACATAGGGGAGGTGCCGGTATTGTTCATACTGGAATACCTTGCTGTGACACTTAACGGAACAAAGCCATTATTAACGTTAATTAATTACGCCAGTGCTTTACCTGCCAGGACAATTAAAATGTCTGGTGTGAAAAGAGGTCGATTGTCTGACAATGGAACACATAAAAGAAATAGAGGCACCCGTAAATAGTGACAGAATAATCTGGCAGGGATTAAAAGAAGTCAGTGTCCAATCCTCTACTGATATTTTGCAGTTTCTTGTACCAGCTGCTAAAAATTTATAGCCACTGTAAAGATTAATATGGTACATCCTTTAAAACTGTAGCTGGGACTGTATTTGTTACATCACAACAAACAGCACTAGTTTCTTTTTAGCAAGGAGATTGTACTTAAAAAACAGCTTTTGCACATTATCGCTTTGCTATGCCATGAGGTCACAATGACAAAAATGTAGCGTAGTAGTCCTCAGAAATGGTGGAAAGCAAAGTGGAAGTACTGTACTTAAGTACAGTTTTGAAGTACTTGGTCTTTATTCAAGTCTTTCCATTATACTTGTACCTTGCACTTCCATTCCACTATATTTCAGAGGGAATTGTGTTATTTTTTAACTGCTACATTTATTTGACGTTTTGAGTTACTTTTAATATGAAGGTATGCCATAATGAAAAGCTTTGAACAGCCCAATGCTGAAGATTAACACAGTCATTCCTGACCTGTTTGACTTCTGATGTCTTACAAAAAACAGTGTACAGTCAGGTCATCTCCCAAAGCCACAGTGTTGTGAAGAATGGTCTGACTGCACCTCATTGCTTCTCTGCTGTAGGAGGAAATGTTTTTTTGGTTTCTTTGTATTTCTTTCAACAATAACGTCTTTGTTGGTGCGAAGTCCAGGATGCAGCGATAGTGTCTCTACAAAGTGGTGTGGGAGGAAATTCTTTTAGTGGAACATTTGCATGTAGTGAGACAAGCACTGTCATTAAAAGGATAATTTACTGAAAGAACCAGGCAGGCCTACTTCATTGCATGATGCACCTTATCTGCAAAAACAGTTTCACCATGAAAGTTGCTGCTCAGAGTTCGCTGCTGTTGCTGTTCCCATAGTGAAGTGGATTTTGAGTACAGTAACACCCAGATAAGGGAACAGGAGGAAAAGCCGTGTAAGTCGTAGTCAGGAAGAGTTAAAAGATTCATCAAATAGTGGGTTTGCTTCTCTAAACTTTCTTACATGGCTTTGGGTCACTAAATGTTCAAATGATCTAGTGTGAGTTTTCACGGAAAGCATGAAATTGTCTGGCTTACCCCAAACTTTTGAATGGTATTGTAGTTGTACACAACTGGCCACAACAGTGTCATCGGACAGGGCTTTATAGCACAAAACCTTCTCGAATATGCTTTACCGCTCCTTGGCATGTGCAGCTGCAACACATAAACAAAGCCTCATATATTCACTGCTTCCCTCATCACAGGCACACACACACACACACACACACACACACACACACACACACACACACACCTACCTCTATCTGCTTCCCACTTTGCCCATCTGTGAGCTCACTTCAGAATGGCAGCGTTTCGCCTCTACTGAGAAGCCTGTGCTGGGCGTGCAGGAGTGATCCCTAATCTGCCCTGAGATCTGTGTTTCTCCCTATGGCCTGTGAGCACCATGTAATTGGGCTCAAATTGGAAGCAGGATCTGAGCTTGTTTATGTAACAAGCATTTCGTGTGATAACGCCACTGTGCTGTCTGTCGCTCCGTCTGACTGTCGGCCCCTTTTCTCTGCAGACTTGCCTCCAAAGCTCTTGGGAGGCAGCAGTGGACACGCTTTCAGTGGTGGCCAAATAAAGCCCTTTGATATGTTGTACTATCCGACAAACAGCAAGTTAGACTGCAAGGTTGTGTGATCACGTAGCTTTGATTCTTCAGTCCAGAGCAGGTGGATTTAAACCTTTACGTCCTTATTTAACCTATTTTGCAGAGCGTCTCAGCCTCTCTTTCTGCTTGTCGTGTTATTGTTATTTAGAGGGTTATTTTAGTGGAATGGCCGCAACCTGGCCATGAATTTCAGGCCAGTGATCATGTGTTCGCTAAGCCCATTCCTCTCAGTATGCCTCTGTACCTCTCTGTCGGCCTATATTCTTTTGTGTCTGAACTCAGAGATCTAGCTGAGAGCCCGTGATGAGTCATAGCTCAGTCTGGAGCCTCTGCATCGCAGTGGGGAGTAAGGAATACAGAGCAGCTCCAGCGTTTTACCAAAGCACACAGATACACACTCAGAAACACACATTTGCACATGCATAAAAGCTCACAAATGCACAGGGGAGCAGATGAACTGACAGGGAACAGGGATGCTCAGGTAACATGACCGTGCATGTATGTGTGTGTGCAAATATACGCAGAGAAAGTGTCAGAAAAGTGTGTGTGTGAGACACTGCAGAAGCAGGAGAGTTTTCAAAGGTGAACACCTCTGACAAGGTGGGAGCTCATGAGCTTTACCTTCCAATTAACAAAAAGAGAATATTCAT